>NC_142036.1:13539354-13879354 GCF_982192425.1 Myodes glareolus | reverse complement strand
ACGGTGGCAGCATAGCCCTGCTCCTGCAGACGCCAAACAGGTGCTTGGTTGGTCCTGGGAGGTCATGGCCTGACCATGGGGGGAGGCTGCCCTAAAACAGGATCAGTTCTCACCAAGTGCAGACTCAACCCTAAACATCTCAGAACTGCCACACCTTGGCTCTTGACTCAGTGGTGACTCCCTTGCTCTCAGACTGATCCCAATTCAGAGTCGTGGACAATAGTGAGACTGTGAAACCATCAAATAAACTCTGGAGCCCTTCACCCTATTTCTATCGGTGTTTATCTCTAACCATGTCCTAAACCGCTTGTGACAAGAGACGCAGGTGTGCAAACACACACACACACACACACACACACACACACACACACACCCCATAGGCACGTGTATGTCTCCAGAGTACCTGCTTGGGTGGAGCAAATTCTTCGAACTTGGCTCGGCAGAGCATGCAGTGGTGCATCTAGCCACCAGGAGGCGCACGAGGTCTGCACTGTGGTCTTTGTGGAACCTCAACAGGTGTATTGAGTGTGACCTGACCCTGCAGGTTCAGGGCAGGGACTGATCATACTCCCTTACTGCTAGACACTGGGTTTCTCATCAGGTTCAGAAACTGAACGGCCTACAAGAAAGTACAGGTGGGGTTGGCTGGAGAACACTGGTCCTCAGTGTTCCTTAATCCTGTCAAAATTTCGTGAACACCCCTTCACTTCAGTCATAAGCCCTCTATGTGCTCGGTGTGGCCATGCGCCCACATGGAGTGTGGAGTCTAGCATGCTAAGAAGCCTGATTTGGGGCTTGGAACCTGCTGCTGATAACTGCACATGGTGTGGACAGAGCCTGGGTGTTACTGTGACAGGGACATGAGCCTCTGGGCGTGTAAACCTGCATCCTTACCTCGACCACTGAATACAGGGCACACACATTTCCTCCACTTCTAGATAGACCGGGCACATGCTCTTTCCCAACCGTAGCCACCCAACTAGACAGGTCATGTGTCCTCTTCTACGCTAGGGAAAAGAACTACTGACCCCACCTGCTTTGAGAAAATGGCCCTTCCCCAACCTGCCTTAAGAAGAGCGTCCTGTGGGCAGTGGGTGCAGTTCTGCTAGTGGCCACATGGGGTCAGTACAGCCTTGCTCACGCAGGCCCCAGTCTCCAGCAGGTTAGCAGACGCCGGACTGGCAGGGAGTAATGTGATCCCCGTAGACACTGTGGAGCTCAGGGTAGCCTCTGAGCCCAGGGTCCATCCTCACTTGGCCCATTCTCAACTCTAACTGTCCCAGAACTGCCACACTTAGGCTCCAGACTCAGTGGTGACCCACTCTCAGACTGACTTCCATGACCCACCCAGATGCGGTAATGTGAATAGTTGTGCGGGGCCTTAGTGGGGAGAATTAGAGACTCACGTGTACACAGACACACAGACACACAGACACAGACAGACAGACAGACAGACAGACAGACAGACACAGACATGTACACTGTTAATGTTTTGGCACCTGTACCTGAGGGTCCACCTGGCTGGGTGGGTGGGACCAATTCTTTTTTTTATTGAAAATATATTTTTTATACAATATATTCTATGATTTCCCCTCATCATCTCCTCCCAGATGCTGCCTGTTTCCCCACCCACCCAACTTCACAGCTCCTCTCTCTCTCTTTAGAAAACAAACAGGTAAACAAACCAGAATAAAACAAAACAAACAGAAAAAAGAAACACACACACACACACACACCCGCACACGCACACGCTTCTACTGCGGTAGGCTTCTGGGTTTGACCCCTTCAAATGGTGGGTGGTGCCAATTTTTGAATCAGGTTTGGCACAGCATGCAATTATGCATTTGTCCACCAGGGGGCACCTGAGCTATGCATTGTGGTCATAGTGGCGACTCAGCAGGTGTACCAGGTGCTTAGGCAACTGTGCTAATGTTATCTGACCCTAAAAGGCACTACCAGCCCCAGGATTGACCCTAGCCATGCTTTCCTAGTGCTAGGCACCAAATTGCAAAGTATCACCAGCCCTAGGAACCCAACAGGTCTTAGAGACAGGTTCAGGTGGGGTTGGCTGGAGCTGCTTTTCTGGATGTCCCCCCCCCCCGCCGTCTCTCTGTCTCTGTCTCTCTCTATCTCTGTCTCGCTCTCTCTCTGTCTCTCTCTCTCCCACTCTCTCCCCTCTCTCTCTTCCCTCCCTCTGTCTGGCATGTCCCCATGCATCTGTGTGGAATGTGGGAATCTAGACTGCCCGGGACTCTGACTTGGGACTTTTTTTACTGTTGCCAGTGCACAATGGCCATGCACAATCTTGGGGTAACCACGAAGAGGACATGAGCCTTGGACTCTATCCTAAACTGCAGTATAAGTCTGAACTCTCAACTTCGCCAAAACCCAGGCAATGTATCCCTATTCACCCTAGCTTCTCAGCCTTCCTGATGCTGCGACCATTTAACACAGTTCTTCATATTGTGGTGACCCCCCCAACCATAAAATTACTTTTGTTGCTACTTCATAACTGTAATTTTGCTACTGTTTTGAATAATGATGTAAATATTTGATATGCAGGGTATCTGGTATGTGACCCCTGTGAAAGGGTCATTTGACCCCAAAGGGATCGCAACCCACAGGTTGAGAAACACTGCCTTAGCTAGGCAGTCCCTCCCCATCTGCCCTGACAGGAGCCTCCCATGTGCTGCAGAGATAATGCCACCAATGGCCACATGGTGGCAGCAGAGACTGGCTCCTGAGGGCATCCTCGCGATGCAGGTTGGGAGCTGATGGACTGGGAGGACACAGTCTGACCACAGTGAACTGGTGGATCCCAGTCCGGGCTCACGGTCACGGTGAAGACAGTGTGAACGCTAAACACCCCAGAACTGTCAGATCCTGTCAACAGTGGTGACCTGCTTCCAAACTGACTTCAGTTTGGTCAATTACAAGATCTACTCGGCACGAAACCAAAAGCCTGGGCTCTCTGATCACACTATTTCCCCCAACGTCTACCTTTATCAACGTCATACCACCATGTGTGATATTTGAACAGTTGGCTGGGGCCTCAGTGGTCATGATTAGGGATGCAGTTGTGTAAACATGAACACATGTGGGCATTCGCAAGTGCACTCTCTGTGTGCCTGTTTTACGTCACCTGTACTGAAAGCACACCTGACTGGCTGGGTGGAGCCAATATCTGAATCTGGCATGCAGTGACACATGTGGTCACCAGGGGGCACACGAGTCCTGCACTATGGTCACTTTAGGGACTCAGCAGGTATACCTGGGGCTGAGGCATCACTGGTCCACCTGTGCCTTGACCAGCCCCATGGCTAGGCCTGACCACATCTCTAGAACTAGGTTGGCATGGGAGTCCCAACAGGCCCCAGGAAGTCAACAGCCCAGAAGATGCTGGGACCAGTATACTGGGGTCATGAGCCTGGAGGTGTGCTCCTGGAGCAGGGGATAAGACTGTACCCCCAATTGGACCACCAAGAATAGGGCACATGCCCCCCTACCCTAACTAGGTGGGACATGTACTTCCTTTTAAAATTACTAGACCGAGTGCACACCTTTAGACCCTAGCTTGATGGGGCAGGCAGCCCTTCACACCCTGACAAAACCTCCCTCCCCCATCATCCCCAGGGAGATGTGTGCTCTGGGTGCAATTGCTGCCCGTGGTCACACAGGGGCAGCAGAGTATGTGGGGCTGCTGGGTAGGGTGGGGGTGGGGGTGGGAGTAGGAAATCTGACTATAGTGGTCACTGTGGAGACCAGGTTAGGCTCTCCTCCTGCCTGAAAATAGACGCGGTCTGGATTGTTCTCTAGCTGAGCTGGGCACTTGGTACAGCCTGGACCTTTGCTCGGAGCCACGGAGGGCTGAGCTTATTCTGTGGCTAGTATCCCGCTGAGGTCAGCACTTGGACAACTCTGAGTTGGTGGACCTGGGACACTAAGTGAGGGGTTGAGACAGGCCTGGGGAGCCTCCTCAACTACCTACCTAATTTGGGCAGCCCCGTGGGGTCTCGGGTGGGGGGAGGTGGAGCTGCCTCAGTTGCTGCCCTGGGAGGGAAGCCTGGTTTGCAGGCCACATGGACATTCACTAGTAATTGAATGTGGCTGAGAGGACCGTGCTGTCTGTAACATAGGGACACAGGCGTGAGGTACTCGGGCCTGTGGGAGCTTTCATAGCCTTGCTCCTGAGATCCTTATCTGTGAGCCCCTGTGCTTGGGGATCAGGCACGGTGAACCCACTTGGCCACCCTTCTGAGTATGTTTTTGTTTGTTCTTCTTGAGAGGCACACATGTCTACTGTCCTGAGATTTCCTTTGACAACCCTAAGGTCATGTCAACCCCAACCATGTCAACTTCACAGGTCCACCTATGTATTACTCTTCTGCTGCCTAGGTTGGAAACCTCAGCTCATAAATAATCCACAAGAAATCCAGCAGGTGTGTCTATGTCTTCAGACTCTGCCCAGCAGTGCTGTCTGTCCTCTGTGGACTTGGTGTCCCTAGTGCCGTCCACAGTTCTCTATATGTGACACCTCTATAGGAAGGGTCTCGTGCAGCTGAAGTGAAGTAAGACACTCAAGGCAAGGCTAAGGCACTGAGGTCTGCTATGCCAGTGGGGCGGGCAGACCCTGGGACTCCCCCCTGAAAAACCACAGGAAATGGGACTTCAATCCTTCATCTCTTCTCTGGAATATCCATCTAGCAAGAAAGATGGGACCAAAGGACTGCTAGCAGGCAGGTCCTTCCAGTTTCTGGATGGGAATCAGGGTGGGTGGCAAGAGCCTGCCCAGGGTTGGGGAGCGTACCCCTGCCTGATCACAGTGTAACTGTGTGGAGTCTAACGCCCTGGATGGAAGTCTGTCTATTCTAACCACCTGGGACGTTGCCAAGTCATCCTGGCCTGTGATTGTGTGTTTCCCGTGGGGCTATGAGGCCTCAGGAGAGCTGGTGTCAAACATGGACACAAGGGGAGCCAGGGGAGGGGTTTGCAACGGTCAGACAGCATCCTGTGCCAGGTAAGGCTGCAGAGAGTAGGGGTTAGGTGATGTTCCTGGCCTGCCCAGTATGGGCTCTCTGACCTGTTTATCAACACCCCCAGTCTCTAGTTCGATATCCCATATATGTCTAGCTTCTTCTTCCAATGTCTGTTCACTTTGACTTCCATCCAGGCCCCTAGAGGGAGCCCTTAGCACCCCAGTGATCTGCTTTCAGGGCAGGATGGTAGGGAGGGGGCTGTTACCTGGACCCTGGGACACTCAGTCCACCATGTTTTAGACTTTAATAATCTTTGCTTCTGCCAGAAGAATAAAAAAAATAAATAAAAATAAAAAATTTATGGAGGATCCTGTGGAGCCAAAAAGGGCATCAGGTACCCTAAAACTGGAGTTACAGAAGTTTGTAAGCTACCATGTGGGGGCTGAGAATTGAACCCGGGTCCTCTGAAAAGCTGCCAGTGCTCTTAACCCTTAACTTTTCTCTCTGGCTTCTCTCCGATGCTCTTAAATTTAAATTGTGAGTGTGTGGTGTGTGTGTGTGTGTGTGTGTGTGTGTGTGTGTGTGTGTGTTGCAAGAGAACCTAGGGCTTTCTGTGAGCAACCATGCTCTAGCTCGTGAGGTAAGCATGCTTCAGCATCGAGCTGCGTCCCCAGTTCCACTTTGGCCTTAACAAAGCTTCCTCAGAGCATGTGAGTTCACAGCATGCTGTGCAGGAAAGTGCACTAGAAGCTAACGTTGTCAACAGAGAAAAACGCGAGGCACACAACTACAATTGTCCCAAACCATGTCTTGGGTGAGGGCAAACAGATCAGAGCAGGAGCTTGTGCCAGCTAGGTGCCTGGGCTTCTCTGGGTTCTGAGGGCTCAGGTGAGGTCAGGGTGCCCCAGGACTGTGGGATGTCCCAGCCCCTTCCTTTTTTTTCTGCCTAGGCCCACAGGAGAGGTGTGCATGCGTGTGTAGCTCCACTGTAGCTGGGATTTTACAATCCTTGAGGCCCCATGTCGAGGTGCACAACTGGCTCCTATTTCGACAGGCTGCTAGCCTCAAGATGCTGCTGGTCTCTCTGGGCCCCAGGAGTGGGGCCCAATGGGCCTGTACAGTTTCTTTCTGGTGAGGGAAATAAGGGACATTTGTTCAGTTCTTGCAGCCTGGGGATGCAGCCCCAGCTTATTCCGGAGCTGGAGTCAGGGGTTGTATGCCTAAGCAGCAGACAAGCTGAGGCCAGGACCTGCTTTCTCTCCAGCAGCTGTAGGACAGGGGTTAGTGGCTACCTACCCACAGCAGTTATCCTGGGTTAAAGGGCTGCTCCCCCACAACAGTTGTCCTAGGCCAGGGTCAGGGTCTGTCTTCCCATCATGGCTGCCCTGGGCCACACTAGGGTCAGAGGCTGTCCTTCCCAGTAGCTGTTTTGGTCCAGGCTTTGCATCACTGACCCTTGCAGCCCTTGTCTGGAGGAGGGGGTTACAAGGGGAAGGCAGTGGCCTGAGCTGCAGAGGGCACAGAGCCTGTCCAGGACCTTATGCCAACCAAGATCAGGGGAATGTGTGGTGAGGTGTGGGAATGCCCTAGGGTGGCAGGCTAGGAGTGGGAAGGGGTCATAGCTGAGCAACATACAGGTGAGGTAAGGAGGGAGTATGAGGGTAAGAGGGTCCAGGCCCAGTTCTGGGGGTGCCCACTAAATTAGACAGAGTGGAGCCTCAGCCAGGACTGCAGGCTGTTATCAAGGTTGAGCGTTTGTTAGTGAGTGTGTGTGAGTGTGCACGACGTGTGCACCTTAGCTGCCATTGCCTGTAGCACATGGGCCATGTCTGCATCCTGTGTAGCTGGCATGCGCCCAGGTGCTGGAGCTGTTTGACTGTGGGGTGGTGCAGCGCTGTGTGTGGCTAATGTGATCTGTGTGTGGTGGTACCCCTTTCTAGATGCTTCTCTGTGAAGAGTGGGGTCCCTATGTTTCTAGAAGGAATGTCCAAGGTCAGGCCTGTGGGTCCTCGGAAAACCTGTGAACAGGCTCCAGCTGCATCCCACCCGTGTCTGTGATTCTGCATGTCTATGGCTCTGGTGTCCCTATGGTCCCGAGAGCCTGCGGGCCTGGATGTGCGTCCAGCTCTGAGGGAGTCTCGAACCTGTGTGAGCTTCAGTGTGAGGGTTGTCCAGTGTCAGCTGCCTGTGGCTGAGCCTGAGACTCAGAGCGCGTGTGCCAGTGTGAACCTGGATGTGCGGGTCTGTGGGGTTTGTGAGCACACCTGCGTGTGAATGCCAGAGTGTGTTGTGTGACACGTATGCCTGCACTTTCCTAGCTGTTAGGTTTGTCTGGGTGACTGTGCTGTGTGCATTCATGTGCGTGTCCAGTTGGGAGCTGAAGGCCTGACTGTGTGTGTGTGTATGTCTCTGTGCCCCTATTGTGTGTTTGTGTGTGTCTTTGTATGTTGTGCTCAACATGTATGCCTTTAAGTCTTTGTGTCTGCTTGCATGTCTTTGTGTGTCTCTCTCTGCGTGTGTCTCATATATCTGTGCATCAGTGGGCCTCTGTGTACGTTTGTCTATATGGACATGTATGTGTGCTCTGTGTATATCTGTGTAGGTCTGTCTCTCTGTGTGTCTTGTATGTCTGTGTATCTGTGAGCCTTTGTGTATATTTGTCTGCTTGCGTCTGTGTGTTTGTATGTGTGTTCCCGTGTTTGCGCATGTCTTTGTGTCTACATGTCCTTTGTGCATGTCTGTGTATCTGGGCATCTGCTTATGTTTGTGTGTCGGCCTTACTGTGTTAGTAGATAGTAGAAGACTTCATGTGTTGGAAGGAGCATCCTTGACCCTATCACCTGGCTACCCTTAAGGTCCTCCCAGGGACCCTGCATCATACCAAGCTTAGGCCTAGCTGGGTAGGTGGATAGAGGCACAGAGTCTCCTCCAGGGACACCGGCTGGGTTGCTCACCAAGATCCTGGCCAGGATTCCCCAGAATGTATCCCAGACATGAAATGCCTCTCACACATGTCACCTTGCCTGTGTGTGGTCTTGGCTGGTGGGAGGAGGGCCTGATGTAACCCCTGTAAGCAGAGTGGGGTCTCACAGAGGTTCTTGAGGTTCCCAGAAGTTTGGACTGAGACCAGGGAGGCCTGTAGTGGGAGTAGCTGTGGCTCCTGAGACTTGGGACTGCTTCTGTGGTTCTATTACTGAGATACCCAGGTTGGCCGGGTCTGGGCATGACAGTGACAGCAAGGACTATGAAGTGGCAGGGTGGACTTTGAGGAGCTAAGAGGGCAGCAGATGGAGAGACAGCCCATCTCTAAGCTATCTGGCTTTCCTGACCAGGGCTCCCTCTGGCTCTGCAATCCATCTGGGCAGTCTGATGCATATACCCACCAGGAAGTCCTCTGTGACTTGTCCTTAGACCTGGTCATTGGAACAGAGCCATAGCCTAGGCCTGGCCATTTTTTGGGGGTGGGTGATTGACATGATAGGAGTGATTGATCAGGAACTCCCTGGGCTCACTGATCCAGGGTCAACCTCCCCCCCCCACGATGCAAATATCCCCATGGTTCTGGGTCCCTGAGTCTCAGTCCCGTGGGTGAGCGGGACTTTCCACTCTAGTCCACCACCTGCTCTGCGGTTCCTGTTCTCAGCATTTTTAGAAATATTTGCAAATGGTGTTTGTGTTGTGTGTGGGGTGTGGGGTAGAGCTGTGGCCCACAGTACAGGGTCTGCGGAGGCTGAACTGGGTGGGGGTGGGGTGGGAACAGCGAGGGTCTCGGGGGGCTCAGCTTGTGGCCTTTGCACTGGTCAGTAACTGGAAAGCAGGGAAGGTCCTGGCAGCCCTGGTTCTCAGCCTGAGTGTGACCTAGGCCGGCTGTGTTGCCTGCATCTGAATCAATCCTAAGTGTTAGAACCCAGTCTACTAAAGACATCCAACGTATACACAGATGATACCCTCACTTTGGTCAAGTGCTCTTGCTAGGATGACCCAAGTTGACTTTCATTGTGTGCCTCTGTCCCTGTGTCCTGTGCTGCAGCCAAGGCCTAATGCCTGAACCAGCTGCACTGTTTAGAGCGCTCTGGACAGACAGCCTAGAGCTGTCATTCCTTGGATTTCCTCTAACTCTAGGGATCAAAGCCTATGTAACCTCTGTGTGTGCATTGGTGTGTTCTCCACCAATGTCCCCTCTGTGTGTGTGTCTGTGTGCATTCACACATGCATCTGAGTAGCTGGGTCCAGGAGGAGCAGCGAGTCTGGAGAGGACACATGGCTGTGCATAGTGAGCTAGTGTGAGGGCAGGTATGGCCTTGCAGAGGTGTGTAGGGCTGCACAGGTGTGTGAAGGGCTCCCAGAAAGCTCTCACATTCTCACCCCAAGATCAAGGTCTCTGTCCATCCTCTTGGCAGTCCTGACACCTACAGGGATTGGATAGCGACATGGCTGGTAGGGACAGGCCAGTGTGGTCTAGCATAAGACTGAAGGAGCAAGCAGAGTCACGATACAAGGGGCCATAGCTGGAAAGGTACATCTTAGGGAAGTGTGGTTGTGCCTATGTGAGTGTGTCTGTGTTTCTGTGTCACACACACATGTGTCTATGTGTCCAAGTGTGTCTGTATTCCTGCGTGTGCATTTTGGTACACCTGTGTGTCCAGGTGTCTGAGTATGTGCACAAGGAGCACGTGTGACTGAGTATGTTCATGTCTGCATCTATGTACTGTGTCTCTGTGTGACCATGTTGTGTGTGTGCCCATATTTTGTACGTTTGTCTTGTTGCGCCTGTTACGCGCGCTCTTTCTCTGTGTGAATGTGCCCTGACCTATGTTGGTTTCCTGAGCTGCTGCCTTGTCTGGCAGAGACACAGATGCAGTATGGTGGGATCCTGGAAGTCCCCGAGGGCTTGGGACTGTTTCTGAAGGGGACAACTAGGGAAAGGCAGCAGGATTGACTCCCTCTACCCTACCTCAGGGCCACTGCCTAGAATCAGACAGATGAGGGAACCTGAGGGAGAAGTGGGCTCAGGAGCAAGACAATACAAGTGGAGACATCAAGGATGAGGAGAGAGACATGGCAAGTTGAAGAGATTTGGGGCACAAGGGCCCTTAAAGGCCACCCCATAGACACACACACATTCATAACACACACATATACATACATACACTCACATAGACATGTGTACATAGCACACACATATACACTCATACACACTTACACTCGCTGTCCTATAATCCTCTACTTACCACCCACCCTCCTCTCAAAAAAGGTATCCAAAGACACCAAGAAAGACAGAGATGAAGTGGGGACAGGCACTGAGAGAGACAGAGACGGGGTGAGGGGACAGAGGTGGAGAAAGAAATAAATCCTGAGAGATACAGACGTGGATGAGAGGACACAGAGACACTGACACAGAGAGACAGAGATAGTGAAAGAGACAACGAAGGGAAAGGGGACGCAGTTAGTGAGAAAGACAGAGATAGTGAGAGACAGAGATTTGGTTGAGTGGACAGAAACAGGGAAGGCAGCGGAGGAGCCAGAGGAGCACAGACAGAGAATATGTAGTCACACGACTCCAAACACTGCCATCTTGCCTGGTCTCAGAGGCTGAGCCAGGTTAGGCCTGGCTGGCATTTATGTGAGAGATACTGTCACAATGACTAAACCATGGTCCTTGGCACTTAGGCCTGGTTCTGATCACCACGTCCTGATTCTAATCGCTGAGTCAGGTGGCCTTGGGCATAGCCACTGAGTATTGCCACTGATCACTGAGTCCCGGTTCTAGTCCTGGTCACAGGTTTCTAGTCTTGGTTACTGGTTTTTGGTTGTGAACACTGGGTCCTGGTTGTAGTTACTGACCCTGATCCTGATTGGTGACCCTTGGTTCTTATCATTGAATCCTGGTCCTGATCAATGAGCCCTGGTCCTGATGACTGAGCCCTGGTCTTGATCACTGAGCTCTGATCCTGATCACTGAGCCCTGGTCCTCCTCACTGAGCCCTGGTCCTGATGACTGAGCCCTGGTCTTGATCACTGAGCCCTGATCCTGATGACTGAGCCCTGGTCTTGATCACTGAGCTCTGATCCTGATCACTGAGCCCTGGTCCTCCTCACTGAGCCCTGGTCCTGATGACTGAGCTCTGGTCTTGATCACTGAGCCCTGATCCTGATGACTGAACCCTGGTCCTTATCACTGAGCCCCGGTCCTGATGACTGAGCCCTGGTCTTGATCACTGAGCCCTGATCCTGATGACTGAGCCCTGGTCTTGATCACTGAGACCCGGTCCTGATGACTGAGCCCTGGTCTTGATCACTGAGCCCTGATCCTGATGACTGAACCCTGGTCCTTATCACTGAGCCCCGGTCCTGATCACTGAGCCCTGGTCCTGATCACTGAGCTCTGATCCTGATCACTGAGTTCTAGTCATAGGAAATATGATTGACTTCTAATCACTGAGCCCTGGTCCATATGACTGAGCCCTGGTTCTAATTACTGACCCCTCGTCTTCATCACTGGAAAGCCACTGACCTCTGGTTCTTGCCACTGACCTCTGGTCCTGAGCAGTGTATTTCAGTCCTGATCAACAGGCCCAGGTTCTGATAACTGGGTCCAAGTTGTGGTCACTGGTTTCTGGCGGTGATCATTTGACCCTGCTTACCATCACTGAGTTCTATGCATAGCCAATGGGCTCTGGTCCTGATCAATGAACCCTGGTTCTGATCACTGAGCCAGGGTCTTGACTACTGAATCCAGGTTTTGACCACTGAATCCTGGGCTTCATCATGTATCCTGGTCCTCATCACTGAGCTCTGGATGCGAGCAGTGTGCCAGCTCTGACCACCAGGCCCAGATTCTGATTAATGGTTTCTCGTCCTGGTAACTAGGTTTTGGTTATGAAACCTGGATCTTAATCCTGGTGACTAGGTCTTGGTTCTGATCATTTGGGGTTTGTGCTTGGTACACATCACTAGACTCTGGTCCTGGACACTGGGCTAAGGTTCTGAAAGCTGGACCGTGGTACTGATCAATGGGCCCCACGTAGGCAGGGGTCCCTGTACATGACACTGACTTCTAAGTCTGTACTCTAGTCCCAATTTCTGCTTACAAACACTGGTCCTGCACCCTGGTCATTAGCTCACATGCATTTATCTAAGGACCAAGGCCACAGTGGACTTTACAAGAAGTCCCTTTTCCATTCTAAGCCCCATTCTCATTAAGAAGATACGTGCAGGGTCAGAGGGAAGGTTCCAGAGGCCCACGACACTGTCCACTCATGGGCAGCAGTGAGACAGTGACCCCTTCGCTCATCTGTCTTTTCCAATCTCAGAAGGAGGGAATGGAAACAAAGAAAGACCAGGCCAGAGGAGATGGAACCTCTGGTCTGGGGTCTCCAGATCTGGGGTCAGCACTGTGGAGGAGGTCTGCAGTACAGCTGTGGGGGCAGGGCAGGGATGGGCATGTTTGTAACACTTGTTTTTCTTTCCTCTGAAGTCTCTGTTGTTGATCACCTGTTGAAACACTCAAAATAGCCCAGAGAACTGAGGGTAGCTGAGTCATCATGAGCCCAGCTCAGCCCAGGTGCCCCAAACCAGAACTACTGTTCTGAGAATCACACTCCACAATAGACCTGGCCAGGTGGCCCTGGGGTCTGGGGCCTGGACGAGGGATTGGAGCCAGAGGAGCCCTGCCAGGGACTGAGGAGACCCCAACCCCCACCACTCAAGGCCAGGCAGGGTCATCCATAGTCAGGCCTTAGGGAGGCCATGTTCTGCCAGGATGAGAACGAGTTCAGTGAAGATCAACTGTGGTCTGCCCAGGGTCACACTGAGTCCAGCAGTGTAAGCCAAGGTCAACCAAGGCCAGTCTGAGGTCAGCCAGAATCAGCCCAGGGTCACACAGGCTATTCTGTTGGACAACTAGGGTAGTCCAGTGAGCAAGGGCCTGGTGATGCAGAATGGAGGCAGGTTCCTCACCGCCCTGTGCTTCCTGAGTGTTTCCAGACTGCAGTAGGTTGTAGACGATGGGCACAGAGCCCCGGACTCGGGATAAATGTGCAGAAAGCTGCGAGGGACAAGAGTTTGTCTGCAGGACTGGATAACAAGCTCTACCAGAAGTCTTCAGACCCCAGGGGAGACCCTCTATAGGGTCAAGCTGTAGGATCACAGCTGAACTGAGTCTCAGGGTTGAGGCAGAACAGAAGCTATCTGCAGAACCCTGGAGGCCATGTGGACAATGGGCAGGATGGAGTCCAGACAGACAAACAAACAGACAGTGAGATGTAGTACAGTGAACCATGTCAACAGTGGGAACTGAGCCAGACGAAAGCCTCTGGGAAACTCTGGGCTTCTCTGCCTCTGGATGTCTTAATGCATACCCCAGGTGATCAGGTACAGCTTAGCGGGGCCATTGTTACCATGGTGTTAGGTGTCCTTCTGTTCATGGGGTTCAGGTGAGGGGTGTGACACCTTTCCTTAGAGGGTGTGTATGATAAGTTCTCAGCCTGGATTTCCTGACATGATTTTAATGAACCTAGGTGTCCCACAATCTCAACTCTCTTTGATAAATTTATAGGGTGACACCTTATTTAGGGATGAACAATGTACCAATCTGTGCCTCATGGAAGGTGCTGGGCCGATGGTGTTCTTACATATCCACCAAGGTGTGTGTCATCCTCTGTCTTCAAAATGGAAGCAAAGGCCATTGGTAAAGTGAAATTCCTGAGGGAAAGGGACAGTCTGAGAAGGTCACAGTTTCACACACTGTGGAGAGATTCGAAGCGGGGCACAACTTGACATTGGCACAAAGACAATGGGAAAGACACAGAAGGGACGCAGAGACACAGAGAGAATGAGACAGAGCAGAGATACACACGACCCGTGAAGGGGACGCAGAGGCACAGATGGAGAATAAAAGGGAAAGGATAGGAGATATGCAGAGACTGGGGTGAAAAAGACAGGGACAAGGAGAGACAGACAGACACAGACAGAGAGACAGCAATGGTGCCCGGCCAGCACTCTAATGCAGGTCCTGGCACACACTCTCAGGTGGAGGCCATGCACCCACAGAGCCATGAATGAGCAGTCCTCAGAGCAGACCCACAACACTCACACCCAGGCCATGAAGACACAGACACAGCACCTGCCTGCCTGCTCCAAACCTCAAGTCAATCTACCCACTCCCTCTCCTCCAGGCCTACAGTGGCTCACTGAGGGACACTCAGCCTGGACACTTCTTATGGGGCTTAGTAAACAGCCTGAACATCCGAGGTCACAGTCACTGCCACTTGCTGGCCCTGGACTCCATGTCATGTGTCACAGGGGATCGCCTGAGATCTGGGAACATGGTCTGTGGTCAGGGTGGTCTAAGGGACGGGCTTTTATCAGGATTTGTCCAGATACAAGGAAACACAAGGAGACAGATGGTGGTGGGACAGTGCAGGTGGTCTGAGAGACTCAAGGCCAGTCCTGATCAGAGCACAAGGAAATGGTGGCTGAGGGACATCACACCTGCTGGGCTGACCTGTCTTCTCTACCCGAGGTCACAGGCACCTTCCCAGGTCTCTACTTTGCTCCTGGTAACAAGGTCTACAGGAACAAAAATAAGAACCTACAAAGAAACAGAACCATTCAGATTCCAGGCTCCGGGGATAAGGAAGGACGGATGAAGGCAGAGGACTCAGTTGGGGCCTGAGATCCCACACAAGGAGCAGCCCACACAGCCAGTGAGTGTAGCGCTAGGACACAGGACACCAGGCCTTGAGAAATGGTGTTTGTAGGAAAGGGAGCTGCTCAGATTCTTCCCACGTTGGCTCAGGGTCAGCTGACTGGACAGGGGCACAGGACAGAGTAAGGTAGTGAGACAGGGCATGAGAGAGCTTTGGAACCACATGGTGTGAGACTGGGCTGTGCTCTGTTCACCTTGGGTGTGTGGCAGCTGCCTCATAGATAAGACACTGAGAGCCCAGGCCAGGAACAGGGTCATCAGGGCTGAGGGGTGGCAGGGTCTGAGGAGATGAAGGGACTTTGTCCCCATCTGTCAAGGTTTGGGTATGAAATTCATGGACACAGATCTAAGAACCAGGTCTGGCTCCTACTTGCCCTCAGTCAGTGTCCTGTGTGTGTGTGTGTGTGTGTGTGTGTGTGTGTTTGTGTGTGTGTGGAGAGAGTGTGTGTATGTGTGTGGAGAGTATGCGTGTGTGTGTGTGTTTGTGTGTGTGTGTTCTAGCACCTTGTCCACAGGCTCTTACACTAGAAACCCCATCTGAAAGGCCTGGGCTGTGCGGTGGGTGCTGGAACCCCATTGTAGAGCATGTGCAGAGTAGACAGTGCTCAGAGTGCAGGTGGGGACAGGCCTGCAGTGTTCCTCCATGACAGGGCAGGCAGGGATAGGTACTGAATCCCCTCGTCCATCCATAGGCTCAACTCATCCCTGGCCCTGGTGAGGCCACTGATGTCTTCATTCCTAGAACAACTGACACACACACTGTCAGTTGTTTCTATGGAATCTCGTCAGCAGGAGAGATCCCAGCTGGCAAGATGGAGTTCTTTAGCTCTGCATTCAAAGTAGGAAATATATTCAGCCGTAAGAATATTCTAGTTAAGATGAACAACCAGGTACAAAGGCAACAGGTTACTTGATTGTGGGCTCCTCAGTGGTCTTCCTGAGCAATAGCATGTAGGCTTTAAAGTTGCATTTAATAACTCAGGTCTTTTTTTTTTCCATTTTAGAAACAGGCTCTCTCTGTAGACCTGGCTTCCCAGAACTCCTTTTGTAGACCATGAAGGCTTCAATTTTATGGAAATCTTTCTGTCTGTGCCCTCCAGGGTGCTAGGTTAAGCGCATGTGCCACTGCCCCCAACCTAACTCATTTCTTCAGAGAGATACATTCTTCCCTTATCACATACTTAGTTCAAATACTTTTACAAATGTTACTTATCTTATAAAGTAGTGAATTACCAAAAGGCTTCCTATTGCATCTCTAGCTTTGGGCCAACACAACCTTGACCCTCTGCTCTCTCCAATTCCCCATGTTCTACACAATCTGTAAACTGAAAATCCCGTGTGACCTACTATCCCCTAAAATTAATCTTTTTTCTTTTGTTTAAGGTTGTAGGTTGAATGCAGCTTTTTCATGCAGCCTTCACTCTGGTTGAGCCTCCTGACACCCCAGCACTTCCCCATCCCCACCCCTCCTCATGCTTGATTTGACCCATGTCCATTCATGTGTTTTATCTTTCTCTTCAGTCTGAGGTATTTCTTCCAGAATCCTCTATAGAGCTGGCTAGTGTCAAAACACATTTAATCTGTTTTTGTTGTGGAAAGTTTTAACTTCTCCTTGAATTTATTAGTTTTTCTGGGTAAAATACTCTGGGTTTGGAGTTGTGCTCTTTCAGAACCTGGAATATGTCTTTCCAGGCCTCTGGCCTTGAAAGTGTCCTTTGAGGGACTGGAGAGAGGACTCAGTAGTTGAGAGCACCTGTTGGTCTTGCAGAGGACTTGGACTTGATTCCTTGTACCCACATGGCAGCTAACAACCATCTGTAGCTCCAGCTCAGGAGGATTCTCTGCCCTTCTCTGGCACCATCTGAAAAGGTCAGCATAGCTGGGCCCTGCTGATGCAGACGAATAATGGGTGTCCCTGCCAGGCTGGGCTCCCCCATTGCTGCCCAGTCCCAGAAGGTTCTAGACCATGGGGACAGTCCTCAGGACACATAGAAGGTTCTGGTCTCACACTCGATGAAACTGAGGTCCAGGAAGGAAGAGTGAACCAGTCCCAGAAAGGGACACACATGGAGAAGGACACAGAAGTGCTAGAGATAGAAAGATAGAGACACTGAGGAAGACAGAAACACAGAGCCACTGAAAGAGATAGGGAGACCCTTAGAGAGACACAGGACAGAGACGGGGTGAGGGAGACACAGAGACATCACAGATACAGAGAGACAGACTATGAGACTCTGAGAGAGACAGAGAGACACTGAGAGAGACCCTGAGAGAGACAGCAGAGACTCTGAGAGAGACAGCAGAGGCAGAGACAGTGAGAAACAGAGATGGGAACAATGAGGCAAAGGATGAGAGACAGGGAACCGGGGACTCTAAGACATGGAGAGAAACCTCCATGTATGTACAAAGGGACCCTGAGATACAGATACAGACAGAAAGAGGTACTATGAAAGATGAGAACAAGGAGACAGAGACCCTGAGGCAGAAAGACAGAAGGTTGTACAGAGACAGAAAAGGGAGCAGGAAACACACAGAGACACTGACAAAGACACAGTGATGGGAAGGAGAAAAACAACAGGGTTGGAGAGACACGGAATCTACAGGGAAAAGAGTCAGGGACCGGCAGAGACAGAGAGATAGAAATTTGGTAGGGAGAAAGAAGAAGGAGACAGACAGACACAGAGAGACAGAGGCACAGCAATGGTGCCCGGCCAGCACTCTAATGCAGGTCCTGGCACACACTCTCAGGTGGAGGCCATGCACCCACAGAGCCATGCATGAGCAGTCCTCAGATCAGACCCACAGCACTCACACCCGGTCCATGCAGACACAGACACAGCACCTGCCTGCCTGTTCCAAACCTCAAGCCCATCTACCCACTCCCTCTTCTCTTGGCCCACGGTGGTTCTCTGAGGGACACTCAGCCTGGACACTTCTTATGGGGCTTAGTAAACAGCCTGAGCATCCGAGGTCACAGTCACTGCCACTTGTTGGCCCTGGACTCCATGTCATGTGTCACAGGGGATCGCCTGAGATCTGGGAACATGGTCTGTGGTCAGGGTGGTCTAAGGGATGGGCTCCTATCAGGATTTGTCTAGATACAAGGAAACACAAGGAGACAGACGGTGGTGGGACAGTGCAGCTGGTCTGAGAGACTCAAGGCCAGTCGTGATCAGAGCCCAAGGAAATGGTGGCTGAGGGACATCACACCTGCTGGGCTGGCCTGTCTTCTCTACCCGAGGTCACAGGCACCTTCCCAGTTCTCTACTTTGCTCCTGGTAACAAGGTCTGCAAGAACAAATATAAGAACCTACAAAGAAACAGGACCATTCAGATTCCAGGCTCCGGAGATAAGGAAGGACGGATGAAGGCAGAGGACTCAGTTGGGGCCTGAGATCCCACACAAGGAGCAGCTCACCCAGCCAGTGTTCAGGGTGTAGCCTTAGTGCACAGGGAGGAGAAGGAACCACAGGGGTCCTTAAGCTCCTTTTACTCTGTTCCAGGAGTAGCAGGCTGTTCAGGGGCACAGGCCAGGTTAAGGTAGTGAGACAGGGGCATGAGAGAGCTTTGGGACGACATGGTGTGAGCCAGGGCTGTGTTCTATTCAGCCTGGGTATGTGGCAGCTACCTCATAGATCAGACACTGAGAGCCCAGGCCAGGAGAAGGGTCATCAGGGCTGAGGGGTGGCAGGTGGCAGGGTCTGAGGAGATGGAGGGGCTTTGTCCAAATTTATCATGGACACAGATCTGAGAACAAGGCCTGGCTCAGTCAGTATACCGTGTGTGTGTGTGTGTGTGTGTGTGTGTGTGTGTGTGCGCGTCTTCCTACACACACATCATCCCACAGTTCTCTCACACTGGAACACCCATCTGAAAGGGCTGTGTGGTGGGGGGTCTGGGATCCTTGGTGTCATATCCTGTGCAGTAGAGAGTGCTCTGTGTGAGGTGGGGACAGTCTCTGCAGTGTTCCTCACGATGGGACAGACTGAGACATGTCCTGAAGTCCTTTGTCCATTCACAAACTTAACTCATAGCTGATTCTACTACGTGAGACCTCTGATGTCTCCCAGGTCCATAACAGCTGACATAGGCTCTGCAGTACTATGAAATCTAGTCAGCAGGAAAGAGTTCCTAGCCAGGCAAGATGGATTTTTCTAACCTCTGCATCCAAAATGAGCAGATCTTCGGTAATAAGCAATTACCTAGTTATGATGGACAAGCCAGAACAAAGGCAGTAGAGTGCTTGATTGTGGGCTCCTCAGTGGTCTTCCTGAGCAATAACGTGTAGGCTTTAAAGTCTCATTTAATAACCTAGGTCTTTCTTGTTTTGTTTTGTTTTTTTTTTGAGAGACAGGTTCTCCCTGTGTAGACCTTGTTGTCCCAGAACCCCCTATGTAGATCAGGAAGACTTCAGTTCTATGGAGATTCTCCCACCTCTTTCCCCTGGGTACAAGAACTAAAATCAGGTACCATAACAGCCAACCTAACCCATTTCTTCTGAGAGCTACATCTTCACCCAGCAAACACTTAATTAAAATTCCCTTATAACTGTTTGTTAGTTTACAAAATAGTGAATTCTAATTAGGCTTTTTTTGTATTCCTAGCATTAACAAACCCAACCTTGACCCTCTGCTCTCTCCAATTCCCCATGTTCCACACAATCTTTAAAATGAAAATCCTGTGTGATCTACTATCCCCTCCAATTAATCTTTTTTCTTTTGTTGAAGGTTTGTAGGTTGAATGCAGCTTTTTCATCCAACCTTCACTCTGGTTGAGCCTCCTGACACCCCAACGCTTTCCCATCCCCACCCCTCCTCATGCTTGATTTGACCCATGTCCCCTCATGTGTTTTATCTTTCTCTTCAGTCTGAGGTATTTCTTCCAGAATCATCTCTACAGATGGCTAGTGTCAAAACACATTTAATCTGTTTTTGTTGTGTAAATTCTTAACTTCTCCTTGAATTTAATAGTTTTTCTGGGTATAATACTCTGGGTTTCGAGTTGTGCTCTTTCAGAATCTGGAATATGTCTTTCCAGGCCTCTGGCCTTGAAAGTGTCCTTTGAGGGACTGGAGAAGGTGACACAGAAGTGCTGAGAGATAGAGAGATGGAGACACTGAGGAAGACAGAAACACAGAGCCACTGAAAGAGATAGGGAGACCCTTAGAGAGACACAGGACAGAGATGGGGTGAGGGAGACCCAGAGACATCACAGATACAGAAAGACAGACTAGGAGACACTGAGGGAGACAGAGAGACACTGAGTGAGACAGCAGAGACAGAGACAGTGAGAAACAGAGATGGGAACAATGAGTCAAAGGATGAGAGACAGGGGACCAGGGACCTTAAGACATGGAGAAACACTCTGTGTTTGAACAGAGACACAGACTCAGATGGAAAGAGGAACTAGGAGACAGAGACCCTCAGACAGAAAGACAGAGGATGTACAGATACAGAAAGAAACCATGGTACAAAGAGATAGTGACATTTACAAAGATGCAGTGATATAGATGAGCATCCAAAGGAAAGGGGAGACACAGAGTCTAGAGGTAAAAGATAAAGGCACATGGAGAGACAGGTGCAGATGAGGGAGACAGACATAAGAAGGGAGAGACAAGAAGAAAGAGGCACAGTCAGGGCGACAGCAATGGCACCCAGCCAGCACTCAAATGCAGGCAGTGACAAACACTCTCAGGTGAAGGCCATGCACCCACAGAGCCATGCATGAGCAGTCCTCAGATCAGACCCACAGCACTCACACCCGGTCCATGCAGACACAGACATAGCACCTGCCTGCCTGTTCCAAACCTCAAGCCCATATACCTACTCCCTCTCCTCCAGGCCTACAGTGGATCACTGAGGGACTCTTAGCCTGGACACTTCTTATGGGGCTTAGTAAACAGCCTGAGCATCCGAGGTCACAGTCACTGCCACTTGCTGGCCCTGGACTCCATGTCATGTGTCACAGGGGATCGCCTGAGATCTGGGAACATAGTCTGTGATCAGGGTGGTCTAAGGGATGGGCTCCTATCAGGATTTGTCCAGATGAAGCCCAGACACAAGGAGACAGCTGGTGGTGGGACAGTGCAGCTGGGTTTGAGAAATTCAAGGCCAGTCCTGATCAGAGCCCAAGGAAATGGTGGCTGAGGGACATCACACCTGCTGGTCCTGGCCTGTCTTCTCTACCCGAGGTCACAGGCACCTTCCCAGGTCTCTACTTTGCTCCTGGAAACAAGGTCTGCTGGAACAAATATAAGAACCTACAAAGAAACAGGACCATTGAGATTCCAGGCTCCTGGGATAAGAAAGGACAAATAAAGGCACAGATCCCACACAAGGGACAGCTAACCCAAACAGTGAGCAGGGTGTAGCCTTAGTAGACAGGGAGAAGAAGGAACCACAGGGGTCCTTGGGCTCCTTCTACCCTGCTCCTTGAGCAGCAGGCTGTTCAGGGACACAGGCCAGGTTAAGGTAGTGAGACAGGGGCATGAGAGAGCTTTGGAACGACATGGTGTGATCCAGAGCTTTGCTCTATTCAGCCTGGGTATGTGGCAGCTACCTCATAGATCAGACACTGAGAGCTCAGGTCAGGAAAAGGGTCATCAGGGCTGAGGAGTGGCAGGTGGCAGGGTCTGAGGAGATGAGGGGCTTTGTCCAAATTTATCATGGACACAGATAAGAACCAGGCCTGGCATCTACCTGCCCTCAGTCAGTGTCCCACATGTGTGTGTGTGTGTGTGTGTGTGTGTGTGTGTTTATACGTGTGTTTCTGTACCTAGTCCCACAGTCTCTGACACTGGAAAACCCATCTGAAAGGCTAGGGCTATGGGGTGGAGGCCCAGGATCAGGGTCTGGGTCCCTTGGTGTCATATTCTGTGCAGTACAGAGAGTGCTCTGTGTGAGGTGGGGACAGGCTCTGCAGTGTTCCTCACGATGGGACAGACTGAGACATGGGCTGAAGTCCTTTGTCCATTCACAGACGTAACTCATCGCTGATTCTACTACGTGAGACCGCTGATGTCTCCCAGGTCCATAACAGCTGACATAAACGCTCTAGTACTCTGAAATCTAGTCAGCAGGAAAGAGTTCCTAGCCAGGCAAGACAGATTTTCTAACCTCTGCATCGAAAATGAGCAGATCTTCAGTAATTAGCAATTATCTAATTATGATGGACAAGCCAGAACAACGGCCATTGCCTGCTTTGCTGTGGGCTTCTCAGCGGCCTCCCTGCGCAATAACATGTATGTATTAAAGATTCACTTAATCACACTAATCTTTTTTCTTTTTTTTTCTTTTAGAAACAAGCTCTCTCTGGCTACTGCCCCCAAACTAACTCATTTCTTCTGAGAGCTACATCTTCCCCCAGCATACACTTAATTAATATTTCCATATAACTGTTACTTAGCTTACAAAATCGTGAATTCCAATTAGGCTTCCTATTGGATCCCTAGCTTTGGACAACACAACTTTGACCCTCTGGTCTCTCCAATCCCCCATGTTCCACACAATCTTTAAACTGAAAATCCCGTGTGACCTACTATCCCCTCAAATTCGTCTTTTTTTCTTTTGTTGAAGATTTGCAGGTGAATGAAGCTTTTTCACGCAGCCTTCACTCTGGTTGAGCCTCCTGACACCCCAGCACTTCCCCATCCCCACCCCTCCTCATGCTTGATTTGACCCATGTCCCCTCATGTGTTTTATCTTTCTCTTCAGTCTGAGGTATTTCTTCCAGAATCATCTCTACAGATGGCTAGTGTCAAAACACATTTAATCTATTTTTGCTATGGAAAGTTTTAACTTCTCCTTGAATTTAATACTTTTTCTGGGTATAAAACCCTGGATTTCGAGTTGTGCTCTTTCAGAATCTGGAATATGTCTTTCCAGGCATCAGGCCTTGAAAGTGTCCTTTGTGGGGCTGGAGAGAGGACTCAGTAGTTGAGAGCACCTGTTGGTCTTGCAGAGGACTTGGACTTGATTCCTTGTACCCACATGGCAGCTAACAACCATCTGTAGCTCCAGCTCAGGAGGATTCTCTGCCTTCTCTGGCAGTCATCTGGAATGGTCAGCACAGCAGGCCCTGCTGATGCGGAATGAAGAATGGATGTCCCTGCCAGGCTGGGCTCCACAGGGGCCAGGACCACACTGCACAGGCCTCCCCCATTGCTGCCCAGTCACAGATGATTCTAGACCATGGGGACAGTCCTTGGGACACATAGAAGGTGCTGGTCTCACACCTGATGAAACTGAGGTCCAGGAAGGAAGAGTGGACCAGTCCCAGAAAGGGATGCACATGGAGAAGGACACAGAAGTGCTGAGATATAGAGAGATGGAGACACTGAGGACAGAAACACAGAGCCACTGAAAGAGATAGGGAGACCCTTAGAGAGACACAGGACAGAGACGGGGTGAGGGAGACACAGAG
Source organism: Myodes glareolus (assembly GCF_982192425.1). Lineage (NCBI taxonomy): Eukaryota > Metazoa > Chordata > Mammalia > Rodentia > Cricetidae > Myodes > Myodes glareolus. Next base: position 13,856,248 of record NC_142036.1, on the reverse strand, counting down.
ACACCACAGATACAGAGAGACAGACTAGGAGACACTGAGGGAGACAGCAGAGGCAGAGACAGTGAGAAACAGAGATGGGAACAATGAGTCAAAGGATGAGAGATAGGGGACCAGGGACCTTAAGACATGGAGAAACACTCTGTGTTTGAACAGAGACACAGACTCAGATGGAAAGAGGAACCAGGATACAGAGACCCTCAGACAGAAAGACAGAAGGTTGTACAGAGACAGAAAGGAATCATGGTACAAAGAGATAATGACGTTTACAAAGATTCAGTGATATGGATGAGCATCCAACAGGAAAGGGGATACACAGAATCTAGAGGTAAAAGATAAAGGCACATGGAGAGACAGGTGCAGCTGAGAGAGACAGACATAAGAAGGGAGAGACAAGAAGAAAAAGGCACAGTCAGGGCGACAGCAATGGCGCCCAGCCAGCGCTCAAATGCAGGCAGTGACAAACACTCTCAGGTGGAGGCCATGCGCCCACAGAGTCATGCATGAGCAGTCCTCAGAGCAGACCCACAACACTCATACCCAGTCCATGCACTCACAGACACAGCACCTGCCTGCCTGTTCCAAACCTCAAACCCATCTCTTTACTCCCTCTCCTTCAGGCCCACTGTAGTACACTAAGGGATGCTCAGCCTGGACACTTCCCATGGGACATAGTGACCTGATTGAGCTCGGTGTCCATAGTCTCCATCACTTGATGGCTCGGGATCCCATGTCATGCTTCAGAAAAAGATGTCAGTGCAGGGCACATGTCCTCTGCTTGGTATGGCCTGGTGAACAGGCTTCACCATTTCCTGGCCAGGTAAGGTCCAAACATAAAGCATGCAGAAGATGGTGGGCAGAGCTCAGCTGAGACAGTGCTGGCCAGTTTTGTTCAGAAACAGGAATGGCTGCTCTAGGAACTGAACATCCCGGGTCTGCTTCCCATTCTCCTTAAGGGTGTTGGCACACAACTCACCCTGCACCAAGTTCCCTGTAATTTTCTGTTCAGGGCATGCCTCTGGATATCAGAGACACATAGAGACTGGTAATATTCTAGAAGAGACTGGCCAGATAATCTATGTAGACCCAGGGTATAGAGGGACATGGATGTATGAGAGGGCCTCATCCCGGGACTCTGGGATCCCAGCCCTCAGGACAGCCTGTGAGAAGCACATGCAGGGGGATATGCCTCAGGACACTGATGGGCACCAGGAGGTCACAGTGCTAGAGGCTTGGAGGGTTGAGTATGTGGGCAGGGGTCCTGTTGGGCTCCTCCTACTCTGGTACAGGAGTAGGAGCACAGGTCAGGGTAAGGCAGTGAGACAGGACATGAGAGATCTCTGAGACCACATAGTGTGAGCCTGGGCTGTGCTCTGACTGAGCCTGGGTGTGTGGCAGCTGCCTCATGGGGAAGACACCAAGTGTCCATTCAGAAGAAAAAAGTGGTCATGGGTGAGGGGACACAGGTCTGAGGTGATGAGGGGCTTTGTCTTCATTTTAAGGAACAATTAAGCATGTTTGGACACAGATCTAAGAACATGACCTGGCTCCTACCTGCCCTCAGTCATTGTACCGTGTGTGTGTGTGTGTGTGTCAGTCTGTCTGTCTGTCTGTTTGTGTCTCCGTGTGTGTGTTCCTGTATGTGTGTCTGTGTGTGTGTCTGTATGTGTGTCTCTATGTGTGCCTGTATGTGTATCTGTTTGTGTGTGTCTCTGTGTGTGTCTCTGTGTGTCTGTGTGTTGTGTGCATCTGTGTGTGTGTTGTGTGTGTATGTGTGTATGTCTCTGTGTGTCTGTGTGTGTGTCTGTGTGTTCTCTGTGTGTGTCTGTGTGTTGTGTGCGTCTGTGTGTGTGTTGCGTGTGTATGCGTGTATGTCTCTGTGTGTCTGTGTGTGTGTGTGTTGTGTGTGTCGGTGTGTTTGTTGTGTGTATCTTCCAGCACCTCATCCCATTGCTCTCTCGCACTGAAAGACTGAAAGGCTTGTGCTCTGAGGTGGGGGCCCAGGATTGTGGTCCTGGGCACTTGGTGTCAAAACATGTGCAGAACAGAGAACAGCACTCAGAGTGGAGGTGGGGACAAGCTCTGTAGAGTTCCTACACGATGGGACAGGCTGAGACAGACCCTGAAGTCCTTTGTCCATCCATAGAACCAATAGCCTTGCTCCTGGTCCCAGCCGTGGCCACACAGCCAGTGTCAGCCAAACCATTATCATGAACTGCTTGCTGGGGCTCTGTGGGCTACATGCCATCCTTGTCACTTTCAGTGACTCCCCCAGTTCTCACAGGCCCTGTCCTAATCCACCACTGTCCTCAGTGGGCAACCAAGCCAGGTACAGAGAATGGAGGATGTGGTAGCCTCACAGAGGACACACCCAACACTCTTGATGCTTTTACACATGGATGTACAAGCATGTTCACACCCATCACAGTTCCCTGTCTTTCCAGGCGAGCATCCTCCTTCTTGGCGGCTCACTCCCACTTCTAGCCTTTCCCTCAGACCAGAGTCCTGTAGACCATCCTTTCTCAGGGAGCTCATGTAGCCACCGGGCCTGATATTGGTGTCTACACCTGCTGTCCCCATGGCTGCTAGAGGTGCTTGGCCACCGTGAGCCCAGACTGGAGCACACGAATTGCCCAAGGTCTACATAGTCTGGACTCTGAAGGGACTGGCCAGAGGTCTATGTAGACCTAGATGTCACTTGACCAAGGCCTCTTTTCACAGTAGGTTATTTCATGAAAGCTCACACAGTGAGATCTTTGTTCTGTTTATTCCTCTTTGTCTGCTAACTGGAAACCTTCAAGCTAGAATGTCCTTTCTCTGCCTGTTGGCTGTGGAGAGAGGTCCTGTAGATCTCTAGAGTGTGTTCCTAGAGAGGTGCTGCCCGTCTGCCTGTTTCAGATAAGGAGACCCAGGGAGAGAGACAGAGAGAAGGAGAGACATGGAGAGAGATAGAGAGAAGGAGAGACAGCGAGAGAGACAGAGAGAGAGACAGGGAGAGAGACAGGGAGAGAGACAGAGAGAGAGACAGAGAGAGAGACAGGGAGAGAGACAGGGAGAGAGACAGAGAGAGAGACAGGGAGAGAGACAGAGAGAGACAGAGAGAAGGAGAGACAGGGAGAGAGACAGAGAGAAGGAGAGACAGGGAGAGCCAGTGATAGATCAAGGCAGTAACAGAATCTGATCTACTGGAGCCAGGGAGCCAGGGAGGGGTAAATGTGGAAACAGGGAGTAAAAGACGGAGTGAGAGATGTGGATGGAGATAGAGAAAGAGACAGGAGGCAGAGACAGACAAGAGTGGGACATGGGCAAAGAGACATCTGAAGGGACAGAGTGATGGAGAGGCAGAGAAGGAATCAGAGACAGGGAGAGAGAAATGGAGCAAAGAGAGACAGAGACAGACAGAGACGGGCAGAGACAGAGACCAGGAGACAGATGGACAGACAGAAAGAGGTAGAAGACAGAGAAGAGACCCATGGAGAGGGCCTGAGACAGTGGCAGAGAGAAGAGAGACAGACAGAGATGGGGACAGGCCTGAAGTGACTCTCTCACCTAGAGAAGGGGACACAGACAGACAGTGCAGAGAAAGAGGGGTGCAAGATGGTAGCAGGGAGACCTCTGATGGAACTGGCAGAGATGGAGCCAGACAGAGGCAGACTCTCTCCAACTGAGGGAGACAGACTGAGCAAAGAATCTTACTCAAAGAGACAGATGCTGAGGCAGGGAGAGGCAGATGTGGGTAGAGAAGGAGACAGATGGTGAGACCGTGGGACGGGATCAGGCACCATCTTAGAGGAGCCAGCGACAAGCCAGGGAGGTGACAGGCTGGTGTGCAGTGTCCACCCCACATCCCACAGGCTGGGGTCCCATGGCCTGTCTGCACGTGGCTACAGGCTGGCTCCCTGCCTGCCAAGCCTGTCTGTGGAGGGATTGGAGGGTGGGGCTGGGCTCGGGCAGGCCAGGGTCTTTCCAGTGGGGTGGCCAGTGGCTGGGCTGAGGGTCAGTCTGCTCACTGTCCCTTCCCTCCATGTTTAGCGTAGGACCTGCTCAGAGACTGTTGGAGTTCTCTATGATGGCACAGCCTGTGATTAGTGGTGGACCAAGGGATAGTTCTTTCACATGGACTAGGGCCTGCAATCTGGGGTTTCAGGGTTCAGATACCAGTACCTGACACACACCCAGGGCCTGCTCCCAACATCTTTCCCCTCCCCCACACCTACCGAGTTACTCATTCTGTGCAGACTTGGCTCTCAAGGGCACATGCAAATGCATGTTTGTTCCATACAGAAAAACATGTTTCTCACTTTCTGAAGTTGTTTCCAGAAATAGCGGAAATGAACCCCCCACCTGCAGCTGCAGTATCACCCCACCCTGGCCGGGTTGGCCCAACCTTGGGGATGGGGGACCCCTCCCAGGGTGGGCTGCAGGGGCTGTGGATTTCATGATCCCTACAATGACATTGAACTCAGTGTTTCCCATCTTGTTTGAACTGCTGTAATGTGAGCTAATGGGGGGCGTGAGTTCAGGCAGGCAAGGAGAGTAAGTCCCAACAGCACAGGGAAGTGGGAGAGAGATGGCCTAGAGCTGAGCTCCAGGTCTTGGGATCACTCAGGACCACAGTGACAGCGAGCAGACTGACCCTCAGCCCAGCCACTGGCCACCCCACTGGAAAGACCCTGGCCTGCCCGAGCCCAGCCCCACCCTCCAATCCCTCCACAGATAGGCTTGGCAGGCAGGGAGCCAGCCTGTAGCCACGTGCAGACAGGCCATGGGACCCCAGCCTGTGGGCTGTGGGGTGGACACCGCACATCAGTCTGTCACCTCCCTGGCTTGTCGCTGGCTTCTCTAAGATGGTGCCTGATCCTGCCCCACAAGCTCACCATCTGTCTCCTTCTCTGGCCACGTCTGCCTCTCCCTGCCTCAGCCTCTGTCTCTTTGAGTGGGATTCTTTGCTCAGTCTGTCCTCCTCAGTTGGAGAGAATCTGCCTCTGTCTGGCTCCATCTCTGCCAGTTCCATCAGAGGTCTCCCTGCTACCATCTTGCACCCCTCTTTCTCTGCACTGTCTGTCTGTGTCCCCTTCTCTAGGTGAGAGAGCCACTTCAGGCCTCTCCCCACCTCTGTCTGTCTCTGTCTCTCTTTGCTCCATTTCTCTCTCCCTGTCTCCCTGTCTCTCTCATCCTCTTTCTTTCTAGTCTTCATTCTGCTCCTGCCGTTTTTTCTACCTGTGCACACCTCTCGCTGTCTCCTAGCTGCCATTCATTATCTCCTTTTCAGTCCCAAATTCTCATGTCTCCCTGTCTCTGATTCCTTCTCTGCCTCTCCATCACTCTGTCCCTTTAGATGTCTCTTTGCCCATGTCCCACTCTTGTCTGTCTCTGCCTCCCGTCTCTTTCTCTACCTCCATCCACATCTCTCACTCCCTGTCTTTTGCTCCCCTGTTTCCGCATTTACCTCTCCCCGGCTCCCTGGCTCCAGTAGATCAGATTCTGTTACTGTCTTGATCTATCACTGTCTCTCCTTGTCTCTCCTTCTCTCTGTCTCTCTCCCTGGGTCTCCTTAACTGAAACAGGCAGACGGGCAGCACCTCTCTAGGAACACACTCTAGAGATCTACAGGACCTCTCTCCACAGCCAACAGGCAGAGAAAGGACATTCTAGCTTGAAGGTTTCCAGTTAGCAGACAAAGAGGAATAAACAGAACAAAGATCTCACTGTGTGAGCTTTCATGAAATAACCTACTGTGAAAAGAGGCCTTGGTCAAGTGACATCTAGGTCTACATAGACCTCTGGCCAGTCCCTTCAGAGTCCAGACTATGTAGACCTTGGGCAATTCGTGTGCTCCAGTCTGGGCTCACGGTGGCCAAGCACCTCTAGCAGCCACGGGGACAGCAGGTGTAGACACCAATATCAGGCCCGGTGGCTACATGAGCTCCCTGAGAAAGGATGGTCTACAGGGCTCTGGTCTGAGGGAAAGGCTAGAAGTGGGAGTGAGCCGCCAAGGAGGAGGATGCTCGCCTGGAAAGACAGGGAACTGTGATGGGTGTGAACATGCTTGTACATCCATGTGTAAAAGCATCAAGAGTGTTGGGTGTGTCCTCTGTGAGGCTACCACATCCTCCATTCTCTGTGCCTGGCTTGGTTGTCCACTGAGAACAGTGGTGGATTAGGACAGGGCCTGTGAGAACTGGGGGAGTCACTGAGAGTGACAAGGATGGCATGTAGCCCACAGAGCCCCAGCAAGCAGTTCACGATAATGGTTTGGCTGACACTGGCTGTGTGGCCATGGCTGGGACCATGAGCAAGGCCATTGGTTCTATGGATGGACAAAGGACTTCAGGGTCTGTCTCAGCCTGTCCCATCGTGTAGGAACTCTACAGAGCTTGTCCCCACCTCCACTCTGAGTGCTGTTCTCTGTTCTGCACACGTTCTGACACCAAGTGCCCAGGACCACAACCCTGGGCCCCTACCTCAGAGCACAGGCCTTTCAGTCTTTCAGTGTGAGAGAGCAATGGGATTCTGGTTCTGGAAGACACACACAACACACACACACAGACACACACAACACACAGACACACACAACACACACACAGACACACACAACAAACAGACATATGCAAGGACACCCCCCCACACCACACACACACACCACACACAACATACACACAGACACACACACACAGACATACACACAAAGACACACACAGGCACAGACATACACAACACACACACACACCATACACACAGAGACACACACACCACACACAACACACACACACAGAGACACACATACCACACACACACAGACACACATACAGGAACACACAGACAGACAGACAGACAGACAGACACACATACACAGACACACACACAGACACAAACACACACGGTACATTGACTGAGGGCAGGTGGGAGCCAGGTCGTGTTCTTAGATCTGTGTCCAAACATGCTTAATCGTTCCTTTAAATGGAGACACCACCTCAGACCATGTATTCCCTCAGCCTTGACAACTTTTTTCTTCTGAATGGACACTTGGTGTCTTCCCCATGAGGCAGCTGCCACACACCCAGGCTCAGTCAGAGCACAGCCCAGGCTCACACTATGTGGTCTCAGAGATCTCTCATGTCCTGTCTCACTGCCTTACCCTGACCTGTGCCCCTGCTCCTGGACCAGAGTAGGAGGAGCCCAACAGGACCCCTGCCCACATACTAAACCCTCCAGGCCTCTAGTGCTGTGACCTCCTGGTGCCCATCAGTGTCCTGAGGCATATCCCCCTGCATGTACTTCTCACAGGCTGTCCTGAGCGCTGGGATCCCAGAGTCCCGGATGAGGCCCTCTCATTCTTCCATTTCCCTCTATACCCTGGGCCTACATAGATATCTGGCCAGTTCCTTCCAGAATATTGCCAGTCTCTGTGTGTCTCTATCTCCACAGGCATGCACTGAACAGTAAAATACAGGGAACTTGGTGCAGGGTGAGTTGTGTGCCAACACCCTTAAGGAGAGTGGAAAATGACCCAGGATGTTCAGTTTCTCGAGCAGCCATTCCTGTTTCTGAACAAAACTGGCCAGCACTGTCTCAGCTGAGCTCTGCCCACCATCTTCTGCATGCTTTATGGTTGGACCTTACCTGGCCAGGGCATGGTGAAACCAGTTCACCAGGCCATACCAAGCAGAGGTCATGTGCCCTGCTCTGACATCTTTTCCTGAAGCATGACATGGGGTCCAGGGCCAGCAAGTGATGGAGACTATGGACCCCGAGCTCATGCTGGTCACTATATCCCTTGGGAAGTGTCCAGGCTGAGTGTCCCTCAGTGAGCCACTGTGGGCCTGGACGAAAGGGAGTAGGTAGATGGGCTTGAGGTTTGGAATAGGCAGGAAGGTGTTGTGTCTGTGTCTGTATGGACCGGGTGTGAGTGCTGTGGGTCTGATCTGAGGACTGCTCATGCATGGCTCTGTGGGTGCATGGCCTCCACCTGAGAGTGTGTGTCAGGTCCTGCATTTGAGCGCTGGCTGGGCGCCATTGCTGTCGCCCTGACTGTGCCTTTTTCTTCTTGTCTCTCCCTTCTTATGTCTGTCTCTCTCAGCTGCACCTGTCTCTCCATGTGCCTTATCTTTTACCTCTAGACTCTGTGTCTCCCCTTTCCTATTGGATGCTCATCCCTATCACTGCATCTTTGTAAATGTCACTATCTCTTTTTACCACGGTTCCTTTCTGTCTCTGTACATCCTCTGTCTTTCTGACTCAGGGTGTCTGTCTCCTGGTTCCTCTTTCCATCTGAGTCTGTGTCTCTGTGTGTCTTTGTTCAAACACAGAGTGTTTCTCCATGTCTTAGGGTCCCCTGGTCACCTGTCTCTCATCCTTTGACTCATTGTTCCCATCTCTGTTTCTCACTGCCTCTGTATCTGCTGTCTCCCTCAGTGTCTCTCTGTCTCTCTCAGTGTCTCTCTGTCTCTCTCAGTGTCTCTCTGTCTCTCTCAGTGTCTCTCTGTCTCTCTCAGTGTCTCTCTGTCTCTCTCAGTGTCTCTGCTGTCTCCCTCAGTGTCTCTCTGTCTCTCTCAGTGTCTCTGCTGTCTCTCTCAGTGTCTCTGCTGTCTCTCTCAGTGTCTCTGCTGTCTCTCTCAGTGTCTCTGCTGTCTCTCTCAGTGTCTCTCTGTCTCTCTCAGAGTCTCCTAGTCTGTCTTTCTGTATCTGTGATGTCTCTGTGTCTCCCTCACCCCGTCTCTGTCCTGTGTTTCTCTAAGGGTCTCCCTATCTCTTTCAGTGGCTCTGTGTTTCTGTCTTCCTCAGTGTCTCTCTCTTTCTCTCTCTCTCAGCACTTCTGTGTCCTTCTCCATGTGTGTCCCTTTCTGGGACTGGTTCACTCTTCCTTCCTGGACCTCAGTTTCATCGGGTTTGGGACAAGAACTTTCTATGTGTCCCAAGGACTGTCCCCATGGTCTAGAACCTTCTGGGACTGGGCAGCAATGGTGGAGCCCTGTGTAGTGTGGTCCTGGGCCCTGTGGAGCCCAGCCTGGAGGGACATCCATTCTTCATTCTACATCAGGAGGACCTGCTGTGTTGACCCTTCCAGATGGCTGCCAGAGAAGGGCAGAGAATCCTCCTGAGCTGGAGCTACAGGTGGTTGTTAGCTGCCATGTGGGTACAAGGAATCAAGTCCAAGTCCTCTGCAAGACCAACAGGTGCTCTCAACTACTGAGTCCTCTCTCCAGTCCCTCAAAGGACACTTTCAAGGCCTGATGCCTGGAAAGACATATTCCAGATTCTGAAAGAGTACAACTCTAAGCCCAGAGTATTATACCCAGAAAAACTATTAAATTCAAGGAGAAGTTAAAACTCTCCACTACAAAAACAGATTAAATGTGTTTTTGACACTAGCCAGCTCTATAGAGGATTCTGGAAGAAATACCTCAGACTGAAGAGAAAGATAAAACACAGGAGGGGACATGGGTCAAATCAAGCATGAGGAGGGGTGGGGATGGTGAAGTGCTGGGGTGTCAGGAGGCTCAACCAGAGTGAAGGCTGTGTGAAAAAGCTGCATTCAACCTACAAACCTTCAACAAAAGAAAAAAGATTAATTTTAGGGGATAGTAGGTCACATGGAATTTTCAGTTTAAAGATTGTGTGGTACATGGGGGATTGGAGAGAGCAGAGGGTCAAGGTTGTGTTGGCCAAAGCTAGGGATCCCATAGGAATCCTTACGGGAATTCACGACTTTGTAAGCTAAGTAGCATTTATAAAAGAATTTTAACTAAGTATGTGATGGAGGAAGAATATAGCTCTCAGAAGAAATGAGTTAGGTTGGGGGCAGTGGCACACGCTCTTAACCTAGCACCCTGGAGGGCACAGACAGGAAGGCTTTCATAAAATGAAGCCTTTCTGGTTTACACAGGGAGTTCTGGGAAGTCAGGTCTACGTGGAGAAAGCCTATCTCTAAAATGAAAGAAAAAAGGCCTGAGTTATTAAATGCAACTTTAAAGTCTACATGTTATTGCTCAGGAAGACCACTGAGGAGCCCACAATCAAGTAACCTGTTGCCTTTGTACTTGGTTGTTCATCTTAACTAGAATATTCTTATGGCTGAAGATCTTTCCTACTTTGGATGCAGAGCTAAAGAACTCCATCTTGCCAGCTGGGATCTCTCCTGCTGACGAGATTCCATAGAAACAACTGACACAGTGTGTGTCAGTTTTTCTAGGAATGAAGACATCAGTGGCCTCACCAGGGCCAGGGATGAGTTGAGCCTATGGATGGACGAGGGGATTCAGTACCTATCCCTGCCTGCCCTGTCATGGAGGAACACTGCAGGCCTGTCCCCACCTGCACTCTGAGCACTGTCTACTCTGCACATGCTCTACAATGGGGTTCCAGCACCCACCTCACAGCCAAGCCTTTCAGATGGGTTTTCTAGTGTGAGAGCCTGTGGACAAGGTGCTGGAACATACATACAAACACACATACAAACACACACATACTTTCCACACACATAAACCCACTCTCTCCACACATCCGCACACACACATACATGCACACATACACACACACACACGTGGAACACTGACAGAGGGTAAGTAAGAGCCAGGCCTGGTTCTTAGATCTGTGTCCATGAAGTTCATGCCCAAACCTTGACAAATGGGGACAAAGCCCCTTCATCTCCTCAGACCCTGCCACCCCTCAGCCCTGATGACCCTGTTCCTGGTCTGGGCTCTCAGTGTCTTATCTGTGAGGCAGCTGCCACACACCCAAGGTGAACAGAGCACAGCCCAGTCTCCCACCATGTGGTTCCAAAGCTCTCTCATGCCCTGTCTCACTACCTTACTCTGTCCTGTGCCCCTGTCCGGTCAGCTGACCCTGAACCAGTGTGGGAAGAATCTGAGCAGTTCCTTTCCTACAAACACCATTTCTCAAAGCCTAGGGTCCTGTGTCCTAGCGCTACACTCACTGGCTGGGTGAGCTGCTCCTCGTGTGGGATCTCAGGCACCGACTGAGTTCTCTGCCTTCATCCGTCCTTCCTTATCCCTGGAGCCTGGAATCTGAGTGGTCCTGTTTCTTTGTGGGTTCTTATATTTGTTCTTGCAGACCTTGTTACCAGGAGCAAAGTAGAGAACTGGGAAGGTGCCTGTGACCTCGGGTAGAGAAGACAGGCCAGGCCCAGCAGGTGTGATGTCCCTCAGCCACCATTTCCTTGTGCTCTGATCACGACTGGCCTTGAATTTCTCAAATCCAGCTGCACTGTCCCACCACCGTCTGCCTCCTTGTGTCTGGGCTTCATCTGGACAAATCCTGATAGGAGCACGTCCCTTAGACCACCCTGACCACAGACTATGTTCCCAGATCTCAGGCGATCCCCTGTGACACATGACATGGAGTCCAGGGCTAGCAAGTGGCAGTGACTGTGACCTCGGATGCTCAGGCTGTTTACTAAGCCCCATAAGAAGTGTCCAGGCTGAATGTCCCTCAGTGAGCCACTGTGGGCCTGGAGGAGAGGGAGTGGGTAGATGGGCTTGAGGTTTGGAGCAGGCAGGCAGGTGCTATGTCTGTGTCTGCATGGACCGGGTGTGAGTGCTGTGGGTCTGATCTGAGGACTGCTCATGCAGGGCTCTGTGGGTGCATAGCCTCCACCTGAGAATGGGTTCCAGGGCCTGCATTTGAGTCTTGACTGGGCACCATTGCTGTCTCTCTGTCTGTGTCTGTCTGTCTCTTCTTGTCTCTCTTCTTATGTCTGTCTCTCTCATCTGAACCCGTTCTCTGTCTCTCCCTGAACCTGTGTTTTTCACTGCAGTGTCTGCATCTCTCTTTCCTTTGTTTCTCTTCTCTATCTGTGTCTCTGTACTGTCTCTTTCTCTCTATCCCTCTACGTATCCTTCTCAGTCCCTGTGTGTCTCTGCTCTGTCTCATTCTCTCTGTGTCTGCGTCCTCTTCTGTGTCTTTCCCATTGTCTTTGTGCCAATGTCAAGCTGTGCCCCACTTCAAATCTCTCCACACTGTGTGAAATTGTGACCTTCTCAGACTGTCCCTTTACCTGAGAAATTTTACTTTACAAATGGCTTTTGCCTCCATGTTGAAGACAGAGGATGACACATACCTTGGTGGATATGTTATAACACTACCTGCCCAGCACCTTCCATGAGGTACAGATTGGCACGTAGTTCATCCCTAAATAACATGTCACCCTATAAATTTATCAAAGAGAGTTGAGATTATGGGACACCCAGGTTCATTAAAATCATGTCAGGACATGCAGGCTGAGAACTTATCATACACGGTCTCCAAGGAAAGGTGCCACACCCCTCACCTGAACCCCATGAACCCGAGGACACCTAAAACTATGGTGGCAATGGCCCCACTAAGCTGTACCTGATCACCTGGGGTATGCATTAAGACATCCAGAGGCAGAGAAGCCCAGAGTTTCCCAGAGGCTTTCGTCTGGCTCAGTTCCCACTGTCGACATGGTTCACTGTACTACATCTCACTGTCTGCTTGTTTGTCTGTCTGGACTCCATCCTGCCCATTGCCCACATGGCCTCCAGGGTCCTGCAGATAGCTTCTGTTCTGCCTCAACCCTGAGATTCAGTTCAGCTGTGATCCTACAGCTTGACCCTATAGAGGGTCTCTCCTGGGGTCTGGAGACTTCTGGTAGAGTTTGTTATCCAGTCCTACAGACAAGTTCTTGTCCTCCGCAGCCTTCTGCACGTTTATCCCGAGTCCGGGGCTCTGTGCCCATCGTCTACAACCTACTGCAGTCCGGAAACACTCAGGGAGCACAGGGCAGTGAGGAACCTGCCTGCCTGTGAATGCACATTCTCCATTCTGCAACACCAGGTCCTGCTCACCGGACTACCCTAGTTGTCCAACAGAATAGCCTGTGTGACCCTGGGCTGATTCTGGCTGACCTCAGACTGGCCTTGGTTGACCTTGGCTGACACTGCTGGACTCAGTGTGACCCTGGGCAGACCATAGTTGATCTTAACTGGACTTGTTCTCATCCTGGCACAACATGGCCTCCCTAAGGCCTGACTATGGATGGCCCTGCTTAGCCTTGAGTGATGGGGGTTGGGGTCTCCTCAGTCCCTGGCAGGGCTCCTCTGGCTCCAACCCCTTGTCCAGGCCCCAGACCCCAGGGCCACCTGGCCAGGTCTAGTGTGGAGTGTGATTCTCAGAACAGTAGTTCTGGTTTGGGGCACCTGGGCTGAGCTGGGCTCATGATGACTCAGCTACCCTCAGTTCTCTGGGCTATTTTGAGTGTTTCAGCAGGTGATCAACAACAGAGACTTCAGAAGAAAGAAAAACAAGTGTTACAAACATGCCCATCCCTGCCCTGCCCCCACACCTGTACTGCAGACCTCCTCCACAGTGCTGACCCCAGATCTGGAGACCCTAGACCAGAGGTTCCATCTCCTCTGGCCTGGTCTTGCTTTGTTTCCATTCCCTCCTTCTGAGATTGGGAAAGACAGATGAGCGAAGGGGTCACTGTCTCACTGCTGCCCATGAGTGGACAGTGTCGTGGGCCTCTGGAACCTTCCCTCTGACCGTGCACGTATCTTCTTAATGAGAATGGGGCTTAGAATGGAAAAGGGACTTCTTGTAAAATCTACTATGGCCTTGGTCCTTAGACAAATGCATGTGAGCTAATGACCGGGGTGCAGGACCAGTGTTTGTAAGCAGAAATTGGGGCTAGAGTTCAGACTTAGAAGTCAGTGTCATGTACAGGGACCCCTGCCTATGTGGGGGCCCATTGATAAGTACCAGGGTCCAGTTATCAGAACCTAGGCCCCTGTGCAGCACCAGAGCTTAGTGATGTGGACTAATGTCAAATTCCCAGGACCAGGACCACGACCTAGTAATCAGATCCAGAAACCAGTGATCAGAACCTGGGCCCAGTTTTCTTTGTTTCTTCAGTCTGGTGGTCAGAACCCAAGCATTCTGCTTGAGACCAGAGCTCTGTGATGATAATCACAGATCAGTGATGATAACCAAGGTTCAGTGGTGAGGACCAGGGTCCAGTGATGGGGCCAGGGCTGACAGATGAGAACCAGGGCTGAGTGATAATGACCAATCGTCTGTGATGAGGACCAGGGCTGAGTGATGAGAACCAGTCCCGAGTGAAAGTGACCAGTTGTCAGTGATGAGGACCAGGGCTGAGAGATGAGGACCAGGGCTGAGTGATGAGAACCAGGACTGAGTGATAATGACCAATTGTCTGTGATGAGGACCAGGGCTGAGTGATGAGAACCAGTTTTGAGTGATAATGACCAGTAGTCAGGGATGAGGACCAGGGCTGAGTGATGAGAACCAGTCCCGAGTGATAGAGACTAATTGTCAGTGATGAGGACCAGGGCTGAAAGATGAGGACCAGGGCTGGGTGATGAGGGCTGGGGTTCAGTGATGAGGACCAGGAACCAGTTACCAGGACTAAGATCCAGTGATCAGGACTGGATCTGGTGATAGAGACCCATGAACAGTGTTTAGGAACAGGGTCTTATTGATATGGATTGGGAATCAGTGATCAGCACAGGACCCAGTGACCAGTACCATGGGCCAGTGATTAGGGTCAGATTAGATATTAATGATCAAGACTAGTGATCAGTAGTCAAGACTGGGATTCAGTAATGAGGACCAGACCCAGTGATTTGGAGCAGGTTTCAGTGATCTGGACTAGGATTCAGTGATCTCTACGTGGCTAGATGATCTGGACCAGGGATCAGGGATCAGGACCAGGCCTCAGTGATTTGAACCAAGAATCAATGATCAGAACCAAGGATTAGTGATTAGAACGAGTGATCTCAACATGGAATTAGTGGTCAGAACCAGAGCCTCATGATCATGGCTGGAGGTCTTGATCAGGATCAGGGTTCAGTTTCCAAAATCAGGGCTCAGTGATCAGGATCTGCAACCAGGACCAGGGTTTGGTGTTCATTGTCCACCCTTGGTGAAAGGTACCATGACCAAATGTTTAGAAATCAGGCCCAGAAATGAAGCTTGATGACCTGGCATCATGTCTGAAGAGGCTACACATACCACCCCTTGATGAAGCCGGTGTTAAGCACTTGGATTCAGTCACACATAATTCCATGTTATGTCTCAGATACTAGACTTTGGGCACCCTGGGTCTACCATGCCCAACATCCCCACATTCTATGATGTAAGCACACTCTAGTCTGGTATCACCATACTTTCCCTGATCCTCTGCTGTTCTTTGTTAATTTTTGTCTTTGAGAGTAAGAAGCTGTGCTTTTTTGCATCAGTTTATTGCTCAGGAAAGTATGTGAGTAGGGGTTGGGCAATTGTCACACAGGTCTTAGCTCTGAAATGTAGAGGACCTTCTCCATGCTTTGTCCCTGCAAAGATAAGAATGATCAGCCAGAGGAGATACTAGGTTTTGGCTATGTTATCTTGGAGTTGGGCAATGTCATTCTGGAGTTGGGCTATGTCATCCTGGAGTTGGGCCATGTCATCCTGAAGTTGGGCTATGTCATTCTGGAGTTGGGCTATGTCATCCTGGAGTTGGGCTATGTCATCCTGGAGTTGGGCTATGTCTTCACTTTTGCCTCGGTCTCAGCCCTGGCTTGTGGAAGACAGGGTTAAATCCAGGGAGGGCTGTCATTCTTTACTCCCATTCCCTTAATGTCTGTGAAGGGTTGCAAGGCCACAAGTGGAGAGGACGGGCATATCTTGAATGCACCCCCAGAACCCCCACAACCCACCATCTTCATGACTGCCACCTGTGGCTGGCTTCTGATCAGTACTGGGGGACTTCTTTGCTGCCAAATGGGCCTCGCACTGTTGTGACCGTGAGTGCTGTGCTGTAGAACAGGCTCAGTAGGAAGAGGGTGAGGAAGGTCACAGTGGTGGGCCATAGACTGGCGCCGGGCGTCTCTTCCTCCAGGATGTCCAGGGACTGGTCCAGCATCACACAGGGAAGTGGCTCTTGACGTTCTGTAAGACACAGATGACCTTATAGACCCAAACCCATGGGGATGGGGGTCCAGGCCTAAGGCTTCCCTTTCTATGCCTTGTGCTTTGGGGATGTGATGGTGAAAGTTCCTTAGAACTGGGCAGAGGTTTGCTCAGGGAGGATGAGGAGGCAGGGTCTCAGGTAAGGGGTTAGAATCCTTGCAGTTCCTGAGATGCCCCCAAGACATCTCTCTCAGGTCCTCTCTCAGGGGACCTTAATTAAAGAATGGGCATGGCAAGAGGGTTATTGCTGTCTTTGTGACTCCAACAAGAGTTTGAGCCCAAGGCCACTTGGGTCTTAGTTCTATCTATATACTTAATGACCTCTCACTAAGTCCCGGTTCTTAGGCTGATATTGGCCTGGGTATGGAGGTTGGACAAAACCAGACACCCTTAAAAAGATACCACCCAACACAATTTCTGGGCATGAGGTTGGCGTACCAAATACTGGACATATGACCAGAGGACTCTGCTGCAATATTAAGAATTGTGACTTGAAGGTTGGGAGGAGTTGCCAATAGATGGATAAAGGTATCCAGCTCAGACAACCCTGCTGTCCTCAGGGTCCCAGTGCACAGAGCTTCCATGTTAAGTGGAAGTGGAAACCGTTTGTCATATGCTGATATAGACAACCTCATCTTTCTCACTCTATCCATCCATCAGTCCATCCATCATTTCATCCATTCTCTATATCCACCCACCCACCCACCTACTCACCCACCCGCCCATCCTCTCTCCTGAGAACCTGATCTCCATTTGTGGGCTCAGTCCTTCACCTGTTGGCTCTTTCTTACTAGAATTCCCTGTTATGGGCCAGGCCTTGGACTCCATGGGTGGTTGACCACAGGTGGTTTCTGGGTCAGGTTTCCCAAGTTGGTCTGCTGCTCTTGCTGCTCTCAGGGAACTGGACTTCCGAGGGGGAAGAGTGTTCAGGGTGTGTGGGCCTTCACTCCCCTGTAGCTCTGAGAGCAGAAGGAAGTTGCTAGAAACCGGCTCCCTGCAGAGGTTCTGAAGGCCTGTGACACAGGTGCAGGGGCCCCACTGCCCTCTTGTGGGCATCCTGGTGCCAGGTATACCTGGTTGTAGAACTTTGTGTGCTGGGGGTGTCCATGTAGAAGGCTGAGGTCCATGTGGGAGAGGTTCCTATGGTGTGCGCCTGCGCCAGTACCCTGTTTGTGGTTTGGTATATTTGGGCTTAGGGTGGGAAGGGATATTTGAGTTAGAAAGGGCAGGCAGGGTGCAGAGGCCACCCAGGAGCGTCCTATGGCCTTGTCCATGAGCTGTGTGTAGTTTCTCAGGGTTGGGCCTAGGAATTCTATTGGAGATTGGGAGGGGACTCCCCTTACTTTCCATAAGCTGGGTGTGGTGTGTGAACTTCCTCCTCCTGCAGGTAGTGTGTGTGCAATGTATGCCCACGTGCATGGACACAGAGCAGAGTGCTTCTGGGGGCTGTCTGCACCGTATCATAGCTCCTTCCCATGAGTCAGTGTTCACCCTGCATGGCTGTGCATGTCTGCATTCATGCCACCACTGAGGGTGGGTGGCATCTTCCTTTTCAAGCACCCCTTGAATTATTCAGCCTCTCATCCCTTCACCATTCCTGCTGTGACCACCAGATGGTACCAGCCTTGATCTTGCTACTCTCTTTCCCCTTCTACCCCCTTTTTTGCCAGAGTCAGAAGCTGCAGTTCAATGCACAGCCATACCACCCACCATTGAGAGTATTTCTGTAGCAAACCACTGCCCTTGGGACTCTCCCCTGAGCTTTTCCTGTCTTGGCTTACTCTGTTCATCTTGGATTTCATCCCCAGCTTATCCCTCCCTCCCATTTACTGCACACTTACATGGCAGGTACACACACTCACAAGCACACACATACATTTCCACCAACATGAACATACACAGACAGACACATGCATACTCATAGGTATACATAGGCACACACATGCTCACTAGGACACAGATATACTCACACTTATAGCTGTACACATATGCATTCATACCCATGTATGTACCAATTATATACTCATAGGCACACATGAATTCACTTGTCACATGCAGGTACACACAAAAAGGCACATGGACACACATCCATAACTACTCACTGATACATGTACATGCATACACATATATTCTAAGTGTGAAGAGTCTTCGAAGCTCTGAGGCCTCAGAGGCTCAGGTGGTGGGTGGTCCTCCCTCCCTGGGCCCTGACCCCTCCCTGTGTTCTATCATCTGAGGATGATATGATGGACAGGCACTGGATGGAAGTGCAGGAATACTTTGAATGAGCACAGAGTTTATTTAAGGAATAGGGGCAGGCAGGGTGGCTCAGTAGCAGACGCCATCTGCCTCTGACGTGATCACAGTCACATTGACTTGGGTGGGTTTACCCGAGTGACGGTCGATGGTCTTCTGGGTGAAGCCCATGGGCAAAGCCTCGTGGCCAATCATGCAGGAGTAGTTGTCACCCTGTTTCCATGCTTCAGCTGGCACACGCAGCACGCTTGTCACTGCATAGGTGGTGGGACCCTCGCCTAGTTCCTTCTTGGGTTCCCACACCAGGTAGTTTCCACGAGACAGCTCCTGGTTTCCATGCAGCCAACGCACCAGCACATCTTCAGGGGCGAATCCTCGCACCAGGCATGTCAGGGACACCAGCTCATTCAGGGCCAGCTCCTCCGACGGCGGCGGCAGCAGGTGGACCTGGGGTGGCAAGAATTTATCTAGAAGGTAGAGAGAAGAGATGATGGCTCAGAGAAGGAGGTCTATGATTCCCCCTGCCCCTCCATTCTGGGAGGTCCCTCAGATAGCCTCAGTTTCCCTCGTGACATAAGGGTGGGAGCAGGTGAGCATATGTGTTAGAGGGAGGAGGCAGGCATGTAAGCCTGGAATGCCATATGACTTCCCAGGGTGCATCTGAGCTCACCTACTGGTTCTTTGACAATTTTGGCAGTTAGGGGGTCAGACTGGCTGGAGAGTTTAACTGTGCACGTGAACGTCTCCCTATTGTTCCAGCGCTCAGCACAGCCAGACAGGACGCTGGACACACTGTAGCAGCCGCAGGAGTCCAGCACGGGTTCCTTTGTCACTGCGTCCTTCCCAGTGCTGGGCTGCCAGGTGAAAATGGGTATCTCGTCCTTTTTCACGCCCCTCACTGTACATGTGAGGCTGGCATCTGAACCCATGAGCAGGTCCTCGAGAGCTGGCCGGTGCAGTGTCAGCCGGGGTTCGCTGCAATCTTGAGGGGGAACTGGGGGATAAAAACAGAGGAGTCCTAGTAAATCAGCATATTCCTCCTTTCTCCTTCCCTGCCCCCTTCTCTGGACATCTTGGATCTCAGCTCCTCCTGGCCTATCCATGCTCCCTCCATGGACTGGCCAGAAAGGCTGCTCTGGAGGCATCCAAGGTTCCCTGATGGGGCACATGGGTCCAGATACCAGGTTAGGGTAAGACTTATCCCACCCCAGATGACTTCCTCACCAGGTTTTTCGCAGGGCACTTTCACATCTTTGGCGGGGTCAGAGTCGTGTATCACAGAGCATGTCACAGATGAGTCAGCTGGGCACTGGGCAGCTGGCAGGGTCAACTGGCTGCTCATGGTGTACCTGCCCGTGGAGGCCAGGGCAGGTGGGAAGTTTATGGTTGTCACATCATCTCCATTCTTACTCCAGGTCACGTCCATACTTCCAGATGGAAAATAATCCTGAATCAGGCAGCCGACTATCACTGGGTCCTTTGACATAAATTTTGGGAGGCTCAGTGGGTAGATGGTGGGAGGTCTCTTGGGCTCTGGAACAAACATACAGCATGAGTGAGATAGTTGTCTTCATCTGCTTATCTTGAGAGTTTCTGGGGGAGAGGACCATGCCTCTCTCTCTCTCTCTCTCTCTCTCTCTCTCTCTCTCTCTCTCTCCATATTTTTTTTGAGACAGGGTTTCTCTGTAGCTTTGGAGCCTGTCCTTGAACTAGCTCTTGTAGACCGGGCTAGCCTCAAACTCACAGATATCCACCTGCCTCTGCCTCCTGGGTGCTGGGATTAAAGGCGTGCACCCCCACCGCCTGGCCACTTTTCTCTTCTAACCCAGTATCACATGGCTGCTGTGTCATGTGCCTGCAGTTGGTACTGATGTGGCTGCAGACATTTTGGACATAAGGACCTGGCCAAATGCCTTGAGCAGGACTTTGTACATACTGTAAGTGTCTTTATAAACATGACTACGCTAGTGAGCAATCTAGCGCTCCAGGTTTCTGAACCTCACTCCTGTTTGGGCAGTGGTCACAGCCGTGCTCTCAGTCCCAGGATTTGAAGGACCATAACTGATGGGCAGGGGCAGGGATGGACAACCTGAGATTGCATCTCAGTCAGCACAGGATGGGAGTGGTCAGGAAAGACCTAACTTGAAAGTTCACCGGGGAGGAGAAGGCCATTTTGTTTGTGTTTTCACCCTACACTTGCCTTGTCAGGGCTTCAGACCTATAACCCACCACTCCATGAACCCCACCCATCCATCTAACAAACAGCGGACCCTCAAGACCAGATGTAGTGTAGGCACTATTTACAGACACATTTGGATTAGACTAGCTCATCCAGTCTAGCCTGACTCATAGGCAATAGGGGAAGGAGAAGAGGACATGAGAAATGGACACTGAGTTGCATGGTCCCCATTCATGCAAAACAAACAGAGGCAACAAGCTGGACTCATGAAACAAGGGTTGGTTGGTCTACATTTAGTCTAAAGTTTTCCAGTTACCTCAGCACTGAGCCTAACAACCCAGCAGAGTACAGACTAGAACTGTGAACAAGTTCAGCAAGGCTAACTCATCTCAGTCCAGCTCACAGCCAAGCGCAGTGCAACCCAACCTAGCTCAGTTCAACCCAGCTTAGCCCAGACCAACCAAACCCAACCCAGCCCAACTCAACACAGCTCAACCCAACCCAGCCCAACTCAACACAGCTCAACCCAACCCAGCCCAACTCAACACAGCTCAACCCAACCCAGTCCAACTCAACTTAACCCAGCCCAGCTCAACCCAGCCTAGCTCAGCCGGCCTAATTTATATTAGCCTATCTTAACCAGCCAAGCACAGTTTAGTCTGATCCCACCCTAACTTTGCCCATTCTGGCCAGCACAGATAGATCATCTAGACCAGCTCAACTCAGCAAGGCCAACTGAACCCAGATAAACCCAATTGAGCAAGCTCAACCCAACAAGACCAAATCAGCCGAGCTCAGTTCAGCCTATCCCATCCTATTCTGTCCCATCCTAGCTCAGCTCAGTTGAGCCCAACCCAGCAAGATCATTCAGTCTACTCTAGCCTAACTCAGTTCTGCCCAGTTCAGTAAATCCATCCTGGCCTAATTCAATTAATCTCAACTCAGTCCATCTTAGGCCAGGCCAGACAGCACACCTATCCTAGCTCAGCCCAACTCAGACAACCCAGTCTAACCTAACTCTGTGCAACCCTGTCTAAGTCAGCCCAGCCTAGGTAAGCTTAGCCTTGTTCAGCCCAGCACAGTCTAGACTAGTTTAGCTATACCCAGCCTAGGTAGCCTAGCTCAGCCTAGCTCAGCTCATCCTGGCCCAGACCAGCTCAGCTAGCCTTTCCAGCCTAGCTTAGTCAGCTTAGCCCAACCAACGTTAGCCTATCTCAGCTCAATCTAGTCCAGCCTAGTTAAGTTTATTCCAGCTCAGCTCACCCCAACCCAGCTCATTCTAGCTCAGCCTGCCCTAGTGTAGCTCAGCTAGCCTATTCCAGCCTAGCTCATCTAGTCTAGTCTGGATCATCCCAGCTTAGTTTATTCCAGCCCAGCCCAGCTCAGCTCATTCTAGCTCATTCATCTCAGCCCAGCCAGGCCAGTTCAGCCCAGTCTAGCTTCGTCCAGCTCTGCTCAGCTCGTTTCGGGCTAGTTTATCCCAGCCCAGCTCACCCCAGCTCAGCTCAGCTCAGCTCAGCTCACACCAGCTCAGTTCAGCTCACCCCAGCTCAGCTCAGCTCACCCCAGCTCAGCTCAACTCAGCTCAGTTCACCCCAGCTCAGCTCAGCTAAGTTCACCCCAGCTCAGCTCAGCTCAGTTCACCCCAGCTCAGCTCAGCTCAGTTCACCCCAGCTCAGCTCAGCTCAGTTCACCCCAGCTCAGCTCAGCTCAGTTCACCCCAGCTCAGCTCAGCTCAGCTCAGCTCAGCTCAGCTCACCCCAGCTCAGCTCAGCTCACCCCAGCTCAGCTCAGCTCACCCCAGCTCAGCTCAGCTCAGTTCACCCCAGCTCAGCTCAGCTCAGCTCAGCTCAGCTCAGTTCACCCCAGCTCAGCTCAGCTCAGCTCAGCTCAGCTCAGTTCACCCCAGCTCAGCTCAGCTCAGCTCAGCTCAGCTCAGCTCAGCTCAGTTCACCCCAGCTCAGCTCAGCTCAGCCCAGCTCACCCCAGCTCAGCTCACCCCAGCTCACCCCAGCTCAGCTCAGTTCACCCCAGCTCAGCTCACCCCAGCTCACTCCAGCTTAGCTCAACTCAGTTCACCCCAGCTCAGCTCAGCTCAGTTCACCCCAGCTCAGCTCAGTTCACCCTAGCTCAGCTCAGCTCAGTTCATCCCAGCTCAGCTCAGTTCACCCCAGCTCAGCTCAGCTCAGTTCACCCCAGCTCAGCTCAGTTCACCCCAGCTCACCCCAGCTCACCCCAGCTCAGCTCACCCCAGCTCACCCCAGTTCACCCCAGCTCAGTTCACCCCAGCTCAGCTCAGTTCACCCCAGCTCACCCCAGCTCACCCCAGCTCAGCTCACCCCAGCTCACCCCAGCTCAGCTCAGCTCAGTTCACCCCAGCTCACCCCAGCTCACCCCAGCTCAGTTCACCCCAGTTCACCCCAGCTCAGCTCAGTTCACCCCAGTTCACCCCAGCTCACCCCAGTTCACCCCAGCTCAGCTCACCCCAGCTCAGCTCACCCCAGCTCACCCCAGTTCACCCCAACTCAGCTCAGCTCAGCCCAGCTCAGCCCAGCTCAGCTCACCCCAGCTCAGCTCACTCCAGCTGACCCCAGCTGACCCCAGCTCATCTCAGCTCACCCCAGCTCAGCTCACCCCAGCTCACCCCAGTTCACCCCAACTCAGCTCACCCCAGCTCAGCTCAGTTCACCCCAGCTCAGGTCATCTCAGCCCAGCTCAGCCCAGCCTAGTCCATTTTAGATCAGCCTAGCTCAGTCGTCCCAGATCAGCTACCCTAGCTCAGCCTGGTTTGGCTAGCCCAGTCTAGTTTACCCCAGTTCAGTACAACTAATGCCAGTCTAGCTCAGCTCAGCCCATTCCAGCCTATCTCAGCTTATCCCAGTTCACCCAGCCTATTCCAGCCTAGCTCATCCCACTCCACCCCATCCCATCTCATCTGACCCCATCCCATCCCAGCCTATTTTACCCCACCTAATCCCACACATCCAGTCCCATCCCACCCACCCCACCCCGCCCCATGCCAGCTTAGCTCAGCTAGCTCAACAGACCATTCCAACCTAGTTTGGCTAGTCCAGTTCAGTTTATCCCAGCCCAGTACAACCCCTTCATCCCAGCCCAGCCTGGCCTAGTTTAGTTTGACTAGTCTAGTCTAGTTTACCCTCATTCAGCACAACCTATCCCATCCCAACCTAGTCCAGATCAGTTCAGTCCATTCCCAGCCTAGCCCAGCTAACTCAGTCTAACTCAGTCAGCCCAGCTCAGCCTAGCCCAGCCCATTCCAGCCCATTCCAGTCCATTCCAGCCCATTCCAACCCAGCTCAGTCCAGGACATTCTAGTCAAGTTGGGCCGGTCCAGTCTAGATTATACTAGCTTAGCACAACCCAGCCCAGCCAGCCCAGCCCAGCCAGTTCAGCCTGGCCCAGCTCAGCCTGTTTAGCAGCTCAATCTAGCTTGTTCCAGGCTAGCTCAGCCTTGGATAGTCTAGCTCAGGCCAGATCAGACCAGTTCAGTTAATTTAGCTTAGTCCATTCCATCCCACCCTACCTGATCCCATCCACCCTAGCCCACTCCATTCCACTCTATCCCATTGCATCCCACCCCATCCCATCCTATCCTATCATACCCCATGCTATCCCATCCCATCCCATCCCATCCCATCCCATCCCATCCCATCCCATCCCATCCTATCCTATCATACCCCATGCTATCCCATCCCATCCAATCCCATCCCATCCCATCCCATCCCACCCCATCCCACCCCATCCCATCCTATCCTATCATACCCCATGCTATCCCATCCCATCCCACCCCATCCCACCCCATCTCATCCAGTCTCATCCAATTCCATCCAATTCCATCACACCCTACCTCACCTCACCCACCCCACCCCACCCCATCTCATCCCACCCCATCCTGCTTAGTGTAGCTCAGCTCATCTTAATTTATCTCAGCCTAGCCCAGCTCAGCCTATTTTAGCTAATCCCACTCCAACCCAGTTTAGCTCAGTTCATTTCAGCAAGTCCACTTCAGCCTAGGTCTGCTCCAATCAACTCAGCTCAGCCTGGGCTAGTTCAGCCAGTCCAGTCTAACCTTGCTCCACTCAACTCAGCCTAGCCCAGGCCAGTCTAGATAAGCTCAACCAGTTCAGACTACTCCAAGCCTAGCTCAGTCCATTCTAGACTAGCTTAGACAGCCCAACTAAGCCTACTGTATCCCATCTCAGTCCAGAATAGCCCACCTCAGATTTGCTCAGCCTAGCCCAGTCTAACATAGGCCAGGCCAACATAGCTCATAGCTCATCCCATCCTAGTCTAATCCAGCCCAGCTCAGCCTTGTGTAGCCCAGCTAAGCCCAGCTCAGTCCAGTCTGCCTACTAACCCAGGCTAGCTTAGCACATCCCAGCCCAGGCTAGCTTAGCTTAGCCCAATTCAGACTGGTCTATTCCATTTTAAGTTAGCCCAGCTCTGCCCAGCTTAGCCCAGTCTAGCTCAGTCCAGTCCAGTTCAGACCAGTTTAGCTCAGCTCATCCCATTCTAGAGTAGTTCAGTCTAGCTCAGTCCAGTCCAGTTCAGACCAGTCTGGCTCAGCTCATCTCATTCTAAACTAGTCCAGTCACCCAAGTCAGCCCATTTTGTCCCATCTTAGTCCGCCACAGACCTTATTTCATCCTGACTTAGACTATCTCAGTCAGCTCAGACCAGTCCACTTCAAGCTAGCCCAGTTTCAGTTTAGCCTGTTCTAGACTAGCTGAGTCAGCCCAATTTGGCTTATCTTCTTCCTCTTCATCCTAGGTCAGCCTAATTCAGCTCAACTAAACCTAGGCCAGCTCAGTCCGGTCACGGATGCTCGACTCACCCCAATCCCTTGCTATTGTCTTCTAATCCTTGCCCCAGTCTAGCCTGTAAGTCTCTTGCTGCTGCTTTCCAGGAAGTTGGGTTTCATCGAGTTTTCTGTTTTCTGCATCTCAGCCCATGATAGATCCTTGGACCTGTGGTCTTGTCCTGTGTCCCCCTGTCTCTTGCTCTTTGAATCTCCTTCTCCTTCTTGCTAATGCTTCTCTACTCTGTTTTTAGGCCTGGCCTGGTTGAGATTCCTCAGTGTGCCAGTGAGCAGAGGAGTTCAGACCTACCGGGACCCACCTGCTCAAGGTTGTTGAGTGTCCTCCATAGTGGAACAGCCAGGCCTCCCTTGGCCAGGTGGCCCCACACTGAATGTCCATCCTCATGGCTATAGGCCATCTGCTCTATGGGAGAGAGCTTGGGACTAGGAAAGGCCTTGGCTGGAAGCTGAGTCCTCAGCATCCCCTGTTCTCTCTGTGTTGTCGCCGGACGGGCCAGGCTAAGAGCTGAGGGGGCTGCATGACTGTGTGTTTGGCCCCTAGATGGGGTCCCTTTCCCACTTCCTGTTCCACCTCCACATTGTGGCTGCTTGCCTCCACGTCATGTCTGGCCTGTGGTCTGGCTGTGGTGGAGACAGGTGTGTCTGACCACATGGGCCTTGGCGGGACCAGGACTGCACACGCCTGGCCATAGGGGTAGGTTGGGGTCTGAGATGCATGACAGGGAATAAGATAAATATCTAGTTGTTCAGAGACCCTGAGACAGATAGAGAGGGAGAGAGGACAATTATGGAGAAAGGGGAGACCCAAGAGTGTGCTGTCAGGGAGCCAGAGGAACTAGGCTACCCCAGAGAGATCCCGAAGCCAAGAAGGCTTCTGAGAAGACCTTTGAGGTCACAGGGTTGACATCAGGGTGGGGCATGTGTCTGGAACGGCTCATCATGAGCTGTAGCTGCCCCCATGGCTAGTTCCTTGAGAACATAGATGCTCAGGCTGAGGGCCAACACAGAGGTCAGCAGGTCAGAGTTTAGTGCTACCTCCATTCAAACCCTTGGAGCCCTGAATCAGCTTTCCCAGGATGGGCCTTTGCCTTACAGGTCCTCTCGGAGATTGTCAGGGTAGGATTCCACCCATCACTCAGTCCTCTACACCTCCTTCTGTCCCCTCCCCACAATGTCTCCCCTTTAGGCTGCCTCTGTGATTCTGCCTTATTTATGTCATAACAGGACTCTGGAGCCTCACACAGGCACCAGAGAGTCTTTGCTCAGGAATGGCCCTGACTGGAGCGGGAAGGTTATAAGTCAGCATGTGTGATGGGGTCATGTTAACGGTGCTAGGTGCTGAGTTGGGGAAGTTAACTTTTTCTGGGGTCTTGAATAGATATTTCACAGAGGAGAGGCTGTTGTATCAGACTTGGAAAGCAGGGAGCAAATTGAAATTCCCTTAGCTGTGAGGCCAGTCAAGGGAGTTTGGGAGATGGAGAAGGGAGGAAGTCTGGAGGTTCTGTCATTAGTCTAGGGATGACAATGGGGGACATTGTGGCTGCCTGTCTTAGTCATTTGTGTTACTGTTACAGAATACCACAGGCCAAGGCGGCTTAGTCAGTAAGTGTTCATCTCTCGGTTCAAAGTTGAAGGCGATGAACTGGCCTTGTCCCATAGACATACTGATGAATATCTTGCATATCACCATAGAACCTTCATCTGGCGATGGATAGAGATAGAGACAGAGACCCACATTGGAGCACTGGACTGAGCTCCCAAGGTCCAAATGAGGAGCAGAAGGAGGGAGAACATGAGCAAGGAAGTCAGGACCGTGAGGGGTGCGTCCACCCACAGAGACGGTGGGGCTGATCTAATGGGAGCTCACCAAGACCAGCTGGACTGATACTGATGGAGCATGTGATCAAACCGAACTCTCTGAATGTGGCTATCAATGGGGGCTGACTGAGAAGCCAAGGACAATGGCACTGGGTTTTGATTCTATTGCATGGACTGGTTTTGTGGGAGCCTGGTTTGTTTGGATGCTCACCTTCCTAGACCTGGATGGAGGAGGGAGGATCTTGGACTTCCCACAGGGCAGGGAACCCTGACTGCTCTTGGGACTGGAGAGGGTGGGGGAGGGGGAGGGGAGAGTGGGAGGGAAATGGGAAGTGGGGAGGAGGTGGAAATTTTTAATAAATTAAAACAAAACAAAAACAAAACAAATAAACAAACAAACACCAAAAACAACGTTGAAGGCAAGAAGCCGGGGGCTGGTGTGGTCAGTCTGGTCAAAGCTGCTTCCTAGTCCACGGAGGGTCACTGAGGGTCATATGTCCTGCCATGAGGCCGCTCTCATGACCCAGTCACCTCCTTTTGGTCTTAAGGTTTGCCAGTCTTCGTCACAAGACATTCTCCTAGGACATCATCCTAGCATGGTGTAGCTGGCTACGGTGTGTCATCAAGATCAAGGAACATGTAAATGGGGACAGGGGATTCAGGTGCAGCGTCCATCCATGGCTATGAGGTGCAGCCACAGCTGATGTCCCATAGAGATGCTTTTGTGTGGGGTTACACTGGCTGCACGTGGACTGCGGTGACAGCTCTTAGGCCATCCCTTGTGAGCCTCCCATGGCCTGGGCAGTGTTGGACACAGTGCTTCTGATTTGGTTGCCATCTTTCACTTTTCACATTTTGACTTTGGAGGACACAGGCCCTGCTTCTCCCCGTCTTTATGACTCTTGTTCTTGGTGACCTCATCTTGAGATAGTTACCTTGGTCACTGTGTGAAGAACCACTCATCAAAGGCCACACTTATGAATTCCAATATGGGATCACATCTTTTGGGGACTTCCCAACCCCTGCATAGTGGACTGATAAGGGAATAGAGAGGAGAAGGTAGACTTTTGGTCCTAGGAGGTCATTCATGGTATGCCGAGGCCAGGGTTACTAGCCTGGTTGTCTGGACTGAGTCCAGCTCTCTGTGGATTCTCCTTCTTTCCAGGTGGGACTTGCTCCTATGTGAAAATTCCTGCCATGTTGTGGCCCATAAACTAGCCTTTGCTGCCTTTGTTTGTGGGGTCTCATGGCTTGGAGAGATGGTCATTAGAAGACACTGTGCCTTCAGGAATAAGCTGGCTGGGGAAGAGGGGCACCTAGGCCTCAGCTTAGAAGTGGGTAGGGCTTAGTAGACTCTGGCAGGAGAAGGGTGTGGGCCAGGCCTTGTCTTCCCAAGACAGTGTGTACCTGAGCATGAGACCGAGCAGATCTGTGTTTTAGAGTGGGGTGTGTGTGTGTGTGTGTGTGTGTGTGTGTGTGTGTGCATGCTCATGTGCACAAGCATGTGCCTGGCACCTGACCCTATGCATTTGAGAGGGTCTCTGCAATCTCTGCGACTGTCTGACATCCATTTGAATGTGAGTGACGGCGTGTCCTTCAGCACAAATGCACAATGTTCTGTGAGCTGGCCAGGGATGAGGCTTGGGATGCATCCCGAGCGGTGCCTCTCCCCCAGTCAGACCAGTCACCCTCCCAGTCCTGGGTCTTCTGCACTCAGTAGAGGTGGCCCTCTGTGCCTTTGCCATCCTTGCCTTCCCTGGCTACCCCAAAGCTTGTAGAAGCCAGACCACAGCTTAGGAGAGGGCTCAGACTCCTGGAGACTGTGGTCTGGTCCTGCAGTCTTATCTCCAGCTCAGTTTCCCCAAGTCCCATGGTGCTGATCTTGGGCTCTCAGTGTGGATCTCTGTAGTGGGATTCTTTTGTATTTTTATAAATGAAGCTTTTCTGAGGATCAGAAAAGTAAAACAGCCACAAAGGCCAGCCTTACAGACCAGTTAGCAATGACACACACCTTTAATCCCAGTAGCCACACTAGCTTGCTATAGAAACCAGGCAGTAGTGGTGCATACCCTTAATCCCAGAACTACAGAGGAATATAAAATGGGAGGAGATAGGAGATAGTTCTCAGTCTCAGTCTCATTCTGAGATTCCTAGGGGCAGCATCGTCATTTTGGACTGAGGTAGAAAGAGCCAGTGACTGACTGTTTGCTTTTCTGACCTTCAGGTTGAACCCCAATGTCTGCTCCAGATCTCTTGTGAGACCACCACCACTTATGACGACAAGGGTGTTCAGCCAACTGACCCTCAAAATGGTCGTAATAGTTTTTCTCACGCCTTCATCCAGGGCCCAGCGGGGCCACGCCCACCCTAGCATCCTTACTAGAAATCTTCTCATCCTTGAAGCATTTTCTGCAGTCATTGACTACTGGCTTTTCCTTCCCACGAAGACTTTTTCCTTTTTATTAGTTCCTGAGCCATCATTGCATATGGGAGAATCCAGTCTTTTGTAATGCGAGTTCACGTCCCAAGGATGGAAAATTAAGTTTGAATGACTCTTGCGTATGTGTGTGTCCTCGCTCAGGCCCTCCAGGGTCAGGGTCTGGCCTGTCTGCCTGTACTTAGTGGGTGGACAGATTGTGGTCCTGGAGAGTGACCTGCACCCAGGTCCCCAGGGGTCCATCTCTGATTTCACCATTAGCGCCCCATGCTTTGCCCTTAACTTCAGCATAAGAAGTGGGAAGCCAGCCAGCGAGGATGGTGGACTGGCTGGACACTGGGCTGGAAACCTTGGATTTTGAAGAGGATCCCACAGAGGTGGCTGGTTGATCCCCGTGCTTCTCACCCTCTAGTCTTTGTCCATGACTTTGGCACCCATCACCCCAATGGTGGCTTCAGACACCTTCTCAAAGTGCTCTCAAGGAGTTATGGGAAAGAACTTTACTAAAAAAACCTGGAGACAAAGCAGGATTCTGGCTGAGGCTTGGAGTCGATGAGGCCTCAGGGCTTGGCTCTGCCTCTGCCCTGTGGGATGCTCCTTTTCTTACAGTAAGACTCTGCCCAGCCCACAGGTCTGCAGAACTCTTCTCAGTTTTGCTGCCTCATCCTGAATGCCCGTCTGTCTCTTTAGTCTCCAGGGACAGAGGACTGTAGCGACTGGGTTGTTTGGACGCAGTGGGGCAGGATGGCTTCTGAGGATTGAGGGCCCAGACTTGTTATGGGTTGACTATGAATGCCCCAGCTTTGACTCTGGGCTCTAGGTAGGGGCCTAGTAGGGACTCTTGGTTCTGGGGCCTTGTGTTTTTGTGGTTATTCAGTCAAAATGGAGTAATCCTGATTCCCGTAGATCAGGGAATGACCTCAGGCAATCAGCATCCATCCTAAAACTCGGGTCAAATTGATGAGGGAACAGATGTTCTTCCAAAGTTTGTCTCAAAGTATCTCTGTGTAGGACAGCCCAAAAGTCTTGATTTGGAACTTTCTGAATGCTGTTATATCAGTTGCTGGTCCCCATATCTAGTCCTTTTGGGGGTTTCTGCCCCTTCCTATCACCCAGGGCATAGCAGGAGCCTCAGACACACATGGCCACAGGCCTGCATGGGAGCTGGTGTTGTGCCTATGCCCTGGTCTGGAGAATGTTGGCATAGTCGTGGAGGGTCTGGGATGTACCCTGCATCGGTGTGGAGAAGACCCACTTCACCTGGGGAAAAGGTGCATATGAGGATGGCTCTGTAGCTCGGCCTAGCCCTCCCTGGCCCCACCCACTGAGGTGCAGGATCCCACCTTGAGGAGGGTGACAGTGGCCCCATAGCTCACGCTGAGCAGGAACAGGGTGATGAAGATGTAGGTGCTGGTCCACAGCTCTTCCAGCTCCTTGCTCTCAGCCTCTTCTGCACATAGGTCCTGGATGTCTACCTCTGAGGGGACCAGCCAGTCAACTTCCCCAGATGCCAGGTGACAGTGGGGAGGGGGAGAGCCCACACTGGTAGTCCCGATGAAGCCGGAATGGCTGCTCTGGGACTGCTCAGAGTCTCTGGCCAGCCCTGGACGCCAGCTGCCCTCTTTTCTCCCCTGACCCTGACTACTCATTCCCTCTTCCTACACCAGTTCCCACAGTGCCTGATACCCACCACCATCAGCTTAGCTTTCCTTCTGGCCATAGGATGCCTCTATCCAGCCTGCAAACCTGTCCTTCAGAGAGTGTCCAGGGCCACCCTGGAAGGGCTCTGAACTCATAGGCCCATTTCTCAGGACCTGCATGCTCTGGCTCCAGGAATCTTGGCTGTGGTCTCTGAGGGGTAGGTCAGGACACATGGGCTCTGAACCCAGGTCTGTGGGACTCTAGAGAGGGCTTCCTGGCCTGGTAGGGGCTCTACTCTTGCCTGAGTTTCCCTTTTGTCTCTTTTACTATTCTGACCAGCTACCATACAGCCAATCTTCCTGTCTCTGGTCTCCCACAGCTCAGGCCTCCATCTTCCTTTGTCTCTCATGGTCAGGCATGAGTAGGAGTATCAGCATGGGTCTGGAAGCAGCCCTGAGGTGCTGACTGACTCTGCCATTGGTGGGCCTCAGAGGTATCTTAGACACAATGGCTGGATACTCATCTCTGGATATGGTGAGTGTGTATGGGCTCCATTGTGTGCATGGCTGTGTGTGTACGATGGGAGCCTCTGCTCTCAGGTGTGTGAGCCATATGTAATGGTGGTTGGGCCTGGAATGGGTGTGGATGTGTTCTGGTTCTGGCCTCCTTATTCTTCTGGGCCTGGGATGAATGTACAGCTTGCTTTGGGCTATTGATAAACCAGGGAGCAATTAATTAAACTAAAAACGACCTGTGCTGTGTGTGTACCTGTCTGAGGGTTCTAGCAGACAGGGAAGAGTGGTCTGGGAGGCTGAGGCCCAGGAGGAGGGCATGTGGAAGACACTGGGCTCCCTAGCAGGGTGTAAGTTCCCTACTTCTAACTTGGACTTAATGGCTCAAGTGTATAAAAGGAAAGGATTGAGAGTGGCCCGAGTCAGCAGATAGCAGTGGGAAGCCCAGTGCAGCCATGTGGGCATGGGTGAGGTGTTTTGCTGCATCAGGTGCCTGCAAGTGTGTGCTGTAGGTGATGCTGTGGTGTTGGAGTCAGACCTGAGTGTGTGTGGCTGTGCGTGTGTGGAAACATGTGAGTGCACCTGACTGCGTGAGGCTGGCAGCCTATTCCAGTCCTTGGGACGAATCCAAGTTGGAGCAAGGTTGGGAAGTAAGATGAGGGCACCAGGTACTGATCCAGGCCTGCTATGACCATATGGCAGGGCAGGTGGTCAGGGCTGTAGGCTCAGCCTCAACGGCTGAGTACAGAGGGGATGGTGCAGGGCCATGTGGAGTCCTGCCTTCTAAGATGCTGACTTTGGTTAGTATTCAGTTCTAATATCCAGGAATACCTGGGAAGCAGAAACTTGCAAGACTGAGGGGTGGGTGCTGAGGCCTCCTTGGCTGGCTCATTTTAGCCACTCCTCTGAGACCTCCTCTCTGTCTGTCTGGATCCCTTTCAGGGACATGATATGCAGGAAGGACCAGGGAAGCCTAAACTGAACCTCTGTGATATCCTACTTGTCAAAGGTCCGACGCAGGCATGGATGTGCTGTGCTTTAGTCTTAACCCTCTCTAGCGGTGCCCCTTCCTCTATGCCATGACACTTCAGCCCACAACTTGCCCTCCCCAAGAACAGGCACCCAGGGCTCTAAGCAGGCACTGAGTGTTTATTGGGGGCGGCTTCCTGGTTGTTACAACAGTGGGCAGAGGTCTGCCGTCCACATTCCCCACCACAGCTACACGGAGCCCTGGGAAAGATGGAGGGAAGCATCATTTACCAGGGGTCTTGGATATTGTTTCCTCCAGAATCCTAGGTTCTTTCAGTGCCTCATGGATCACTCGGCAGGTGAATTTTTTATTCTCTGCCCAGTGTGTCTTGGAGACCTCTAGGCGGCTGAAGATGAAGAAGCCTTGACCGGGGCCATTGGACTTCAGGGGTGCTGTGGTTCTGTGCTGGGCTTTTGGGATCAGCACCCCATCCTTCATCCACTCCACTGAGATGTCCACAGGGAAGAAGTTCTGGATCAGACAGGTGAGTGTGAGTTTGTCCTTGTTCTCCTTCTCTGGTGGTGGGAACACGTATAGCTCTGGGGCTGAGCGCTGGCCTGTGGGCAGACATTAGTTAGCCAGGTTCTAGCCTCTCTGACCATGAGGGAGCACTAGCCCACTCTCCATCTCCTGTGCTTACCCGGGGCCTTGGAGATGGACCGCACAATGGACTTGGGCAGGTGAGGGTGGTTCACTTCGCACTTATAGCGTTTGCCTTCAATCCAGTCGTTGGCGTCCACTGGGATGGTGGAGGTGATGCTAATTGTTGCGTTTTGGTGCCTGATGGAACTCTGGAATGCTGAGCCCATAGGCTTCCCAGTCTCTTGGGTCCACGTCACAGTGGCGTTCTCCTTGCTTTCCAGGTCCACCACCAGACAGGTAAGCTTGGGAGACTTAAGTACATACAGGTCCAGGGGGCTGGGTGGGATCAGGTAGGTATTCACGCCACGTGGCGCATACTCTGTGGGGTAGGAAGGGCTGTGTGAGACCCGACCTTTCCCTTAGAACTCTGAGGTCTGGGCATCAGGTATGTGAGGGCCTACCTGAGCACTTCTGGGCAGAGACCTCATAGTTCCTGTCTTGGGAGGTGACCTGGCAGGTGAAGATGCTCTCAGACATCCATTGATCCTGGGTGATGTTGAGTTCACTGTAGCTAGAGGCTAGCTTGCCCTCCTTCTTGATTAGGGAGATATGTGGAATTACATTAGGTATCTTCTGTTTATCTTTTAGCCAGGTGACAGTGACGTCATCTGGGATATGATCACAGATGAAGCAGTAGAGCTGGACGGTCGAGTAGAAGGCACTGGGGTCACAGGATGAATGGAGCAGCTTCAAGGTGGGCTTGGTGATACTGGCAAGTGACGCTAGGGCAGAGGCAGTGAGTTGTGAGTATCTCCCAGCCTTGTGCTCCCACAGGCCTCAACCCGAGCCCCCGAGGGTCCTCCTGTCACAGGTTCCCGCTGTGACTGCAGCCAGCCCAGCCCTGCTTACCTCTGATCACTATACTCTCGTTGAATTCGGAGGGGGTATGTATCACCTGACAAGTGAAGTTCTTGACTGACTTGCTCCAGGTGGTCACTAGGCTGGTGGTGATCCCGAGTTCAGAGCCCGCAGCAGGGAAGTTCACGAAGCTTATGTTCTGGGAGTTTGAAGACCAGTTCACAGTCACCGGGCCAGGGAAGTAGTCCTTTACCAGGCAGCCCCGTGTCACTAAGGCAGTGTCTTCCTTACAGGGACTCAAGGCATAGACAAAAGGGTTCTGGACAGAGACTGTGAGACAGGATCTAGGTTAGACTGGTCTCAGACCACTGCATTCCGGCAGGCTGGGGGACTGATTAGGGTGTTTGTGACAGGAGCAGGGCTCTGGGGACCCTGTTCCAGTCTGGGAGACAGATAATCAGAATCCTTGTGGGTCCTGTCTTTGTGTACCAGGGAGCCACTGATACTTTACACCCTGCCAGGGTTTTCTCACTCATTGCCCCTCGAGCACAGGAGGGCTGGGCTTGAGCTTTGCAGCAAGAGGCAATTGCCCTCTTTCTTGATGGGGAAATTATATAAAAATTTAGCCATCATCATTTAGTGACATCATCTAAGATATGTCAGTAGGTGAAGCAGTAGAGCTGGGTGGCAGACTGGGATGGGAAGGCATTAGGGTTGCAGGATGGAGTAGCTTCAAGCTGGGCTAGGTGATACCGACAGAGGGACCAGACTGTCCCTTAGGTTGAAGTCCAAGGAACAGGTATCCCATAGAACTTGGGGACCCAGAAATCCAATGAATTGCCAGGTTATCCCTTCTGTCCCCACTCTTGGGGACTGGAGAGTCAAAGCCTTCCCAGGACCACAAGTTCCTTTGTGAGTCACATTAACTCTGTTTTGGGGCATATGGAAGACAGACCTGTGAGATTCTTGCTCCCTAGGCTGTTGGTCTCAGCCTCTCAGATACATGAGTGCTTTGCTGTGGTTCCTCTTTACCATATCCCAACCTGTGTAGCCTTCTGCCTCCCAGATGACCCCTGTGGATCCCAGACAGCACATAGACAGAGAGTAAAACCTCACCAGAAACCACCTTGGTGGTTGCCTAATTACTCTAATGTGCATACGTGCCTATGGTATTCTCCTGAGCCAGGGGCCCAGCTCAGCTCTGTGCCAGGCCCCCAGAAAGCAAAGGATACCATCAAGCCTTCTTGACTCTACCTATCCAGTCTAGCCGACTACAACAGAACAACATTCTTGGAGGACAGTCAAAACACCCGTAAGTGATTTTTGAGCAATCTATCTTAAACCCAGTTCAGTTTAGCATCAGAAAGTTCAACCAGACCAACAGACCCATAATAGTTTGGTCCAGTCCAGAATAATTTAGCTTAGCTCGGCTCATGTCACCCTAGCCTGGCCAATTCCAGCTTAGTCCAGTTTAGTGCATCCCAGGCTAGTTTATCCCAGTCTGTCCCAGCTCAGATTAATACCCGCCCCCAATCTGGCAGAGCTCAGTACAGCCTAGACCAGCTCAGTTTAATCCCCCACCCCCCAGTTCAACTCAGTCCAGATCAGCATAGTACAGTATATTCTAGCCCATCCCAGCTCAGACTAGTTCAGTCTAGTTCAGCTCAGTACTGTCCAGTTCAGCCTAGCTCATCCCAGCTCAGTCAAGCCCAACTGATTCAGCCCACTCCAGCCTAGCTCAGCTCATTCAAGTTCAGTTCAACACAGCTCAGCTCAGCCTAGCATAGCTCAGGCATCTATGGAAGTCTGAGCCAAGCTCACCTCCGCCAAGTTCAGCCTATGTCAGTTAAGCCCAGTTTAGCCCAGCTCATCCTGGCCCAGCCCTACTCAGCCCCACGCAGCCCTCACTAACTTAGCTCAGCCCAAACCAGTCCAAACCAACCTACCTCAGGGTCATTCAATCCAGTTCAGTCCAGCACATTCAACCTAGGCCAACCCAGCCCATTTTAGGATAGTCAACCCAACCTGTCTCAGCCCAGATCAGCCCAACTCAGCATAGCTCAGTCCAACCTTGCCTAGACTTTTTCAGCTGAGCTCAGTTTAGGCCAGATCAGTACAGCCCAGCCTTGCTTAGGCCAGCCTAGCCCAGCCCAGCCCACCTTAGACAAGACTAGTGTAGCTCAACTCAGCTCAGCCCATCCAACCCAGCTCAGTCCAGCCCAACTAAGTTCAATCTAGTGTAACCCAGTTCAGCCAGGCACAGTCCAGCTAAGTTAAGTCTAGATCAATCCAGTCCAGTCCAGTCCAGCCCAGCCCAGCCCAGCTTAGTCTAAGTCAGCCTAGCTCAGACCAGAATACTTCAGTCCAGATCAACCCAGTCTACCCAAGATATCTCAGCCTAGTCCAACTGAACTCAGCCCAACCCCGTTCAGTCCTGTCCTGCTTAGTGCAGGGCAGCCCTACTTAGCTTAGCCTACTTAGCCCAGCTCAGGTCAGTTCGGCCATTCCAGTCCAGCCTTGCCTACCTCAACCTAGCTCAGTCCAGCTCAGACCAGCTCAGTCCAGCTCAGTCCAGCGCAGACCAGCGCAGCTTAGCTCAGCACAGCTCAGTCAACCCAGTTCAGACTAGCTTAACCTAGTTCAACCTAGCTCAGCCCAGCTCAATCTAGTTCAACCTAGCTCAGTCCAATTCAGCCCAAGTTAGTCCAGCTCAGTCTAGCTCAGCCCAGCTCAGCCCAGATCAACCTAGCTCAGCCTGGCTCAGTTCCAGCTCAGCCCAGCTCAGCCCAGCTCAGCCCAGATCAACCTAGCTCAGCCTGGCTCAGTTCCAGCTCAGTCCAGCTCAGCCCAGATCAACCTAGCTCAGCCTGGCTCAGTTCCAGCTCAGCCCAGCTCAGCCCAGATCAACCTAGCTCAGCCTGGCTCAGTTCCAGCTCAGCCCAGCTCAGCCCAGATCAACCTAGCTCAGCCTGGCTCAGTTCCATCTCAGCCCAGTTCAGCCCAGATCAACCCAGATCAACCTAGCTCAGCCTGGCTCAGTTCCAGCTCAACTCAGCTCAGCCCAGCTCATCAAAGGCCAAATAAACTAAGACCAACACCGCTCAACCCAGTCCACACAACTTAGGTTAGCCCGGTCCAGTCCACCCAACCTAGCTCATGCCAGTCTAATCCAACCCAACCTAGCCAAGTCCCTCCCACTTTAAGGCATCCCAGCCAAGTCTGGCCTAGTTGAGCTTAGTTTAAGCCCTGCTCAGCCCAGCTAAAATCAACCTAGACCATCTCAGCTCAGTTTAGCTCAGCCAAGCCAAGGCCAGTTCACTCAAGCCCAGCCCAACCTAGTACAGCCCAGCCCAGCTCTGCTTAGCTTAGTGTAGTCCTGCTGAGACCAGTCCAGGTCAGCTCAGCTCAGCCTACCCTAGCTCAGCTCAGCCTAGTGCATCCCAGTTCAGACAAGCTCATACCAGCTCAGGCCAGCCCCGTTTAGCCCAGCTCAGCCCAGTCGACCTAGTCTGATTCAGATCAGTTAGCAGGCCCCAGTTTAAGTTTGCTCAGCCTACTCCAGGCCCCTCCAGCCCATACTGGTGCAGTCCAGCCCAGCATAGGTCACTCAACCTAGCTCAGGCCAGTTCAGCCAAACCTAGCCTAGCCAAATCCCTTCTAATTTAACCCAGCCCAACCCAGTCTGGTCTAGCTCAGCTCAGTTTAGCCCAGATCAGCTTGCTCAGCCTAGCTCAGTCCAGTCTTATCTAGCCAGACCTAGAACATCTCAACTCAGCTCAGCCAATCTAAGTACAGTTCAGCCCAGTCCAGCCCAGTCCAGTATAACCCAGCTCATCCCAGTCTGATTCAGACTGGGTCAGCTCAGCATAGTCTAGCCCAGCTCAGCCCAGCTCAGCCTAGCTCAGTTCAGTCTTATCTAGCCAGACCAGTGCATCTCAGATGAGTATGCCCCATGTAGTTCAGGCTAGCCCAGCTTAGCCTCTCCAAGTCCAGTCCAGGCCAGTCCAGACTAACCCATAGCAGCTGAATATAACCCACTTAGCTCAGCCCAGCCCTGACTAGCTTAGCCCAGCCCAGTCTAGCTCAGCCTTGTTTAGCTCAGCCCTGCTTAGACCAGTTGAGCCAAGCCCAGCACAGCCCAAATCAGCTTAACTGAGCCCAACCCAGCTAAGCCCACAGCCCAGTCTAGCCCAGCCCAGTCATCTATCCCAGCCCAGTCTAGCCAAACCCAATTCAACCTAGCCCATCCCAACCCAACTCAGTTTAGCTTAGCCTAGTTCAACCAGTTCAGCCCAGCTCTGCTTAGCCCAGTTCAGTCCAGTCTAGCCTAGTCTCATTCAGATCATCTAAGCCTACTCTAGTTTAAGCTTGCTCAGTATACTCCAGTCCAGGCCAGCCTAAACTAGTTAAATCCAGCTCATCCCAGTCCAGTCCACTTTACATGGCTCATCCCAGCCCAGCCCAGCCCAATCCAGTCCAGAAAAACTTAGCTCACCTCAACCCAGCCCAGTTCTGCTCAGCCCAGCCCAGGCCAGCCCAGCCCAGGCCAGCCCAGCCCAGGCCAGCCCAGCCCAGGCCAGCCCAGGCCAGCCCAGGCCAGCCCAGGCCAGCCCAGCCCAGCCCAGCCCAGCCCAGCTGTGGACTCTGTCCTCTTTGTAGTTAGCTCATTGCAGGACAATTCCTTGC
This sequence comes from Myodes glareolus, assembly GCF_982192425.1. NCBI lineage: Eukaryota > Metazoa > Chordata > Mammalia > Rodentia > Cricetidae > Myodes > Myodes glareolus. The sequence goes on along the minus strand of NC_142036.1, from coordinate 13,817,464 downwards.
CTTCATTTGCTGCCTCTGGGTGACATTCTTGTTCTAGTGGCTTGCAGGCAGATTCATGTCCAGTCTATTTTGGGGGTTTTTGAGCTTCTCTTGACAGCTTTAGTTTATATTTAGTTTATCCCATCTGGTTGAGATTCATGGTCCCTTGTCTTCGTGGATAGCTGTAGCAGTTTTTAATATCTGTGTTCCTGACACAGGGAAGTTATAGATAAAGAACATTCAATGACCAAGAGACTCAGTCTACATTGGAAGGCAGCCCAGGTGTCCCCTTCCCCATCCGTGACCCTGTAACCTGTTTATCTCTGCTACTTAGGCAAACCCTTTCGCTGAGGTTCCCCCGGGCGGTAATACCTGAGGTCCTCTGGTAGGTGGCTGTGGCCGGCCAGGCTGTCCTCATCTGCAGCCATCCCATGCCCCTGTACAGGCTCTCAGACGACTCTTTGGTAACCATTATTATATTCATGCCCATATGCTAGTACCTAGGGGAGGCTCTGCCTCAGTGCCCTCAGCTAAAAGTGGGGTGGGAACCCCCGACCTCAGCAGCCCTGGAAGTTCCCTTTTTATTCTGTTCTTGGGAAGTTGACTAAGGGAGAGTGGGGTCTCAGGTGAGGCCTCTTTCTAGGAGACACACCTGCATGCTCCTCTCTGTCGTCAGGTCCCAGGGCTCCTCTGCACAGCTCTGATCTGGGCGCCTTGCATGTGCTTGCAGCCACCATGCCTGCGTCCTTGGAGTGCCACTGCCCTGAGAAGGGACTGGGCTCTAACCATTGCCCTTTCTGTTCCTTTGGCAGCACTTCAAGGGGAAGGTGGTAGCCACTTTACAAGTGATGAATGAGGCACAAAAAGGCACAGCGTGACAGGCAGGGCCTCAGACAGGGACACCCTGGTTCACGCCTCAGCTCTGGAGAGTGGCCTTCTTTGGTGCTCACTCACAAGTGGCTGTCCTTCAGCTGGGTCCTCTCTCTGCTTTTCTGGCACAGGATCAGGAAGGCTAGAGGACGCTTGGGCTGTGACCGGGTTTTGTGGTGCTGTGCAGAAGCAGTGTCCCTTCCAGGCCTATGTCCGCATGTGGAGCGGGAAGAGAGGAAAGACCATGTGGAAAGCTGGGCTTCGGCTCAGCAGCTTCCCTAGGGGTACTAGCAACGCCTGTTTTGGCTGTAGTTGGTGCTTTACTGACCTGTGCAGAGCAAGCTCATCTTCCGGGTACAGACCTTCCCTCTACACTTTGGTATCTCTGCATGCCCACGGTTCCTAGGACTTCCATGAAAACACATGGCCAAGCTACAGGAGCCACCAACTCAGCTTATGAGTGTTGAGGTTTGAGAGAGACACAGAGATTTGGGGAAGGAGATCAGAGCTCTGTCCCTTCGACCTTGGATGCCCAAGATCAGGTCAATGGCCCCAGTGCAACGTACCAAGGGACTTAGGGTTTGACAAGCCTGGCTTCTACAGGGTGTTCAGTCATGTTTGGAAGATATCAGAGAGCTACTTGACAAAGGCAGGGACAGGCAGACTGGGAGCTGACCCAGTACGGTCAGATGCAGTTAGGATCTTTGGGGGACGGGGGCCTTGCCGAGCTTGTCTTTGTCAGATATAGTGTCTGTCTGAGGTTATGGGTCTGGCCCTCAGCCTTCTAACAGACATGGGTGGGTGTCTGAGGGGCAAATTCAGCGCTTCCTGGAAGGAATCACGGTTCTGAGGGAAAAAACAGGAGTGAGGAGCCTCTGTTCCAGCTGGAGCAGGTGCTGCTGTCTGTGGTGTGCCCTGAACAGTGGGAAAGTCTTTACTTCCCTGGGAGCATGAGAGCCAAGAACCTTTGTGCCCAGCATGCCTGGACCTGATTCTTACCTGACACCCAGGCTGGGCTGGGCTGCTGGTTCTGGGTACCTCAAGAGTTCTATTTTTGGTGTCAGTGGGTGACCCCCCTGGAAGGAGAGGAGGCAGTTATAGCTTCTAAAGCCTTAGGCCCCACTAGGAACCCTGTCTCGTTTCTGGGGCAGACTCCACTGTGGCTCTCTTCTGGCCTCCAAGAATCATCCTTGCCCCACCCCTTCCTGTCCACAGGGTGATCACTCCATTTCTGCCTCAACAGTGCCCACACTGGCCCCATCAGCAAGGTGCACTTAGTGCCTGTGCCCTGCTCTCACCTTCACCCCATCTCCTGGGTCACAACGCCACGGGGATCCAGTCCCACTTTAGTCACCCCCATAGGTGGCTCCTTTATTCCTGTGACTGGGGCAGATCTGTCCCTGGATGGGCCAGACAGGTCTAAGGTATGTAAGTGTAATGACAGGTCTTTATTGGGAATACCGTAATGTTCACGTTTTCTTCATGTAGAATGAGCTGTTGGGAGCCAGGCTGATTTGACCTTTTGATGTACTACGGTTGACTATTTTCTATATCAGGTAATATTATATCTTTTAGAGACCCGTAGGATTATCATCATGGGATTCCTGCTGCTTTGAATACTTCAGAGTCTCGAGGAAGCTGTATTTGAGCTGCAAAGAATACTGCAATCATGGCTGCTGCTGAAGCCACAGGAGGCCTTGTTCTAGCTACCATGGCTACAAGCTGCACCACTGTTGGAAAACTGCATTTCAGCGATGACCTCAGGAGCCTTCACCTGTAGATAGCAGCTCTCAAGGTCAGGGAGGAAGAACAACATATTTCCTGGTAGCTTGAAAAACATGGTTATTATCAGAAAGAAAGCTCTACCTATTTGAGACCCACAATCCATGCTTCTGTAAGGCTTGTGATTGGTGGAACCAAAGGCAGTATACATGTAGGGCTGTGACTGGTGGAAGTGCAGTCCATGTATGAGCCCACAGTCTGCCCCAGCTGTACAGCTGCCACCACACTCAGAGGGCCCACCTTGGTCCTACGTTGGTTCTTTCACTGTCAGGCCAGAGTTGGTGGCCCCCACTAGCTCAGGTCAGCTGTTTCTGTGGGTGTCTCCATCAAGGGCTTGACTTCTTTGCTCGTATTCTCACTCCTCCCTCTCTTCGACTGGACTTTGAGAAGTTCATTGACTGAGCATTTAGAATTAATAATACGTCTCTGGGTGGTTATTTGGGAGCTAACTGGTGGGACAAAACTTCCACCCAGTGGTGCCCAGTGTCTGGCCGCATATATCCACATAAGACCTGAAAAAAATTAAAAAGGTTGTAAACACACAAAGACAGAGCCAAATGTGGCTTCCTGGTTTGTGTCTATCATGCTGGCCGCAGTACAGACACACATCTCCCAGCCGCAGTACAGAGACAGAAACACATCTCTCAGCTGCAGCCCACGTGCTTGAGGCACCACAGCCTCACGAGCTAAGCTGCTTGGCAGGTTTAAGGCTTTGCTCATACAGACAGAAAAGATTACAGATACACGGCAAAAGCAGGTTCAGATGGAAAAAAGCCCTCTAAACAATTATAGTGTTTAACAATGTGTGTAGGCTTAAGAAAGAAAAGAAAAAGGGTACAGACAGTCATAGAAAAAAGTAACTTAAAAATAATAAAGGAAAATCTTTAAGGAAAGAGTAAAGTAACAAATAAAGGAAAAAAGCCATATAGAGATGGGAAGTACAAAGGGAGTCTGGGTCCTGTGTTATTGTGTACCTTTAAATGTGTTGATTGCCAATGAACAAACAAAAGTTGCTGATAGGCATTTGATTATGGAAACTGCTCAATTAAACCAGCCTATATATTTAAAAAAATGTCTTAACTTCAAAATGTAAGTAAAAAATGTATTGCATTGGGGGAGAGGTTATACTTGTATTTACACAGGAAACAAAAGGTTATAGATTCCTTTCAGATTAACAAAGATCAGATTTGAACTATGGTAGATTTCCTGAGTATCTTGGCTACAGACATAGGGAGGAAGCCAAAAAAAGACTACAGTTCAGGTAGCATGTAAACTGATCCTTTGACTTGGGAACAGTGCTGAGATGAGATAAAATGTGATAAATCTTGTTGGTTACAGAGTCTTCATGACTTATTATATGCTATCCTTACATATGGCATAGATAGATATTATATTACAGTTTTATTATACAGTCCAAATGGACTTATAAAACCTCTTACAATAAGAGAGCAAGCTCTGAGGAAGCAGGCCTGAGTCAGAGACCTCTGGGACTGGGCATGAATCAGCAACCTCTGAGGGAGCAGGCCCAAGTCATCAACCTCCATTGGAGCAGGCCTGAGCCAGCGATCTCTACTGGAGCAGGCCCAAGGCAAACAACCTCAGTGGGAGCAGGTTTGAATGACCCCCCTGGATTGCAGAGCAACCCTGGGGAGTGCTGAGTGACCTCTAGGAACACCAAGTGAACTCCAGGGTGACTGGGACCATGGTCCTTACTACACCATGAGGAGTAACCATCTGAGCCTTGGATCTACTGGCACCTGGAAGATTGATCACCAGGGACACAGCTCCAACTATACCAATCAGAGGAAAAGATGAATAGACAAGGTAAGAACACACTCAACACCACAAAGAGCAATACAATACCGACAAAAACTAGTGGCCCTAGTTTTTGAAAACCCAAACACAGATGAAATATAGATGAAATACAGACTTAAAAATCCAAATATAGATGAAGCAGAAGAAAATGACATAAAAAATAACTTTAGGAGAATGTTTGAGGTCCTTAAAGAGGAAATGAAAAATTCCCTCAAAAAATGGAGAAAAAGACAAAAAATTGGAAGAAATCATCAAATCCCTAATGAAAACCAAGAAAAAAAAAACAATCAAACAGATGAAATAAATGATTCAAGACTTGAAAACCAGAACAGAGACAGTAAAGAAAACACAAACAGAGGGAATTTTAGAAATGGAAATTATGAGAAAATGACCAGGAACCACAAATGCAGCATAAACAACAGAATACAAGAGATGGAAAAGAGAATTCCAAGTGCTGAAAACACAATAGAGGAATTAGACTCATTAGTCTAAGAAAACATTAAATCTAACAAAAACTTAACACAAAATATCCAGGAATTATGGATAAATCTTGAAAAGACCAAGCCTAAGAATATTAGGAATAGAAGAAGAAGTACAGCTCAAAAGCACAGAAAATATATTCAACAAAATCATAGACGAAAACTTCCCCAACCCAAAGAAAGATATTCATATGAAGATACAAAAAGCTTACAGAACACCAAATAGACAGGACCAAAAAAAAGTTCACTCACCACATAATAATCAAAACACTAAACATACAGAATGAAGAAAGGATATTAAGAACTGTAAAGGGAAAAGACCAAGTAACATATACAGGTAAACCTATCAGAATTACACTTGACTTCTCAGTGGAAACAATGAAAGCCAGAAGGTCCTGGTCAAGTGTTATGCAGACATTAAGAGACCACTAATGCCAGCCAAGACTATTATACCCAGCAAAACTTTCAATCGCCATAGACAGACAAAATAAGATATTCCATGACAGAATCAGATTTAACCACTACCTAGCCACAAACCCAGTCCTACACAAAGTACTAGAAGGAAAACTCCAACCCAAGGAAGTTAGCTACATCCCCCAAAACACAGACAATAGATGATCTAACATCAGCAAATCTCAAAGAAGGGAAAATCACAGAAAATAACATCACTAACAATGACAACTAAAATTATAGGAACAAGCAATCACTGGTCATTAATATCCCTTAATATAAGTGGACTCAACTCACCTATAAAAAGGCAAAAGCTAACAAAGTGATTATGAAAACAGAATTCATCTTTCTGATGCATACAAGAAACATAGCTCAACCTCAAAGACTGATATTGCCTCAGAGTTAAAGGGTTGGAAAAGAATTTTCCAATCAAATGGACCTAAGAAACAAGCTAGTGTAGTTATCTATCTAACAAAATAGACTTCAAACTAAAATCAATCAAAAGAGACAAAGAACATTTCATATTAGTCACAGGAAAAATCCATCAAATACTGAACTTCCATGCCCTAAATATAAGGGCACCCTCATATGTAAAAGAAACAGTACTAAAGCTTAAATCACACATTAATCCCCACACACTAATAATGGGAGACTTCAACACTCCACTCTCACCACTGGACAGGTCTGTTAGACAGAAAATCAACAGAGAAATAAGGGAACTAGCAGATGTTATGAATCAAATGGACTTAACAGAATCTATAGAACATTCCATCCAAATATAAAACAATATACCTTCTTTTCATCACCTCATGGAACCTTCTCAAAATTTCCCCACATACTCGGTAACAAAACAAACCTCAACAGATAAAAAAACATTGGAATAACTCCATATATCTTATCATATCACCATGCTTAAAATTAGAATTCAACAGCAACACTAATTTCAGAAATCCCACAAACACATGGAAAGTAAACAATGCTCACTTGAATCATCAATGGGTGAAGAAAAAAACAAAGGAAGAAATTAAAGACTTCCTAAAATTTAATGAAAATGACCACACAACATATCCAAATTTATGGGACACAATGAAAGCAGTGTTTAGAGGAAAATTCATAGCACTAAATGCCGACATAAAGAAAATGCCACACTAGTGAGTTAGTAGAACTCCTGGAAACTATAGAACAAAACGAAGCAAACTCACCAGGAGGACTAGATGGCAGGAAATAATCAAATTGAGAGCTGAAATCAACAAAATAGAAAGAAAGGAAACAATGCATAGAATCAATGAGACAAAGAGTTGGTTCTTCGAGAAAATCAACAAAATAAACAAACCTTTATCCAAACTAACAACAACAACAATAGCAACAACAACAAAAACAGAGAGAAAATATCCAAATAACAAAATCAGAAATGAAAAGGGAAACATAACAACAGACACGGAGGAAATCCAGAGAATCATTAGGTCACATTTTGAAAAACTTTACTCCACAAAATTGGAAAACTTCAAGGTAACGAACATTTTTTTTTCTGGATAAATATCACTTACAAAACTTAAATAAAGACCAGACAAGCAAATTAAATAGACCCATAATTGCTAAAGAAATAGAAACAGTCATCAAATGTTTCCCAATCCAAAAAAAAAAAGCCCAGGGCTAAATGATTTTAGCACAGAATTCTACAAGATACGAGATTTTCAAAGATGAACTAATACCAGTACTCTTCAAATTGTTCCACACAGCAGAAACAAACAAAAAAAAAACATTGCTGAACTCTTTTAATGAGGTTGCAATTATCCTGATACCCAAACCACACAATAACATTACTAAGAAAGAGAATTACAGATCAGTCTCACTCATGAACATTGATGCAAAAATACTCAATAAAATATAGGCAAACTGAATCCAAGAGCAATCATCCACCATGATCAAATCGACTTTATCCCAGATGAAGGGATGGTTCAACATATGAAAATCTGTCAACGTAATCCACCATATAAATAAACTGAAAAATAAAAACCACATGATCATCTCATTAGATGCTGAAAAAGCCTTCAACAAAATACAACATCCCTTCATGATAAAGGTCTTGGAGAGAGTGGGGATACAAGGAACATAACTAAACATAATAAAGGCAACATGCAGCAAGCCAACAGCTGACATCAAACTAAATGGAGAGGAAATTCAAAGCTGTCTCACTAAAATCAGGAACAGGACAAGGCTGCCCACTCTATCCATATCTATTCAATATAGTTCTTGAGGTTCTAGCTGAGAAATAAGACACCAAAAGGAGATCAAGGGGATACAAATCAGAAAAGAAGTCAAACTGTCACTATTTGCTGATGATATGACAGATCCCAAAAATTCTACCAAGGAACTTCTGCAACTCATAAACATCTTCAGTAATGTAATACAAGATTAACTAAAAAAATTAGTAGTCCTCCTTTACACAAATTTTAGATAAATGAGCTGAGAAAGAAATCAGAGAAACATCATTCTTCACAATAGCCACAAATAATATAAAATATCTTGGAATAACTCTAACGAAACAAATAGAAGACCTGTATGACAAGAACTTTATATTCTTTCTTTTTTCTTTTCTTTCATTTCTTTTCCTTTCCTTTCCTTTTCCTTTCTTTCTTTCTTTCTTTCTTTCTTTCTTTCTTTCTTTCTTTCTTTCTTTCTTTCCTTTTTATTTTTTTGGTTTTTCTAGACAGGGTTTTTCTGTAGCTTTGAAGCCTATCCTGGAACTAACTCTTGCAGACCAGGTTGGCCTCAAACTCACAGAGATCTGCCTGCCTTTTCCTCCCGAGTGCTGGCATTAAAGGTGTGCACCACCACTATCTGGCTAAATCTTTGAAGAAAGAAATCGAAGAATACACAAGAAAATAGAAAGATCGCTTATGCTCTTGGTTAGGTAGAATTAAAAAAGTAAAAATGGCAATCTTACCAAAATCAATCTACAGATTCAATGCAATTCTCATCAAAATCCCAGTAAAATTCTTCACAGACCTCAAAAGAACAATACTCAACTTCATATGGAAAAGCAAAAAAGCCCAGGATAGCCAAAACAATTCTGTACAAAAAAGGAACTTCTGGAGGCATCACAATCCCTGACTTCAAACTTTACTACAGAATTACAGTACTTAAAATAGTCTGATATTGGGATAAAAACAGACAGGAGGACCAATGGAATGAAATCGAAGACCCAGGTATTAATCCAGACACCTACAGACACCTGATTTTTGACAAAGAAGCAGAAGATATACAATGGAAAAAAAGCATATTCAACAAACGGTGCTGGAATAACTGGATATCAACATGTAGAAGAAGGAAAATAGATCCATATCTATCGCCATATACAAAACTCAAGTCCAAATAAATCAAAGACCTCAACATAAAACCAACCACACTAAACCTCAAAGAAGAGAAAGTGGGAAGTACACTTGAACACATTGGCACAGGAGACCACTTCTTAAATATAACCCCAGTATCACAGACACTGAGCGAAACAATTAATAAATGGGACCTCCTGAAACTGAAATGCTCTGTAAAGCAAAGGACTTGGTCAGTAAGACAAAGCAGTTGCCTACAGAATGGAAAAAGATCTTCACCAACCCCACATCAGACAGAGGACTGATCTCCAAAATATACAAAGAACTCAAGAAACTGGTCATCAAAAGAACAAATAATCCAATAAAAATGGGATACAGACCTAAACAGAGAAGTCTCAACAGAGAAATCTAAAATGACTGAAAGACACTTAAGGAAATGCTCAATGACATCCTCAGTCATAAGAGAAATGCAAATCAAAACAACTCTGAGATTCCATATTACATCTTTAAGAATGGCCAAGATCAAAAACACTGATGACAACTTATGCTGGAGAGATGTGGGATAAAGGGAACACTCCTACAAACACCTGATTTTTGACAAAGAAGCAAAAAATATAAAATGGAAAAAGAAAGCATATTTAACAAATAGTGCTGAACTGATACAGTCCCTTTGGATGCGAGTATGGTATTTCTCAGAAAATTACAAAACAACATTTCTCAAGACCCAGCCAGAAGCTTCTCAGTTTCAGTAGGTCCCATTTATTCATTGATTCTCTTATTGTCTGTGCTACTGGGGTTCTACTTAGGAAGTGGTCTCCTGTGCCTATATCTTGTAGACTACATCCCACTTTCTCTTCTATCAGGTTCAAAGTGGTCAGATTAATGTTGATGTCTTTAATCCATTTGAACTTGAGTTTTGTGCATGGTGATAGGTATGGATCTACTTTCATTATTCTACAGGTTGACAACCAGTTATGCCAGCACCATTTGTTAAAGATGCTTTCCTTCTTCCATTGTATACCTTTAGCTCCCTTGTCGAAAATTAGGAGTTCATAGGTTTGTGGATTAATATCCGGGTCTTCTATTCGATTCCATAGGTCGACTTCTCTGTTCTTATGCCAATACCAAGCTGTTTTCAACACTGTTGCTCTGTAATAGAGTTTGAAGTCAGGGGTGGTAATGCCTCCAAAAGTTCCTTTCTTGTATAAGATTGTTTTGACTATCCTGGTTTTTTTGTTTTTCCATATAAAGTTGATTATTGTTTTCTCAAGGTCTGTGAAGAAGTTTGATGGGATTTTGATGGGGATTGCATTGAATCTATAGATTACTTTTGGTAGAATTGCCATTTTTACTATGTTGATTCTCCCAATCCAAGAGCAGGGGAGGTCTTTCCATTTTCTGGTATTCTCCTCAATTTCTTTCTTCAAAGACTTAAAGTTCTTGTCAAATAGGTCTTTCACTTCCTTGGTTAGAGTTACCCCAAGATATTTTATGCTATTTGTGGCTATCGTGAAAGGTAATGTTTCTCTGATTTCCCTCTCTGCTTCTTTATCCTTTGTATATAGGAGGGCAACCGATATTTTGGAGTTGATCTTGTATCCTGTCACATTACTAAAGGTGTTTATCAGCTGTAGGAGTTCTTTGGTAGAGCTTTTGGGGTCGCTTATGTACACTATCATACCATCTGCAAATAACGAAAGTTTAGCTTCATTCTTTCCAATTCGAATCCTCTTGATCCCCTTATGTTGTCTTATTGCTATTGCTAGAACTTCAAGCACTATATTGAAGAGGTATGGAGAGAGTGGACAGCCTTGTCGTGTTCCTGATTTTAGTGGAATGGCTTTGAGTTTCTCTCCATTCAATTTGATGTTAGCTGCCAGCTTGCTGTATATTGCTTTTTTTATATTTAGGTATGATCCTTGTATTTCCAATCTCTCCACCACCTTTATCATAAATGGGTGTTGAATTTTGTCAAATGCTTTTTCAGCATCCAATGAAATGATCATATGGTTTTTTTTTCTTTCAGATTTTTTATATGATGGATTACATTGATAGAATTGCATATGTTGAACCAGCCCTGCATCTCTGGGATGAAGCCCACTCTATCTCTGTCAGTAAGACAAAAAGGCTACCTTCGGATTGGGAGAAGATCTTCACAAACCCCTCATCAGACAAAGGTCTGATCTCCAAAATATACAAAGAACTCAAGAAACTAGACACTAAAACTCTAATTAACCCAATTAAAAAATGGGGTACTGAACTGAACAGAGAATTCACAACAGATGAACTTCGAATGGCCAAAAGACACTTAAGGTCATGCTCAACCTCCTTAGTGAAATGCAAATCAAAACCACTTTGAGATACCATCTTACACCTGTCAGAATAGCTAAACTCAAAAACACCAATGATAGCCTATGCTGGAGAGGCTGTGGAGTGTGGGGAACACTCATCCATTGTTGGTGGGAAGGCAAACTTATGCAGCCACTGTGGAAATCAGTGTGGCGGTTTCTCAGGAAATTGGGAGTCAACTCCCTCAGGACCCAGCAATTCCACTCTTGGGAATATACCCAAGAGATGCCCTATCTTGCTACAAAAGTATTTGTTCAACTATGTTCATAGCTGCACTATTTGTAATAGTCAGAGCATGGAAACAGCCTAGGTGCCCCTCAATAGAAGAATGGTTAAAAAAGGTGTGGAACATATACACATTAGAGTTTTACTCAGCAGTAAAAAATAATGACATCTTAAAAAAATGACATCTTGAATTTTGCATGCAAATGGATGGAAATAGAAAACGCTTTACTGAGTGAGGTAAGCCAGACCCAAAAAGAGGAATACGGTATGTACTCACTCATAATTGGATTCTAGCCATAGTTAAAGGTCTTTGAGCCTATAATTCGTGATTCTAGAGAAGCTAAATAAGAAGGTGAACCTGAAGAAAATCATATAGTTATCCTCCTGGATATTAGAAGTAGACAAGATTGCCAGGCAAACTTGGGTGCACGGGGGTGGGGTGGGGTGGGGGGGTGGAAGTAAGGGGAAATGGTTAGGGAGAGGGGAGAGCAGGAGGATTGGGGATGGCTTGGGGGAATGGGATGGGGGGAGGGAGGAAGGATGGTTATGGGAGCAGGGAAGTATATATCTCAACTAAGGGAGCCATTTTAGGGTTTACAAGAGACTAGATTCTGGAGGGGTTCCCAGGCCCAAGGAGAGGTCCCCAGATTGTTCCCTGGGCAGCAGAGGAGAGGGAGCCTGAACTGGCCTTGGCCCATAACCAGACTGATGAATATTTTGCATGTCACCATAGAACCTTCATCTGGCGATGGATGGAGACAGAGACAGAGACACATATTGGAACACTGGATGTAACTCCCTAGGTCCAAATGAGAAGCAGAGGGAGGGAGAACGTGAGCAAGGAAGGCAGAACCAGAGGGAACCTTTATCCGAAGATGGATGGAGATAGAGATGGAGACCCACATTGGAGCACTGAACTGAGCCCCCAAGGTCCAAATGAGGAGCAGAAGGAGGGAGAACATGAACAAGGAAGTCAGGACCGCGAAGGGTGCGCTCACCCACTGATACAAGGGGACTGATCGAATGAGAGCTCACCAAGGCCAGCTTGACTGGGACTGAACGAGCATGTGATCAAACTGGATCCTCTGAATGTGGCTGACATGGGGGCTGACTGAGAAGCCATTGACAATGGCACTGGGTCTTGTTTCCTCTGCATGGACTGGCTTTTTGGGATCCTGGTCTGTTTGGATGCTCACCTTCCTAGACCTGGAGGGAGAGGGGAGGAACTTGGACTTCCCACAGGGCAAGAAACCCTGACTGCTCTTGGGACTGGAGATGGAGGAGGAGAGAGAGTGGGGGGGGGGGAGCGGGAGGGTATTGGGAGGAGGAGAGGAAGTGGAAATTCCTATAAATAAATAAATAAATAAATAAGTAAATTAAAAAAAAAGACCCAGCCATATCACTTTTGGATACATACCCAAAGAATGTTCAATTGCACCACAAGGACATGTGCTCAACTATGCTCACAGCTGCGTTGTTTGTCATAGCCAGAACCTGTAAACAACCTAAATGTCTCTCAACTGAAGAATGGATAAGGAAAATGTGGTACATTTACACAATGAAATACTACACAGCAGAAAAAATAATGACATCTTGAAATTTGTGGGCAAATGGATGGATCTAGAAAGCATCATATTAGGTGAAGCAACCCAGACCCAGAAAGACAAATATCGTATGTACTCTCTCATTAGTGGCTTTTAGAAATAAAGCAGAAACAAAACAAAAACAACAACAACAAACAAACAAACAAAAAGCCTACAATTCACAATCGCCAAGAACCTAGATTACAAAGAGGACCCAAGGAGAGACATATATGGATCTAATGTACATGGGAAGTAGAAAAAGGCAAGATGTCCTGAGTAAATTGAGAGCTTGGGGACCATGTGAGAGGGTTGAAGGGGAGGGCAGAGGAAGGGTGGCGAGCAGAGAAAAATGTATAGCTTAATATAATCTTTAAAAATTTATAATAAAAAACCAAAGGGAAAAAACCCTACTGCTTCACAGAAAACTCTGTCAGATATTTTAAGTCTGTAGGCCAAAGACAGATGTCCCAATGTTGCAGAGGAATTTTGGGTGACTGTCTAGGAAGTCAGATGTTCCTGTTGTTAGGTAATATTGCATCCTTATGAGGTCTTTGAAAAAGTTAAAGATTAAATAGTTAAACATATAGTTTTCTTTAGTTATTACTAAAGTTAAATTAGGTATAAAACTTTAATTCACAAAGATAAGATAGATAATATTTTCTCGAAATTTGCCAGATGCAAGTGGACTGGATCTTGTAACTGCAATTCTTGCTCGATAACTATTTTTGTTGTATGTAGTTTTACTATGTTAAAGTTAAAACCTTCCTTTTTAATTAGACAAAAGGGGGAAATATTATGTAATAATCTTTTTGTACTTTATGAAAATGTGTTGCTTTCATTTGTCTAATAAAGACTTAACTGGCCAATAGCTAGGCAGAAAGAGACAAACGGAAGGAACGCTGGGAAGAAGAAGGGCAGAGTCACCAGCCAGACACAGAATGTGTAGAAGATGAGGTGACAAGCTATGAGCCACTTAGCAGCATATACATTAAGATAAATGGGTTAATTTAAGTTGTAAGAGCTAGTTAGTAGCAAGCCTAAACTACTGGCCAAGCATTTATGATTAATAATAATCTCTGTGTGGTTATTTGGGAGCTGTCTGATGGGACAGAAATTTCTGCCTACAATAAGGTGTCATGTGGCCAGTCTCATCCAGTTGGTTGAAGGACTTTCCAGTAAAGCTAGGTTTGTGCCACTGTGACAAGATACCTTTAAGAGACAACTTAAGGGAGCAAAGATTTATTTTTGTTTGACCTCATGTGCTCAGTCAAACATCATAGCAGTGGGAGTGTGTGGAAGAGGCTATTTATTTCTTGACAGATGGGAAGCAGAGATAAAGGGAATAGAGTGTCCAGGGTCGGATATAATGCCACATACATACCACAGTGACCTGCTTCTTTGATCTGACCCTCTTTCTACTGTTCCCTCCTTCTCCATAATGCCACCACATTCTGACTCCACCAAGGCTTTGACCCACTGTCATTCAGAGCTCTCAATACTTAGCCACCTCTGGAAATTTCTTCACAGACACCTCCACATCACTTAGTTCAATCAAGATGAACCATAAAAATTCTGTCATCTACTTACCTATTCCTTTTATTGTTTTCTAGCTCTATCATATACTGTCTATGTATTTATCTATCCTCTATCCATCATCTCCACTAGTTGTGCTTCTCTGGAGGGTCTTGGGTACTTATCTCTGAAACCCTGAAACAAAGCCCAGTACAGTGCACATCAGGTACAATAACTGGCTACATTTACTTCAAGTGAAAGATCAGGATTATTATTAACTTTTTTTTTTTAAAAAAAGATATGGCTGGTCTCTAATTTTCTACGCAGTCAAAAATGGCTCCGAACTTTCGATCCTCCTGTATATTCCTGTGAAGTATTGGGATTACAGATATGCATCACCACACCTGGTGTATTATGTAATGGGGATCAAACCCAGAGTTTCCCTCATGCTATACAAGGCCTCTACCAATTGAGCTATATCTCTAGCCCAGGGCTAGAATTAAAACATATTTTTATTTTTTTGAGATTAAAATATAATGATATCATTTCCCAATTCCCTTTCCTCTCATCCAACCAAATTGCCTCTATTTCTTTAATTGTTGTCTAACACAAATATTTACATATGTTTCTAAATATATGATTATAACCAGGACTGGTATTCTGCTGGTGTCTATTTCATAGTTTTGCCAGGGATGAGTGTGTCAACAAGCTCTGCAGGAAGCAGAAAGTATCGGCGTGTCCTCACTCATTGCTGTGCCTATCACAGTGTTTGGTCTCTTTTCTGGGGTCTAGGTCAAAGGGACAAGTACTTTCTGGAATGTGACACTTTGGGGCAAAAGAACAGAACCATGTGGACTCACACTGTGGCTGCTCTCATGCACATCCTGGTTGAGGCCGAGCTCTTCCTCCCGTGACCAGAATGCCTGAACCATGTGGACTCACACTGTGGCTGCTCTCATGTACATCCTAGTTGAGGCGGAGCTCTTCCTCCCGTGACCAGAATGCCTGAGCATGGAGTGAACAGTGAGGGAGCTGGTGCTAGGATGAGTATGTGCTTCGGGAGCAGGGCATGGGTTCCCTAAGTCCGCCATGTTCTCTAAGTCCGCCATGTTCTCTAAGTCCGCCATGTTCTCTGTGCCCTGCGACCTCACACTTATGGCGGAGTTCCACCACTTGGTCTCTTTCTCTGTGGTGTATCTTCAACCTGCCACAGGAAAAGATGCTGTGGTTATATGATGTGTGCGTGCACATGTGTGTATATGTGTGTGCATACGTGTGTGTGTGTGCGCGTATGTATGTGCGCGCGCGCGCGCGTGTGTGTGTGTGTGTGTGTGTGTGTGTGTGTGTGTGTGTGTGGCGCGCCTGGAAGACTTGGAGATCAAGTAAACATACGGACCTCCTGCTCTGCCCAACTGGCCAGTGTCACATCCTACTTTGAACAGACACTTAGTTCCCAGCACATATCTGTGCCAGATTAGAAGGCCCGTTAGGGATGAGAGAACTGGTGTGACTTTATCGTAAGTGCCCAGAAGTTGTATAGACCTGCAGGAACATGATCTAGGGGGGACATTCCTGTCTTCAGAGTTCAAGCTTTACTGGAAGGTGGACATTCATGGTCACTGAGTGGAGTAATGGGGTGCTGTGCTGGGTAGGGTGAAGACAGTCATAGAAGAGAAGGCGGGTGCTGTGCTGGGTAGGGTGAAGACAATCATAGAAGAGAAGGTGGGTGCTGTGCTGGGTAGGGTGAAGAAAGTCATAGAGAAGGCGGGTGCTATGCTAGAGGTCGTGGAGTAAACACAGGAGAAAGAACAATCAAGAATCTGTGTGCAAAGCCTGAGGCATGGGCACTGCGTCCAAGGTCTTCCTTGCCATGTATGGTTCCTGTGCTGTGGCTATTACATGATACTACACTGTGTTGCCCATGTGGACACGTCTCTCTGTGTTCTGAGACAGTCTTCATGTAATTTATGTGTGCCCATATCATATGTATGCATATGTCACTTCTCATGCAGTCGGTTGACCTGGGCTACAATTGGTATTAGTGTCATGTGACAATTCCCAGGTTGTGGCAGAATCATAAGTACGTCAAGTGTCAGTTTCTGTACGGTCAGTCATGGCTACTACCTCTGTGCCCGGCTAGCACAGGGATTCTGTCTCCTCTAGCTGTGCCTATTAGGAGCTGTAATTGATGTCCTCTATAGAAGTTCCACATGCATTCATAAAGGCTGTATCATAGATGGCCACCAGAGATGTCATGTGGGGATCTCTCTCACACACAGAAACATGTGGTTATCATAGTATGAACACCACACATACATGTTACACCACAGAATGCCACCTTGGATATCATACCACAGAGGTCAGGGAGTAACTCAGATAGCATCAGGGAAACAACCAGTAAAACTCAGCCTGAAATCAGTTGGCCTCAGAGCTGGAGGTTCGGAAGGCGTGTCCAGTGATTGTGGTGTTTGTGTCTATATATTTATAGTGCTGATGGAGGTGTAAGGGCTCGGGAGGCTAGGACACTTCATGGTGTGCGAGACCCTGGCTGAATCTAGAGTGATATGGGGTGCCAGGAGGTGGTGGAGGATGATGCAGGGTCAATCCATATGCAGAAGCGAGGGAGGGGCTTGGAGGTAGGATGTCTGCACTTCCTGAGACCATGTGGTCAGCTTTAGTTTGGGATCATCTCCCAGTAAGAAGTTGAAGCAGGGCTAGAGAAATGGCTCAGCGGTGGTTAAGAGCATTTACTGCTCTTGCAGAGAACACGGATTCAATTCCGGTCACCTACATGGTGGCTCACAACCATCTGTAATTCCAGTTCCAGAATATCTGATGCCTCTACTCACTTCTGTGTGCTCCTGCACGCACAGGGCACACAGGCATACACTCAGACACACTCACATACACATGAAGCAAACAAACAGTTAAAAATTAAAAAAGAAGGTGAAGCAGCTGGAGGCCAACACTTGCTCTAGCGAAAACAACTAGAGAAGCAGGGCCAGACCCAGGAGGAAGAGTGGGCAGGATCTCACGGGTCTCACTGGCCAGTGAGCGCTGGAGTCCAGAAGACTGGACTGTCTTCTCTATCACACATTATTACCCTGTCCCTGAATTTCAGGGCTGCCCAGCTCATCACGGTATACACCTCTCCCCTGTGCCTCTCCTGCCCCTCCTCCTGGTAGCCATAGCCTGTGCGGGTTAAACCTGACCCCAGAATGAATCCCACACAGTCTGACTAGTAGACCTTTGGAGAAGACTTGGGATAGAGCTCACTACTGGTTGGCTGAGGTTTTGGCATGTTGGCATAGAGGGGGAGTGGCATTGTATGTAGGAAGGCTATGAATTGTAGGGGCCTTAAGGTCATTGTTAAAGGCTAAATTCTGTCCCCAGCAGATTCATCAGTTTGGCATTTAAGCCACCAGGACCTCCAGCTGTGCCTGTGTTTGCAACTTGTGAGGACACAGAGGAGAAGGCATCTACAAGCCAAGCAGAGCCCTGCTGAGAACCCACCCTGTTCTGGGACTTCTACCAGGACTTGAGACAATAAGCATCAGTTATGGAGGCAGCTGAATGAATCCCTGTCCTTTGCTGAATCCATAGCAGCTCAAAGTCACTGAAGGCCACTTGCTTCTCAGCTGGTGTGGGAGGCTTTGCCTGACCAGCCTGGGGGTCCCCTGGGCTCTGGCCCTGCTTTCCAGCCCGCCCATGGGAGCAGGACAGTCTCCAGTGGGGAAGA
Organism: Myodes glareolus; assembly: GCF_982192425.1. NCBI lineage: Eukaryota > Metazoa > Chordata > Mammalia > Rodentia > Cricetidae > Myodes > Myodes glareolus. The sequence goes on along the minus strand of NC_142036.1, from coordinate 13,799,349 downwards.
AACTGTCTGTAGGGAAGAGGTGCCCAGGCTTTTGGTGATTCTGGGTGGCAGGACTGGAGTCCAGCTGTGAGTGACTCACTGAGGGAGGCCCGGGAGGACACAGGACCAGGTGGGAGGTAGAGGGGTCTGCATGGCTGGCTCACTGGTCTGGGCAATCGTGCCTAGTTTCTGAATGTCAGGACTGACCCATACAAGAAAGGCACAGTGTGATACAGATTATTAGAAGAATGTTTTATTGTTGAAAATACCTAAACAACAGCAACACACACACACACACACACTTGCACACACAGAGACCTTAAAGACATTTATAGTCTCCAGAAGGAAGAAGTTGTTAAAGGTCCAAGTTCTCTAAGCATTTCCTGCCAGTCACAGAAGGGCAGATGCCCACACTCTCATCCTGTCTGGAGACTCTGACTTCTCATTGGCCCTGAGAGGTGATGGAGAAATAGACACAGGGCTACTGTTCCCTGGCCACAGCAGCCCTGGTACCCCAGCGCTGTTTTCTTGGCTGACTGATGTCCACTGCTGTCAGTGGTCCAGTCTGGACGCCAGGCCTCCTGGGCAGGTCTGCCGCACTGTGGCTCGCTTCCAGTCAGCCCTTCACATCTCTTCCCTGTTGCTCCTTGGCAGCCTTCTTTTTTGGTGAGGGGTGCTGATAGCAACATTCTCACCAGGGCCCTTTCCTGGAGGGTTTTCCTGACTGTTCACCCAGCCAAAACTCAGTGGCCTCTGCCCTTGTCCCTGCTAGGGCTTCACAATGCAGTCCTTCTGAGCGTCTGCCCAGATTGTGGCTGGGATCTCTAGGGAGGTGGCAGTGGCCTTATCTTAAGGTTTTGCTGTCAACGGTGTCTGTGGGTTGGATCCTGCACCTGAGAATCCAGCATTTTGAGTGGGCAGCAGGAAGAGTGGCCCGTGCAACTATTCTTACCTTCAGCAGGCCCGTCCCAACAGTTTGAAGACACAGGCCCTTTCCTCTGCCTAGGGTTCCCAGAAGTGCCAGGAAGGAAGTTGCCCAAGCATAGCTGGCACAAGGGTACCAGAGTGACATTCAGCAGTCTCTTTTGGGCTTCGGTGACCCAGGTCTTCTTAACACATGTCTCCTTCCAAGGATTTAAAAACTGTCCCCTTTCTGGGGAAACCCCTTTTAGAGGATGGTAAGAGCAAGGATAGATTCAAGGCTGATCCCCAGCACAGCTGGACTCAGGCAGCGTGGGCTCCCAACTCCTCCTGGGCGAACATTCTGAGGTCTCGGATCCCCTGGTGCCAGTTTGAAAGGAGATGGTCCTTATGGCTCCAAACAGTTAGTTATCTGGCAACTGCTGCGGAGGTGTTGCCCAGATCTGGGACAAAGCCTGCTGTCCACAAGGTCCTCCGAAGGGTCAACAATTGAGAGTGCTGGTTCAGAGCATCGTAGGTCAGAGGTGGTGATGTCAGAGGGCACTGTGGTCTCCATGTTAGCTTCCATAGTAGGATGGATGGGGTTGTGCAGGGCCTAGGAAGCCCTGATCATCCCAGAGGAAGTGCCCTAGGCCCCCTGCCCAATCATATTTCTGTAGTCAGGGGAGATTGTTTGCTTCAGCTCCACCACTGAGGAGAAGATCCACTTTACCTGTGGGGAGGTGAGAGTAAGTCAGAGACCACACCCAAGCTCGGGCCCTTCAATCCTGTGGGTGAGACAGAGGCCCCTCCCTCCTGCAGTTCCTTTCATACAGGTAGGAGACTGGGGATGGCAAGGGGCCAGGCTAGGATACAGGAGCAGACAGCGTGGAGACACTGTGGGGGTTGAGATTGGGACAGTGATGTTTACACTGGGCCTTGGTGAGTTTAATAGGGACATCATTAAGGGGGTAGTGTGATAGTATGGGACAGTAAGGGACATTGGAAGGAGTAGTGTGGAATACAAGGCGGGTCATAAGACAGTATGGGGATGGCATGAGGACCACACAGGATGTCACGAGAGACAGAATGACAGACAGCGTGGGACACTGTGGGGAGTCACAGAGAACAACGTGGGGCAGGGAAAGGTGGGAATGGTGTGGGGACAGAGTATGGACAGCAAAGAAACATCATACGCCATCAGAAGAGGGGTGTGGGGACAGTATGGGAGCAGCACAGGACACCACAGGGGACAGTGGGGGAGCGGCGCCGACCTTGAAGAGTGTGACGGTGGCACTGTAGCACACGCTGAGCAGGAAGAGGGTGATGAAGATGGTGATGGTCGTCCAGAGCCCGTCCAGCTCCCCGTCCAGGGCCTCAGCACAATTGTCGTCCAGTTCCACCTCTGGACAGAGAGGGGGCAGTCAGTGTTTGTCCCAACAAGGTGTGGCTGGGAGGGAGTCCCTATGTGGCAAGTGGGTCTGCATGGAGGCAGAGGAGGAAGGGCCAGCTGGGCTGGGCCAGCAGACCCTCCCTGGGGCCAGCTCTCAGTCTCAGTTCCCCCTCAACTGCCTTGAGATTTGCCAGACACATGGACCTGACAGTAGCCTGGATTGTGCAAAGGCTTTTGCCTCACCCTTCATTCCTCAGTGCCGGAGGAAGTGGCAGGAGAAGTAGGGGCTGTGACCACAGTGGGCAGTGGCTATAGAACCTTTGCCTGTCTCCCGGTCACCAATAAAGCCTGTGTCTGGGCTTGCCTGGAAAACTCCACAATGTGAAGCAACCCAGACCATTATGGCTGTGGGCTGTATAATTTATGTGGGATTGAAACATGACCTTGAGGTACCAGGGACAGATTTGGCTCCAGAGGACGTGGGTTTAGCATAGAATGCAGGAGCCTTCAGAGGAGGAGAGTTGTGTTTCTTTGTGGGGGCACAAATGTAAGGTGGTGGTTGGGGGTATCCTGATGCATTTCTGGGTGTAGTTGTTGTGCAGGGCACACAGGTAAGGTCCCAATGTGTTATGTGTACGCCGCACATGTGCCTGTGTGTAATACACCATACGGGCTGGGTGATGTGCAGCAGCCTGGTTTTAATGGGTCAGGGTTCAGCATGCATGTGGGTGTCTAGTAGTCTCTCTCTCAGGGCACAGGAGTGAGTGTACCGTGGGTGGCCAGTGTCCTATGGGTGTGCAGACCTAGCCCGTGCAAAGCTTCGCGGAGCGATGGCAAGAGTCTTTGGCATGCCCAGGGTCATTGCTTGCCTCTGCAAGTGTACTGAACGAAACCCCTAGATACGGAGGTGGGGGAAGGGCTCAAGAATAGACTGAGGGAGGGGGAGTTTGTGTGTTTTCTTCCTTGGGGGTTTCCTAGGTATATTTCTCTGTCTAGAAGCTGCTGGTTAGTGGGAAGGCAAGGAAGAGGCACTGCCTAAGGCTAAGCCCTGGCACCCCAGGTCAGGCAAACTCATGAGCTCTGGGTCTGGCAGTGCGGAAACCTCATTCTCTTCCTAAAGACAACTCAGGCCTCAAACCCTGGCCAGATCTCACAGCGCATGACCTAGCCTCTATATCCTGGAAAGAACCACAGCTTCACAGGGTCCCAGGGCAGTACTGGGTGCTTTATTTATATAAGGGAAAGGTGGAGAAGGGTGCCAGTGTCCCTTAGGACCTAAGAGCTTTCCGGGTGCTGAGCTCATTTACCCCGAGACCGGGAGATGGTCTTCGTCGTCTGGTGGTTGTGCAGAGCCTCATGGACCACGGAGCAGGTGAATTCCTCTCCCCGATCCCACCTGCTCTTTTGCACATTGAGCTTGCTGTACATGAAGTAAGAGCCTTCAGAATCCAAGATAGGCGGGGTGTTCCTGTAGTTCTGCTCCGGCTGCCTGTTGCTCTGCCGCCATTCGACATCGATGTCCTCAGGGAAGAAGCCTGTGACCAAGCAGGTCACACTGACCTCTGTCTTGGTCATCTGCTCTGCAGGTGGAGCGAAGGTATAGACCTGTGGCTCTCGGACTTGCCCTGAGGGGTTAGAAGTGGACAAAGAGGTCATTCAAGTGGAGAACTGTCCATCCCAGACCTCGTTCTCTGAAGATATCACACACCTGCCTTACTAACACTACGTAACTCACCTTTGCGTTTCGAGATGGTTTTCTCGACGGGACTTGGGAGGCCTTTGTTGTTGACCTTGCATTTGAACTCCTTGCCACTCAGCCAGTCATTGTGCTGGATGGGGAGGACGCTGACCACACGGAGGGTACTGTTGAACGGCTCCTCGTGGGACTGTGTCTGAGCTGTTTTCACTTCTTTATTGCCCACAAACCAGCTGAACTGGACATCTCGTTCATCGTCACTCACGTCCACCACCACACATGTGATCTTGGGCTGCAAGGACATCATGAGCACATCCTTGGGCTTTGGGGGGAAGATGAAAACAGACGGTCCACCCAAGAGTTCAGGAGCTGGAGGAGAGATGGAAATGGGTCAGTACCTGGGTCACCTTCCAATGTAGGGTCATTCAGGGCACTTGCTATCCTTCTAGGGCTAGAGCACAAGGCCTAGTGACTTACCTGGACATGGAGGACACGTAGAAGATGGTGTAGGATGACAAGGATTCTGCTCTGTAGAGAAAAGGTTGGATGTTACTGGGGTTTGGAGGAGAGAATACACCAAGCCAGGGAGGGGAATGTTTGTTCCTGGCATGGGGTTAGGCCAAGTCCCTTCTGGAAATGATCCTTGGTGGGTTGAGACCTGAGGGCTATCAATATCCATCCCAGGGGATCACTCCTTGGGTGGGATGGGAGAGAGGCAGAGACAGGATCTCCCATTGTTCTTGGCTGAGGTCCCTTCCCTGGCAATGGCTGCCCAGCTTGGTTGGTCTCGGTATGCAGATGGCTTAAGACCCACCTCTATCAAACCATTCCTCCCTTGCTTGGTCTCTCACCAATTTTCTTGTCCACCTTGGTGCTGCTGGCCGGGTGGGCGACGTTGCAGGTGATGGTCTGGCTGGGCCACATGCTGGAGGGCACAGTCACTGAGCTGCTGAGGGAGTAGAGCCCAGAACGCAGGACCGCTGGGAAGGTGCGCACACCGCTGGTCAGGGTTCCAGAGTTCCAGGTTACGGTTGCAGGCTCAGGGAAATAGCCCTTGACCAGGCATCCCAGGGTCACTGTGGAGCCAGTTGTGCCTTTACTTCCAGGGGCCAGTGGATAGACAGATGGGGCTGTTGTTGAGACTGCAAGAGAGGGGGGATGTGTGAGCTTGTCTGATACAGGTCAGATATTTGGAGAGGCCCTTGCCTTAGATTTGCTCTGAAGACTGTGTATTCTCTGAGTCAAGTAAGGCCAGCAGCTTCCAGTTCTAGATCCTGGACTCTGACCTTAAAGATCTTTTTAGGGTGAGGCCTCCTATGGGGAGTCTAGAGTGGAGGGAGGTGGTGTGGGGAAAGGCACCTGATAGTGCCAATACTGCCAGATCTCAGAAAAGTTCCTTTCTTTTCCCAGTAGTCCTTGACATAGTTGGATAGGCTACTATCCCTTCTGATTCTGGTTCATTCTTCTTTTCTTTTTAATGGCATATTTCTTATTTTATGTTTCAAAACTCATATTGAACAATGAGTCTGTGTTGTAAAAGAGGATTTAGTTTTGTATATGTCTTTCCCACTTTTGTTTTTGTTGAACAAAACCACACGCAAATGCTATGGTTCATTCTTCTTATTCCCAGCAGCCTTTTGGTCTTCTCTCTACCTTCCCTGAACCCCACCTTCTGCAATCCCCTACTCAAGCTTCGATAGTTACTTTGCCTTTCTTCTGTGGGTCAACTCTGGGCACAACTCATTCTGCCATAACAGGTTTGACCCCACCCCCACCCCCTGCCATTTTATGTTGCTGTAAGCTCCCAGGATCACAGCGAGGACCTCTGATACTGGAACTGTAACCCACAGACTCACAAGACTCCTGCCCCCATATAGGTACTGGACATGGCTCCCCCAGCCCCACACCAACCCAGCTCCTCAGTAGCTTCTTCTGGGCCTTTCATACTCCTATCTTCTCCAACACTCCTGTAGCTACACGGTCTTGTTGTTGACACCCTGCCAGCTCTGTTTTCCCTGCAACTGCTCGGCTTGATCCCCAGAGCTACTGGGGCTTCTCTGGGCCCCAACATTCCCATCTCTTCCAGAGCCCTTGTAGCTCTGTCCTGGTGCCCTAAATTCCTGGGGCTGCTCTGGGACCCTGACTTTGATACCTGCCCTCATTCGTGTCTGCTTCAGGGTTATCTTAGTGCTTGATCTGGGTTTCTCTGGACCACCATCAACTCTACCTACTCCAGACACTGTAGCTTCTCAGTCCAGCCCTCCACACCTCCACAGCCCCAGATCTCCTGGAGCTGTTTGATCTTGTGCCCCACACTCCTTCTCACCCAGCTCTCCAGTAGCTGATGGGCTCAGTCCCCCACACCACCACTAGCCCTCCCTCCTCGGAAGCAGCTTGACCCGCTTCCTCTCACAAGGACGTGCTCTGTAGCGGTCAGCCTGAAATGCCCATAAGACGCAGCTTTCCTGTAACTGTTTGGCCAGTACCCCAAATTCTCAACTACGCCAGCCACTCTATGACTGCTTATCCAGTCTCCCACATCTCACCTGCCCTAATCCACTGTAGTTGCTTGGTCTTGTCTTTCATACTCCAACCTGCTACAGCTCTCCCGTAACTCCCAGCTCTGATCCCTCACACTCCCACTTCCCCAGTTCCCCCAAAGCAGCTGCATCTGGTCCTTCACACCCCCACCTGTCTCAGCCCCACTGAAGCTTCTCAGTATAGTTGCCTGAACTTACAGTGGCTAGGTCTTGTCCCTCATACCATGTCTGCCCCAGCTCCCCCTTAATATCTAGGTCTGGTCCTTCAAACTTCCACCTGTCCTAGCTCCCCAAAAGTGGCTAGGTCTGGTTGCTCATACCCCCAACAGTCCCAGCACTACCATATCTGCTAGGTCTGGTTCATCACATCCCCACCTGACCCAGGTTTCCCACAACTGCCAGGTCTGGAGCCTCACACCTCCAACTGCCCCAGCTTCTCCACAGCAGCTAGGTCTGGTGACTCATATCCCCACCAGTCCCAACTCCCCCGTATCTGCTAGAGCTGGGCCTTCACCACCCCCACCAGTCTCAGCTCCGCCATATCTGCTAGGACTGGCCACTCACACCCCTTCCTGCCCCACTCACCCATACCTGCCCCAGCCCCCACACAGAAGCTAGGTCTGTTCCCTTGCACACCCACCTACTACAGCTGCCCTATAGCAGCTAGGTCTGTCCCTTACACCTCCACCTGACCTAGCTCCCCCATAGAAGCTAGGTCTGGTCCCTCAAACCTCCACCTGATCCAGCTCCCCAAAAGCTGCTTAATTCATTATACTCCCATCTGCCAAGCTCCCCAACAGTTGTTCTATCCGGTCCCTTGCACTCCTACCTGTCCCAGCTATCCCATAATAGCTAGGTCTGGTCCCTCACACCCCGACCCATCCATGCTCCTCCACAGTACCTAGGTCTGATCCCTCAAACCTCCACCTGATTCAGTACCCCAAAATTTGATAGATCTGGTTCCTCAGACACTTACCTGCCCCAGCTCACCCATAGCTGCCAGGTTTGTTCCCTCGCACCCCACCTTCTCCAGCTCCCCCACAGTAGCTAGGTCTGGTCCCCCGCACCCCACCTTCTCCAGCTCCCCCACAGTAGCTAGGTCTGGTCCCCCGCACCCCACCTTCTCCAGCTCCCCCACAGTAGCTAGGTCTGGTCCCCCGCACCCACACCTCCTTTAGCTGCTCCACAGTAGCTAGGTCTGGTCCCTCACACCCCATCTTCTCCAGCTCCCCCACAATAGCTAGGTCTGGTCCCTCACACTCCCATCTGCTCCAGCTCCCCTAAAGCTGCTAGATCTGGCTCCTCACACCCCTACCTGATCCAGCTGCTCCAAAGTAGCTAGATATGGTCCCCTGCAACCCTACCTGCTAAAGCTCCCCCACAGTAGCTAGGTCTGGTCCCCCACACCCCTACCTCCCCCAGCTCCCCCACAGTAGTTAGGTCTGGTCCCCTGCACCCCTACCTCCCCCAGCTCCCCCACAGTAGTTAGGTCTAGTCCCCCGCACCCCTACCTTCCCCAGCTCCCCCACAGCAGTTAGGTCTAGTCCCCCGCACTCCCACCTCCTCCAGATCTCCCACAATAGCTAGATCTGATCCCTCACAACCTCACCTGGAACAGCTCTCCCATAGTAGCTAGGTCTGGTCCCGCACACTCCCACCTGCCTCAGCTCCCCCTAAGCTGCTAGCTTTGGTCCCTCATACCCCCACCAGTCTCAGCTCCCCTATATCTGCTAGGTCTGGTCCCTCGCACCCCTACCTTCCCCGCTCACCCCTACCTGCTCCAGCCCCCACACAGAAGCTAGGTCTGTTCCCTTGCACGCCCACCTACTCCAGCTGCCCTATAGCAGCTAGTCTGTCCCTCACACCTTCACCTGACCTAGCTCCCCCATAGAAGCAAGGTCTGGTCCCTCAAACCTCCACCTGATCCAGCTCCCCAAAAGTTGCTTAATTCATTATACTCCCATCTGCCAAGCTCCCCAACAGTTGCTCTATCTGGTCCCTCACACCCCTACCTGCCCCAGCACCCCCCCCACCCCAGTAGCTAGGTCTGGTTCCCCGCACCCCCACCTACTCCAGCTGCCCTAAAGCAGCTAGGTCTGTCCCTCACACCCCTACCTGCTCCAGCTACCCCAAAGTAGCTAGGTCTGGTCCCTTGCACCCCCACCTCTTCCAGCTGCTCCTCAGTAGCTAGGTCTGGCTCTTCACACCCCTACCTGCCCCAGCTCCCCCACAGTAGCTAGGTCTGGTCCCTGGCACCCCAACCTGTTCCAGCTTCCCCTAAGCTGCTAGATCTGGCTTCTCACACCCCTACCTGCTCCAGTTGCCCTACAGTAGCAAGGTCTGGTCCCTCACACCCCCACATGCCCCAGCTCCCCCACAGTAGCTAGGTCTGGTCCCTGGCACCCCTACCTGCTCCAGTTGTCCTACAGTAGCTAGGTCTGGTCCCTCACACCCCAACATGCCCCAGCTCCCCAACAGTAGCTAGGTCTGGTCCCTCACATCCCCATCTGCTCCAGCTCCCCCAAAGCTGCTAGCTTTGGTCCCTCACACCCCTACCTGTTCCAGCTCCCTTACAGTAGCTAGGTCTGGTCCCTGGCACCCCTACCTATTCCAGCTTCCCCTAAGCTGCTAGATATGGCTTCTCACATTCCTACCTGCTCTAGCTTCTCCAAAGCTACTAGATATGGTTTCTCGCACCCCTACCTGCTCCAACTCCCCCAAAACTGCTAGGTATAGTTCCTTGCACCCCTACCTGCTCCAGCTACCCCATAATAGCTAGGTCTGGTCCCTCACACCCCGACCCATCCCTGCTCCCCCACAGTACCTAGGTCTGATCCCTCAAACCTCCACCTGATCCAGTACCCCAAAATTTGATAGATCTGGTTCCTCAGACACTTACCTGCCCCAGCTCACCCATAGCTGCCAGGTTTGTTTCCTTACACCCCACCTTCTCCAGCTGCCCCACAGTAGCTAGGTCTGGTCCCCCACACACACACCTGTTACAGCTCTCCCAAAGCTGCTAGATCTAGCTCCTCACACCCCTACCTGCTCCAGCTGCCCCCAAGTAGCTAGGTCTGGTCCCTTGCACCCCCACCTCTTCCAGTTGCTCCACAGTAGCTAGGTCTGGCTCTTCACACCCCTACCTGCTCCAGCTCCCCCACAGTAGCTAGGTCTGGTCCCTGGCACCCCTACCTGTTCCAGCTTCCCCGAAACTGCTAGATCTGGCTTCTCACACCCCTACCTGCCCCAGCTTCCCCACAGTAGCTAGGTCTGGTCCCTTGCACCCCAACCTGTTCCAGCTTCCCCTAAACTGCTAGATCTGGCTTCTCACACCCCTACCTGCCCCAGCTTTCCCACAGTAGCTAGGTCTGGTCCCTTGCACCCCAACCTGTTCCAGCTTCCCCTAAGCTGCTAGATCTGGCTTCTCACACCCCTACCTGCTCCAGCTCCCCCACAGTAGCTAGGTCTGGTCCCTTGCACCCCAACCTGTTCCAGCTTCCCCTAAGCTGCTAGATCTGGCTTCTCACACCCCTACCTGCTCCAGCTCCCCCACAGTAGCTAGGTCTGGTCCCTGGCACCCCTACCTGCTCCAACGCCCCCAAAACTGCTAGGTAGAGTTCCTTGCACCCCTGCCTGCTCCAGCTACCCCATAATAGCTAGGTCTGGTCCCTCACACCCCGACCCATCCCTGCTCCCCCACAGTACCTAGGTCTGATCCCTCAAACCTCCACCTGATCCAGTACCCCAAAATTTGATAGATCTGGTTCCTCAGACACTAACCTGCCCCAGCTCACCCATAGCTGCCAGGTTTGTTCCCTTACACCCCACTTTCTCCAGCTGCCCCACAGTAGCTAGGTCTGGTCCCCCACACCCACACCTGTTACAGCTCCTCCAAAGCTGCTAGATCTAGTTCCTCACACCCCTACCTGCTCCAGCTGCCCCCAAGTAGCTAGGTCTGGTCCCTTGCACCCCTACCTGTTCCAGCTTCCCCTAAGCTGCTAGATCTGGCTTCTCACACCCCTGCCTGCTCCAGCTTCCCCACAGTAGCTAGGTCTGGTCCCTTGCACCCCTACCTGTTCCAGCTTCCCCTAAGCTGCTAGATCTGACTCCTCACACCGCTAACTGCTCCAGTTGCCCTACAGTAGCCAGGTCTGGTCCCTCACACCCCCACCTGCCCCAGCTCCCCCACAGTAGCTAGGTCTGGTCCCTCACACCTCCACCTGCCCCAGCTCCCCTACAGTAGCTAGGTCTGGTTCCTCGTACCCCCACCTGCTTCAGCTGTTTCATAACATCTAGGTCTGGCCAATCACACCCTCACTTGCCCCAGCCCGCGCACAGTAGCTAGGGCTGGTCCCTCCCACCTCCACCTACCCCAGCTTCCCCATAGCAGGTCTAGTCCCTCACACTCCTACCTGCCCCAGATACCCTGCAGTAGCTAGGTCTGGTCCTTCATACCCCCACCTTCCCAATCTCCCCTACAGTTGTTAGATCTGGTTCCTGCAATTCTTGGGATTACTTAGCCCCCTCCTCTATTTCTGACATCCTGCAATTGCTAAGCTTGGCTCCCTCTACTCCTCTACTAACCTCAGCTTTCCAGTAGCTGTTTAGCCTGCTGGCCTCTCCCCTGCTACCAGCTCCAGTTCCTCGGTAGCTGCTTAGTCCGGTGCCCTACACTCCCACTTGCCCCAGCTCCCTATAGCTGCCCAGCCTTGTCCCCACAGCTTCTGGATCTACCCTGCTCTTATTCTGCCAGTCCCAGGTGGCACCCTGTAGCTGTTCATCTTGATATCCCACTCCTCCACTTGCTCCATCCCTCCATACTCCCACCAGCTACCTCGTAGCTACCATCCTTGATTGTCCTGTAGCTGCCCAGCCTGGTCCCACAACTCCCGGAGTTGCCTTGCTCAGCTTTCAACTACTTTAGACCTCCTGTAGTTGCTCATCTGGGTCCCCTGTACACCAATGTTATTCACTATACTCTCCTTTTTAACTGTTTGGCTTGGTCTCCATAGCTACTGGGGCTACCCTGGACCCCAGTCCTTTCATCTTCTACAGCCTTTCAGTTACTGCGCTGCCCTGGTCTTGAGCTACTTGGCAATCCTGAGCCCCCAGTACTCTTGCTCCATTCCTTCTGTGGCTGGACAATTTGGTCCTCACACCTCCAGCCCCCTCCAGTTATGCAACCCTCCCCAGCTCCCTTGTAGCTGCCTTGACGGGTCCCCTAAGCTCCTAATTCCAGCAATTGTCACAGCATCCTATAGATGCTCAGTCTGCCCTCCCAACTCTACCTACTCTGAGTCTCCTGCAAAGCTTTTCCTGGTCCCTGGGGTTGCTCTGGATGCCCATGAACCTCACTTGACACAGCTCCCAACCCTTCTGTAGCTCCTTACCTTGATTCCCATATCTCCCCCACACCCATCTCACCTATAGCTGCTTGACTTGGTTTTCTCGACTCCCACCAGCCCCAGATTCCCTGTAACTGCTCTGCCAGGCCAGGTCCTCTGAGCACTTGGAGCTATCATGGCTCTTCATTTGTCTCATCCTCCAGAGCTTGCTTGAAGCTATACTGCCTAGTCCCTGAGTTCCTCTGGCAGGCTTCCTCTCTGGTCCCTGGGCTCCTCTGGCAGGCTTCCTCCTTGGTCCCTGAGTTCCTCTGGCAGGCTTCCTCCCTGGTCCCTGGTCTCCTCTGGCAGGCTTCCTCCTGCCCAACTTACCTTCTTTCGTCTTCACTCCTGGAATCTGCTTTCCAATGATGGGCTTGATTCCTGCACCCTAGTGCATCCACTCTTACTCTATCTCTCTCCAACAGGCACATCCGCCTTCCCAGACGAGCCCTATGGACACCCCATACCTCCCCATTCCCTCTTTACCACCTCTCTGCCCTCCCATTGCTGCCCTGGCTCCATCAGCCTTCAGGTCTGGTCAAGTCCATCCCCCAGGCTTCTGGGTCTATCCCATCAACTCCCTGAGGCATACTCTGGTGGTCTGTGGGTGTGCACAGCTTTCATGGTCTGTGCTTCTGTCCATGGAATCCCCGGAGACTGTCTGGTTGACACGGGCCTGCAGACAGACACCTTCCTTTTGCTACAGACGGGCCGCTCTGTCGACTCCTTTCCATCCTCTTGTGATCTGCTGTCTGCTAGGCTGTGGCTTTCTCCAGCTCTAGCCTTCTCTGCTCATCACATTCACATGTGGGGACTCGCCAAGATGACTGCTACGCTTCTTGCTTTGGGTCTGGGTTACTAGCAGCCCAGCTCTGAGCTCTGTCTTCTTCCAGGATTCACAGTCCTTGACCCAGAAGTGTGAATGCCACGCTTCTCCCAACCCAGTACAGACTAAGAACAGGATTGAAACCTGGTGACACGGGACGCTTCCTGAAGTTCCTCTTTCTTCTGGTGGTTTCAGTGTTTGGGGTAGGGGGAGACAAGGGGGAGTCCAGATATGGTCTAGGTTACCTCATGTAGGGGCAGGTGAGGTGATACTCTTGAGGCCCGTAGAAGGTGTGAAGCCCGGCTGTCACAACCTAGAGTTCCTGGGTTGGCTGGGGCTGAGTGATTATGTCCACTCTCTCCTGATCACCTCACTGGAGGTCTTTCACTCAGCCTAGGTAGGAATCTCTGTGGTTCCCTCTCTCCAGGAGATCCCAAAAGTATCTGTGTCTCAGGGAGGAAAACAAAGACCAGAGTGGAAGGGCAGAGTGCAGATCAGATGGGGAAGGGAAAGGGCTCAGGCCTCTGGCTGTGCTTACAAGCAGAGGATTTTGTGGCCGCACAGAGAAGCACGGCGAAGGTCCAGAACTGGCTCTCGGCTAAACTAAGAGAGCGGGAGGGGTCTCTGGGGTTGGAGCTCCACGGGTTTCATTTCGGGGTCATGGACAAGAATTCTGATTCTGGGGTCTCACAGGAAACAGGGAACAAGAGGAGTACTCAGGACAGTTAACCCTATATTGGGAAGAAGAGAGCCCATGGGGATCAGAGTAGATGCTGCCAGGGTAAGGGTTTTGGGGGTACAGCAAGGCTCTGGGACTAAGAATAGGGGTCAGCGTTAGAGGGAATAGAGACTGGTCAGGCTCATGAAGAGTTGGGGTACATTCCATACTAGAGGACACAGGGCTGAATGGAGAAAAGGGCTTCTCTAGGCATGCTCACTCATTCCTCTTTTTTTTTTTTTCAGTCAGAACTATGGCCCTGTCCATCTACTCCCCGGTTCCTATGGTGACCTGGGTTGTTTGGTCAAGAGCTACTTCCCTGAGCCGGTAACCGTGCCTTGGAATTCTGGAGCCCTGTCTAGTGGTATGTGCAGCTCTCCTTCTATCTTGTAGTTCAAGCTACGCTCCGTCACTGTCTCAGTAATTATGCCTGCTAGCACCCGAACCAGCCAAACCACTACCTGCTGTGGAACACATCTGGCCAGCAAGATAAACAAGAACATTGCGGAGAGGATGCCCTGCAGGGGGAAGGTTCATCGGAGGTCAGGTTTATGCCATTCTCTTTCCCAGATCAACCAGGATGGGCAGCTGTGTCCAGAGAGGGGACTTCAGTCCAAAGCACAGGAATTTCTGTGTGTCTGTCTTTGTTCATGGCACTCCTATTTGGAGAACAGTTTTCTGGGCTGGGTGTCCTTGTCTCAGACCTGGGACGCAGATGTGGACATGGGTCTTGACCCGCCAGCATCATTCAGAAGCAGCTTGACCTGAGCACACATTAGAACTAACTGTTCATCTCCACACTTTGGTGCTTTCTCTCCTCCAGATCCCAGTACCATTCAGCATTTTTTTTTCCTGTAGGACTCAGAGACCAAGGACTCAAACCTGTGCCCAAGTCTAGGTGAGCTGCTAGGCCTTGATCTCAGATCCAGGAAGATAGCTAGTGTCCTGAGTCACACTACATTAGAAGGTAGTCCAGGTGCTGACCCATCTCCTCTCCTCGCCAACTCCTGACCTCCTGGCAGGACCATCATCCTCCCCCTAAAGTACAAGAATGTGCTTGCGATCTCCCTGACTCCCAGGATCATGTGTGTGGTGGTGGACACTAACAAGGATGACTCCAAGGTCCATTCTAGTTAGTTCATGGATGAATGGAGGTGCATATAGCTCAGACAGCCCCTAGAGGAGTGGGGCAACAGCACCTTCTGTGTGGTTAGTGTCCTCCTCAGTCTGCATCAGGACTGGCTGGAGGGTGAGGAGTTCAAGTACAGGATCAACAAAGGGGCCCTTCCAGCTCCCATGGAGAAAAACCACCTCTAAACCCAAATATGGGAGCAGATGGGTGGACTGTGTGGAGTGTCGTGGGCTTGCAGGCAGAGCCTGGAGTAGGCTGCTCTCTACCTTGACAGTGACATACATGTCGCCTGTCCTCACAGGGGGCTGGCCTTGTGCTGGAAGTTTAGACCATGCCTCCATCCAATAGGGACGGATAACTAAGAACAAGTTCAGTCTGATCCACATGGGCATGTATGGCTTCCACCTGTGGTATAGCAATAGAAAGCTAGATCAGAAACTATAAGAGCACCTATCTCATCCTGTGGACAAGAACAGGCAGCAAGAGGGAACTGTTTACTCCATGGCCTAAAAGGCTCTACACAACTACCACACCAAGAAGACCGCTCTTTTTTTCCCCAGATAAATGAACGCAGTGCTCACCTTTGGGTCCTGGGGCCATTGATGTCTGCCATTGCCTACAGCATATGGGTCTTCCTGGCCATGTCAAAGTCATCTCTCACAGGGGAGGGGCCTTGACCTTAGCCATTGCTTCTTAGGCCCTCCCTCCACTTGCCTGCTGCTGAACACTGTGACTGGACCCCTTCTGCAATCCCTCAAGAGAAGGAACACATTAGCCTTGCAACTGTTAGTCTGTCTCTGTCCCCCTTCTGATCAAGTCTTCTTTTTCTTCTGTGATCTTGAAGAGACATGTCTAGCCATGGACATACGGACTACCCTTTACACTTAACACACCCAACACAGTCAGCTCTGCCTGACTTGGGCTAGGTTGTCTACCTCTTGGGACATTCTCCATCCAGGGGCTACTCAATCTTTGGCCTCAAAAGGATCGAGGTTGCCTTAAGGGAGAAACTGTACAGATCCCCACATGCTTGCAGAATTTAGATGCATTAGAACCTGCCTGATGACTATCACTCAGCCCACATGGCACCTGCACAAGCATGTACAGTAGTGTGCATGAGTACTACACACGCCTTCCACACTCATATGAGCACCCTGTATAGCACTCAGACCCAGCAAGATTTCAGGTCCTCTCTTGGGCTCCTCCTCTTCAATGTTCATGTATGGGTCAGCTGAGACAGATACAACTGCATCCATTCCAGCCCCACAGCACACCGGTGGCTCAGGTAAGGACCTGTGGGACTGATGCTGTAGACCTGTGAGCAGATCCTAGGGAGTCCACGGGTTCAGGCCTCTCTAACTTTCACTGTTCTTACTCTTGTGGGTATTCTTAGTTTTGCCTTGTCAATTGTGTGATTGTAGCTGAGTTTACTGGGAACAAAAAATTGATAATTTTTCTAAAAGTTTCTACAAAGAAATTAAGCCTCTCTGCAGCCATTTGAAGGAACGGGTTTCTCTGGTCTCCCTGGGTGCCTTTGCAGTCATCTGGACTAAGCAGAGGGAACTCACTAAAGGTGAATGATTCTTGTTTACTTAACTATTCTAAAAAAGAGATAACAATATCCCAAAGAGCTTAAGAACTTGGAAGACATTTTCTTTTCTTCTTCTTTTTTTTTCTTTATTTTTTTCCATTTTACATACCAACCACAGTTCCCCCTCCCTCCCTTCCTCCAGCTCTCCCACACTTCTCCCCACCTATCCCCCCCTCCCATTCTCAGAAAGAGTAAAGCCTCCCATGGGGAGCCAGCAAAGTCTGGCATATCAAGTTGAGGCACGGCCAAGTCCTTCCCCCCTGTATCAAGACTGAGCAACGTTTCCCTCCATAGGGGATGGGTTCCAAAAAAGTCAGTTCATGCATGAAGGATAAATGCTGGTCCCACTGCCAGTGGCCCCACAGACTGCCCAAGTCACAGAACTGTCACCCACATTTAGAGGGCCTAGTTGGGTCCTAAGCAGGTTTTCCAGCTATCAGTCCAGCGTCAGTGAGTTCCCACTAGCTCGGGTCAATGGCGAACAGTTTCTTACAAGATGGCATTAAAAACTTCTAGGGACACACAAAGAAAAAAGGTAGAGGAAGTGAAAGGTCAGACATGTCTCTGGTGCCAGGACATGAATGGTCAAATATTTTTTTTTGGATAAAACTCCTAGTTTCCTTGGAAGTAAAAAGTAGACATAGAAACTGCTAGGAAGAATAAAACTTTGACCCCAAAAGTTAAAGAGTTAGGTAATGATGACCATTTTGAGAATTTATAAAGAATAGAATTATAACTGTTGTACACATGAAAGTGATATACAGGGGTAAATTAGCTTATACTTGAAAATAATATCCTAGGTATGGTAGCATACACTCAGCTGATTATAAAAATATAAAAAGTTTCACATTGTTAAGGACTAATCATAAGACTTGAATCCCTTTTTTGTAACCACATGTTTGTTGCTGGCTATGGCATAGTATGAGTAAGATGTACCTGGCTAGATATAATCATTTGGCTTGAATATAAAAATTAATGAAATGGGGTAAAGATCAATGATGTCAAGGGAGTAGGGAAGACAAAAACCAAAATGGGTAAATGTTAATGATTCTTGGAAAATGATTAAAGAGAAACATATTAAAACTGTTCTTGTTTATTTGTATAAATAAAAATGGGCCATTGGTTTAAAAGACAACCGGCGGTCAGTCTCTTCATTTTCTAAAACCTCACATCTCCATCCTGTGGCTTGGAACCCCGCTGGAGCTGGGCTCCAGCATTAATCCCTCCCCACAAGGCTGAGTGGCCTGGTTCACTCCCCAGTGCAGACTTTCTCCTAAACCCAGGCATCACCAGGCACAGGCTCTGCCATCACTTTGGCTTTCTGAACTTGGGAACAGGCAGCGAGGGTCAGGGGTCAGGGGTCAGGGGCCCTGACTCAGCCCAGACAGTCTCAGAACTGAGGGGTGGAGCAGATAGGCAGGGGCTGCTACACGGTCCATGTTGCCATCAGGTCTACTGTGTCTGGACTGGAGCAGTTGGGGGAACGTTGGCTGCTGGCCTAAGAAGACAGGAAGGTGTCCACAGGGAGTGTCTACTGGCCCAGTCCAGCTGGTGCTTTCTCCTGAGCCTCCCTGTTGACCCACCTGCCGTATAGGGACTTAGCCCAGCCCCATCTTGTTGGGACAAACACTGACTGTCCCTCTCTCTGCAGAGCTGGAACTGGACGACAGCTGTGCTGAGGCCCAGGACGGGGAGCTGGACGATCATCAGCGTCTTCATCACCTTCTTCTGCTCAGCGTGTGCTACAGTGCCACCGTCACACTCTTCAAGATCAGCTACTTTATCCCTGCACTGCTTCCCATCGGTCCCACACTGTTCCATCCATCTCACCCAATGTCCTCTGGTGTCCATTGCTGTGTATCCTGCTGCCCCCACCATGTCCTCACAGATCCCACACCAGCCTCATGCCGTCATAACATGGTCATCATGCTGTTTCCATGGTGTTGTCTTCACGCTGTCCCCATGGTGTCCCCTGTAAGCCCCTAGAGCAGTGGTTCTCAACCTGTAGATCATGGCCCTTGGGGGGGGGGTCACATATTAGATATCCTTCATACCAGATATTTAAATTGCAATGCATAGCAGTAACAAAATTACAATTATGAAGTATCAGTGGGATAGTTTTATGGTTGGGGATCACCACAGCCTACGGAACTGTATTAAAGGGTCAAAGCATAGGAAGGTTGAGAGCCACTGTCCTCCGGTAGCTTTGATATTCACATGCCATCCTCGTGATGTCTCCACAATGTGCTCACACTTCCCTACATCCCTTGTTGTCCCATACTACAGATGCTGACCTCCAAGTTGTTCTCACTCTTTTCACACTCTGCCCACACTCTGTCCTCACGCTGAAGCTCCGTTGCACTGTGAGGTTCCTTTGCTGTACCTCACGCTATCCCTGTATTCCCCACCTCCATCTTCTCCATGGTCCCCACACCATCTGCCCAGCAGGAGATATCTCTGGTTAATTCACAGAGATAGCAGGAGCGATCTATGGTCAATTCACAGAATGAAAGGGCTTGGTCAGTGATCTCATGTGCCCTGCTCAGCAGGGAAGCAGACCTTTTCTATTGTGGTGGAAAGGAAACAGATGATCACTTCCAATTATAAGAACATGATTGGGCAGAGGGCCTAGGGAGCTTTGAGGGGCTCAGGACTTGCCAAGTGTTCCTCATATCTGTGTGATACCTAGCCCACACTCCCTTCTGGACTCAGTGCCCTCTGACAATGATTACTCTCTGTGCATCTTTTTCTACGCAATGATCATGGGTGTCCATATCCCCATGAAAACTAAACGCTGGCAACAGGAAGATCCTCAGCTCCATGTCTGTGAGTCTATCAAACTCCTGGTCACTTATAAAGTAACATCAGGTCCCTGACCCCTAATGAACCTTCTGACCAGGGTCATATGTGGATTAGGGACTAGGTGGACATTGAAGATAGAATGTGACACAGGCCAATTATGTTTCAGAAATGACCTGCTCTTTGGACCCGAGTCCCAGAGAGAACACATGGCAGTAGACAGAGCACTTAGGGGAGGCAAGCCTGCTAGAAGGAGACTTTTCTCCAGGCAGTTCTTGTTAGCACAGCTTCCCTGGTATAGCTGACTAAAACAGACATCATCCAAATGCTGGTCCCCCCGCCTGAAGCAAACTTGCAAACAAGCATAGTCCAATCATCATGCCTGCCTGATACCACGCTAGACCTTTTCATCTTTCAGAGTCTCAGAGATGAGCACCCAAGTTCTTCAGAGAAGCAGAACAAGTGGTGGATGATGGATGGATGATAGAGGATAGATATAAACAGTAGACCATAGATAGAGGACGATGGAATGGAGATGACAGGCAGGTAGACAACAGAGGGAGGACAGACAATAGACAGACGGGTGACACACAGAATGAAGCTCCAACTCCAGAAGGATGATTTTATGGACAGATAGAGACCCAACGGTTACAGATGGAATGGGGAGGAACTGAAGTCTTAAGGGACTGGCCACACAGTTGGGCTGAATATGTGGATGATAAGTTTGATGCACCTGGGACAAGCCAGCAGGAAGGAAACCGAGGCAGGAGCTGATATTGTGACCTTGTAACAAGATTTTTCCTTCTCTGATGAAGACGGTTCATTTGGTTGTCACCTTGACTGGATTAAGTGATGGCATTTCTCTGGAGCTGTCTATGCAAGGCTTCCCAGAGATGGTTAGATCTTGAGAGCTCTGAACCAACCAGAGGGTCAGCTTGTTGTGAATGGATTCAGAATATGATGGCATTATTGGGGGGTGGTGGTGGTGGTAGGGGGAGGGCCTAATGGAGGAAGTAGGTTACTTGTTGTGTGCATTTGGGACTATATTGAAGTGATAATTTTTCCTATCTTGGGTTCTTGTCCACCACCCTACAAGAATGGAGTGGAAAGATATTGAAGGGAAAACAAGGGGAACTTTATTTGCTTTCAGGGGAAATAATTCAAATAAGAAAGCAAAAATTCTGGAACCCTTGGCAGCAGCGGAATGTCCCCCAGGAGAATCTGTGTTCCTGGCAAGCTTCAGGGTACCAACTGAGAGACTCTCAGAAAGGGGTACAGAGCAAAAGCTCTCAGAGGGCTTTGGAGTACTTTCTTGACAGCCTCTCTTCCCTGCCACAGATACAGCAGATCTGTAAGGCCCTGTGACCATCTGTGACCCAGCAGTGACCATCACCCTCCAAGCTGGCCAGCATATCCCAGTCCCCTCTATGGCAGGACTCCAGTCTTTCCATAGCATTGCCCGCCTCCCCACAGGCTTCCCATGGAGGCTCCCAACTTCAAACCCCAGCTGCTGACCACAGTTCTGCATGAGCCCTGCATGTTGGTATAGTCCTTTCTAGGAATCCATTTGTCATAGCAGACCATTGCAGAGAAAAATTAGACCTCTCTAGGGTCACTCGGCCTGGAGTGCTGGATCTCTGCTACACCAGAGGCCTTGCTTGTTCCCCTAGTACTCCCAAGACAGTCCTCAGAGCTTCATCCTTTGCCTGGTACTGGCAGTCTCTCTGTGCCCTGGCATCATCTCTGGCACTACTTCTTCTCTTATGTGTCCATCACTATCAATTTGCTTCCCGTTCTGGCTCTAAGGATTGGAGGACAAAGGGCATACATTGGCCTTTGGGGAGCCAGATAAATGAATGAATAAATCAATAAATGGCCGAAAAAATGGGCCAGTGAGATGGCTTAGTAGATAAGGATGCCAAACTCCATGACCGGAGTTTAATATCTAGGACCTACATGGTGGAGAGGACCGACTCTTGCAAGTCCTTTGATTTTTCTGTGTTCAGTGGCATGTGCTCCCCAGTGCGTGCACACACACACACACACACACACACACACACACACACACACAGACACACACACAGAAAACATCTGAAATAATGAGTAGACAAATGACCATGCTGTTCAGCAAATGTCTCAAGGCCTGCAAAACCATTTGAGACCCTGGATGACACCGTCCCTGAGATTGCCTACCTCAGCCTATTGGAGAAGGCTTCCTGGAGGGATTATGGCCACTGCTCTGCTTGACCTGAGTCACTTCTGGCTTTCTGGTTTGATTTTTTTCCGTCAGAGACCCCATACACACAGCTCTGGGCAACCCTGGGGAACATAGAGTACCAAGGCTGGAGACTCATGGCCTGTCTTGGGGATGGAAGCTACCTAGTTTGTCCTGGGAGTCTGTATTAGAGGTTTTCTCCAGCTAGAAGATAAAAATTGTACAATGATGCTGTGACACTCTCTTAGCAAACCCTTCTGGTGCCAAGATTCTCAACACAGCCATAGTCTTGCTACGTGAGCTCCCCATCTTCACAGCAACACAAGGGTATGCCTGCTACATGACTCCCTTCTGGTGTCATAGAAGTGTTGATTGAAATTCATCTGCTACAGACATGTGATGACCTTGTGGCACTGGAACCTCTGTAGGACTGTTGGTTGACGCCTTTCCCGGCACCAAAGCCACAGTCTGTAACAGCCTGTCATGTGGGTTGTGGTGGTTACCACGCTTCACAACTCGTCTGTATCAACAGCCTCCTCACAGGCAGCTTCTCAGCAGAAGCATCTGTTTCTAGCTGTGGTAACAAACAGGACACACGCTTGCCCACACCGAAAGTCAGGGCTCAGGCCTGCTCTAGGGCCTAGCAGACTTGATTTCTTCATTTTGAAGATGGAGGCGCTCACCTAGCAGAAACCAGATCCCAGTGCCCAGCTGGAAGGATGCTCAGTCCTCCAAGTCCCTAACTTGGTCGTTCTGTCTGTGATGGGTTGTGTTGAATATGTATTGACTGAATTTATTCTGAATGACATACAAGGCCTCAAAAGAAAAATTGGGGTGCTGGAGAGATGGCTCAATGGTTAAGAGCACATGTTGCTCTTGCAGAAGACCTGAGTCTTGTTCTTAGGTTCTCAGTACCCACACCAGGTGGTTCACAACCTTCTGTAACTCCAGCTTCAAGGGATCATATGCCTTTTCTGGTCTTCACAGACTCCTATACACCCCTCTTTCTTCCTCTCTCTTCCTCCCTCTTCCTCCTCTCTCTCCCTCCTTCTTTCTTTTTTTCCCCACACACAGAATGGGGAGGAGAGAGAGAGGGGAGAAGGGAGGGAGAAAGGGAGAGAGAGTTAGAGAAAGAGTGAGAATGAGAGAATTTGGGGTTAAAGAAAGAACAACATGTGTGTTTGGTCATTATAAGGGCTAAACACAAGTTAAGGACCAATGGCATCAATAACCAGAACAGAAGGAGTTATGGCAAATATATAATTCTCTGATTGTAAACAAACACTTTCTCAAAATATACCCAGTCCAGGAACTTAAAAAGTAAGATGGACGGATTTGTACACAGAGGAAAAGATGGGGGTACCTTTAAGGATAACTTACGTGGATGTTACAGGACGAGAAAGCCCAGTGCAGGTAAACATTAAAAAGGGACTGCAGACAGAAAGGATCCAGCCCATGAGGTTGTGAAGGGGACAAGGTTCCATCAAGACTGGCCTGGAGACCTGTGTTACATTCTAGAAAAGCCTCTGACTATGTTCAGAAGGAAGAAGTAATTTGTTTGATGGAGGAAATTTCAAGTCAGTATCACACTGAGGTTGGGCATGTTTATGACTCACTTTCATAGCCAGTTACACTGAAAGCAGAAAGCAGAATGTAGAGATATGGAAAATGTGCTCTTTTGCAAAGACAGGAGCGTGAGCACAAATACCTGCAGAAAGATAGATAAAGGATGCAGTCCTTACAAAATGCATGTGTGTGTATGTGTGTCTATGTATGTGTGTGTGTGTGGTGTGTGCATGTATGTGTTTTTATATGTGTGTTGTGTTTATGTTGAGTGTGTCCATGCATGTTTGTGTGTCTCTTTGTGTGTGCACATGCCATGGTGTACATATGGAGGTAGGAGGGCAACTTTTGGGAATAATTTGATTGTTTTCCTTCTATCACATGTGTTCTGGTGACCAAGTTCAGTTCCTGGATTTTCAACACACTCAGGTTTTCACCATCACAGCTTCGTGCATGGTACCTTTGCCTGCTGAGTTATTCCTGCAGTATTTTCTTTATTGTTTGAGGATTTCATACATACATATACTGTTTGATAAAATCCATCCCATATTTCCTTTTCTATCCCCACCAGATTTTCTTTCTAACTTTATGTGTCACCGGGTGAGCAAGCATTCACTCTCTCTGTTCTCGACTGTGGATGTGACTAGCCGCCTCAAGCTCCTGCTTTCCCTGATCATAGCGACAGACTGCAACCTCAAATTGCAGGCTGAATAAAGCTGCTATTACTTCTATTTTAACACAGCAACAGAAATGAAACTAAGATGCTTGCAATAATGGATTGTACACTTGAGCTATGAGAGAATTTGGACGTTTCTTTATTTAAGTTTTAATTCACAGGAATTTAATTCACAGTATATACACACACACACACGTATACAAACACACACACACACACACACACACACACACATACTGTTTTTATCAGAGTAGCAAGATTGTCCCAGGCCCAAATGGTCTCTATTATGACTGATCTCCCTTGCTTTGTAGGGAGGTTGGTTTGGTCACATAAAGCAGAAAGTCTGTGGAGGATTAAGCAGTTTTCCTCAGGGCTAAAGCAGAGCTGTCCTCTTGGTGCTCCAGGTTCCACTGCCTTCACTCCCAGTTCTGCGTCCCGAGTGTGGAGCTTTTCATCATTTGTCCAGTGCACATGACCGAAGCCCAGGCTCCACGCATCTCTGTGCATGAGGCACAGATTCACTGCCTCCTATGTCCACCTCCCTATGGTTTCCATGGCAGCAGTGCCATTCTTGGGAGTCTGCTGCTCCTCAAGTCTTGCCCAGCACCATACGCTGTGGTGGCACAGGCCAGTTTGGATTCTGCACCCCCTGTGGCTGTGCTGACGAGATCCTCTCCTGACCAGTCCACCCAGCTGAGCTCCCTCATGTAGCCACAGCTCGACGTTATACAGACAAGAACAGTGTCCTGACGACATTGGGACATGTCAGCTCCCAAATTCCACCCGAGAACTCACTGCCCAGCCAGCACCTGGCATACACTCTTGGGGTGTCCTCTAAGGTCTTTGATTGTGTATCGTCTCTTTCCATGGATGCTAATCCTTATATTCCAGAAACGTCTTCCTGGGACCAGATATCCCTCTACAGGGATGCCTCAGGCCATGAGTCTGTCTGTGTCTCCTGATCTCCATGTGAAGACAGAACCAGCTGTGGTAGGACACAGACGCACGCAGCAGCGAGACACTGGGCAGCCCTGTGCAGTTTTATTCTTCCCTTTGCCATAGAAAGGGTGTTATCACTGAGCTAGTGAGAGAGGATTACTGTGGACCATCTTCTCCACAGCATGAGCTCAGTCTATAATCTGCCTTTGAACCCGAGAATATGCTCAGGTGATCCTGGTGTAAATATCTGCTCTGTGCCTACTGCCTTGACCTCCTTCCTGACAGGTATGGCCTGAAACTGACCCTGCAAGAGTCTCATCCTCATCTCACCCTCCCTAACTAGCAGACATTTGGAGGATATTTGGAATATAGCTGAATGCTGGATGGGTAAGATGTTGGGATATCACCATGAAGGACATTGTATGTAGGAAAGATATGAACTTTTAGGAACCATTGGGCAAGTTATTATGGGCTAGATTCTGTCCTCAACAGATTTACCAGTCGATATATAGGTCCCTAGGACCCAGACTGTGCCTATGTTTGCAGACAGGATTTTTTCTTTCTCTTTTTCTTTTTTCGAGACAGGGTGTCTCTGTATAGCTGCTCTGGCTGTCCTGGAACTTGCTTTGTAGACCAGACTGGCCTCAAACTCAAAGAGATCTGCCTACTTCTGCCTCATGAGTGCTGGGATTAAGGCGTGCATCACCATTGCCTGGCACAGACAGGATCTTAAACAGGTAAGTTATAATGCGGGTTAGGGTGTGCCTCTTCCAGCCTGACTGTGCACTTATGAGGAGAGATCAGAACACACACACACACACACACACACACACACACACACACACACACACACGAATGGCCTGTGAGGACATGGAGGAGAAGGCATCTACAAGCCAAGCAGAGCCCTGCTGAGAACCCACTGTCAACACCTGGTCTGGGACTTCTACCAGGGCTTGAGACAATAAACAGTTATGGAGGCAGCTGAATGAATCCCTGTCCTTGGCTGAATCCATAACAACACAATGTCACCCAAAGCCACTTGCTTCTCAGTTTCTGTGGCTGGTTTGGAGGCTTTGTCTGGCCAGCTTGGGGGACACACTGGGCTTCAAGGTAGCCTGAAGCTGGGAAGAAGCTGCCTGTAGTGAGGAAAGGCTGAGGGCCTCTGTGGTTTGAGGGAGCAGAGCTAGAGCCCAGCAGTGAAGGGCCCACTAGGGGAAGCCTGGGCGGACACATGACCAGGAGAGAGGTAGAGGGGCCTGCATGGTTCACTGGGCTGTCTAATTGTGCCTTGTTCCTGAGTGTCAGGGTCGGTCCACATAGGAAGAACACAGTGCTTGTAGAATTTCTAAAGAATGTTTTATTGTTGAAAAACAAAGACAAAAATAAACAAACAAAACCAAACTAGAGAGAGATCTTAAATGTATCAAGGATCTCCAGGAAATCAGGTGTAGCCAAAGCCCCAAGTCCTCTGAGAACTTCGTCCCAGTCATGGAATGGCAGGTACCCACTTTTCTTTCTGTTTTCCTTTTTCTTCCTGTGTCTTCATTGGCTGAGAAATGATGGAGAAGCAGGCATTGGGCCTCCGGAGACCTACTCCACACATTAGTAGATAGTGCTTCAGGCCATGACAATTCCTTGGGCTTCTCCTCCAACTCTTATTGACTGCTGTATGTGTCCTGAGCAGGTGTCAGGACTGGAGTATGAGCCTGCTGTACCATTAATCTTTTCCGTGTCCCTCGACCACTGTTGCTCTTTGCCTTCTTTCTTCTGGCCTAATTGGAACCTGCTCACCAGGTCCCTCTCCAGGAGGTCCTTGCTGGTCACCCAGCCCATGAACAGTGTCCTGCCAGGGTCACACAGAAGCTATGAAGTCCAGGCCCTCTTCTGCTAGGAGTTCAGAGTGTAGTTGAGATATCCAGAGAGAGGGCAGTGTCCAGATCTCAAGGCTGTGGGGTCAGGGTAGTCTGAGAATCCGGTGTGTTGAACCAGTGTCCAGAAGAGGGATATGCACAAGGAGCCCAATCTTTGGAAGGTTCTCAGGTTTCAAGACCCTGAGAAACTCAGGCCTTTTCTTTATTCCAGCGTTTATGGATTGGGTCAAAAGGAGCCTGGCTGGACATAGGTAATGCAAAGGCCTCTGGAATAACTCCAGTGAGATTCATCTGGGCCATGGTCGCCTTGGTCCTCCTGGCTTGGTTGAAAGATGTCTACTCTTGGGGATTTGAAAACTGTCTCTTCTGTCAGGAATCCCTGTTTTAGAGGATGATTTGAACATGCCTGGCTCCAAGGTTGGTCCCTTTCGAGTTGGACACAGACAATGTGGGCACTTGTCTCTTCTTCAGTGAGTGTTCTTCTGTGCCAACTGTCTGGATCTACTGTTGAGGAAACTATGGCCCTTCTGACCCCATCTTGGCTGCTGCTGTGATGGTGGTTTAGGTCCTGTTGGCTGTTTCCTGGGACAGAATATACTCTTCACATGGTCCTCCAACGAGGGAAGAACTGAGGGTGGCTGGGTCTCAGGGTTAGAGGGTAGTGAAGCATGTGTGCGCAGTGTGATCTGAGTTAGGCTGCTTGACATGGTGGACAGGATCCTTCTGGGCCTGAGAAACCCTCTGCCCATTATAGGAGATGGCCTAAGGCCCTTGTCCAATCATGTTCTTGTAGTCAGGAGCCAGAGTCTGCTTCAGCCCCATCACTGAGGAGAAGATCCACTTTACCTGTGGGACAAGATGGGTAAAACAAGGGTCAGGCCTGCACTCTGTCCTGTGGATAAACCAAGGACTATCTCGCCTGAAGTTCCCTCTATACAGGTAGGCAAGTACCCACTCCTAGAGCTCCTCTCAAACCATGTTGGAGTCTGGAGGACAGCACGGGGACCGGAGGGGATATAAGGGGCTGAATGTCGGGGACACAATGTGGTAATAGTATAGAACAGATTTTTGGGCAGCATGGGACCAGGCTGAGGATACAACATGGGGTGGAGTGCAGACAATGTAGACACTGAATAGGGATAGTGGTGAGAGAGTCGGGTGTGGCATAAGGACAGGATGAGCCATGAGGTGAGGACAGCATGGAAAAACAAGGTGCATGGTGCATTATGGATGAGTGTAGGGACAGCACGAGATACAGAACGGTCGGCAGCATGGGAAACAGCGCAGGGCAGTGTGGGAGCTGGGGACAGCACGGGAACATGATGGGGCAGCAGGGTTCAGTGTGCGGACAATTTGGGGAGACAATGGGGTCAGTATGAGACAGTAAGGATAGCATGAAAGTACAGACATCAACATGGAAAAGCATAGTGGCTAGCAAGGGGCAATGTGGGGCATGAGGACTGCATAGGACAGAACCGGGATAGTTTGGTGCATCATGGAGATGGCACTGGACACTGTGGAGTCTGTGTTAAGACAGCAGGGTAGACAGCATTGCACAGCATGTATGTAACAAGTGATGAATAGCGTGGGCATGGGACAGTGTGGGGCATAGGACATCACAAGGATAGTACGGGGGACCGTGTGATGGACAACATGGGGCAGCAAGCAAAACCATGGGAGGTAGAGTGGGGCACTGTGGGGACAGAGTAGACACAGCAAGAGGACAAGCTGGGGAACACGTAGAGGTGACATGGGACGGTGTGGGGACAGCATGGTGACAGGTTGGAAGCAGTGTGAGGACGGTATGGACACTGTGGGGACCGTGTGGCTGACCTTGAAGAGTGTGACGGTGGCACTGTAGCACACGCTGAGCAGGAAGAGGGTGATGAAGATGGTGATGGTCGTCCAGAGCCCGTCCAGCTCCCCGTCCAGGGCCTCAGCACAGTTGTCCAGTTCCACCTCTGGACAGAGAGGGAGCAGTCAGTGTTTGTCCCAACAAGGTGTGGCTGGGAGGGAGTCCCTATGTGGCAAGTGGGTCTGCATGGAGGCAGAGGAGAAAACACCAGCTGGGCTGGGTCAGCAGACCCTCCTTGGGGCCAGCTTTATTTCTGCTCTCTTTGGACCAGAAACCTCAGTTCCCAAAAGTGTTCCACTTTTGTTTCTGGGCTCAGGCAGACGCACTGAACCTGACAGTGGCCTGGGACTTTGTCGGAGACCATTCTGTTTGCTCAACTCCTCAGTTCTGGGACTGGCTAGGCTGAGTCAGAGCCTGTGACTCTTGTGGGTAGTGACTGTGTAGCTTGCCTGGTCTTTGGTTTGTCCTCTGGTGACTAAGTCCAGAGTGCCAGAGTGATGGCAGAGTCTGTGCCTGGTGCTGCCTGGACTTCAGACAAAGTCCACACTGGGAAGTGAATCGTGTTATACAGCTTTGGAATAGTTTCAGTTGTGTGAGGTAGGCCTGAGGTCCAGGGACAGACTGGGCTTGAGAGGATTTTTGTGTGTAAGAGGAGGGTTTGGGCATCCTCGACAGAGAAATGTTGTATCTGTCTCAGTTGACCCTCTTGTGGATGCCGAGGAGGGCCATGTGAAAAGACCTGATACCCTTTGAACTTTTGAGTACTGTACAATGCCCATGTGAGGGCCCAGTTGTGTGTGTGTGTGTGTGTGTGTGTGTGTGTATGTGTGTGTGTGTGTGTGTGTGTGTGTGTGTGTATACATATGGGCCTTGTGGGCTGGGTGTTGCCAGCAGATTGGTTCTAATAAGTCTGAATTCAGCATCCACATGAACATCTGACAGTCTCTCATGGGCAGCGAGAGATACCTTCGTTCTCACCATTTGGCATAGACCTAGCTCCTGCAAAGCCTCCTGGATCGAGCAGAGGTACAGCAAGGGTCTGTCTGAATGCCTATGCCCTCATATATTTTTCCAGTGCACTCAGAGATATCCTGGGAGGGAGGCAAGGATAAACTGAAGGAGATGGGGTTTATGTGTTCCTTTCTTTGCAGGTGTCTTAGGTGTATCTCTGGGTCCAGAACAGATGAACTGCTAGTTAGAGAAAGGGCAAGTGAGAGGCACTGCCTAAGGATCAGCCTTTCCAGTGAGGAATACATTCTTTTCAGGCCAGGCAAATTCAAGAGTGCTGGGTCTGGCAGGACAGGGTCACATTTTTCTCCCTAGTGTTAATTCAAGACCTCAAACCCTGGAGATGCCACAGCCCATGACGTAGGAATACTCCATATGTTAGAAAGAACCAGAACATTTTTGCAGGGTCCCAGGGCAGTGCTGGGTGCTTTATTTACACAGAGAAGGGGTGGAGGTGGGTATCAGCATCCCTTAGGACCAGAGGGCTCACAAGACACTGGGCTCATTTACCAGAAGTGTAGGAGAGGTTCTTCTCTGTGTGGTGGTTGTGCAGGGCCTCGTGTACCACAGAGCAGACGAAAGTATTCCCACGCTCCCAATCACTCTTCTTCACATTGAGCTTGCTGTAGAGGAAGTAAGACTCATCTGTGTCCAAGACGGGTTGGGTGTTTCTGTAGTTCTGCTCTGGTTCTCCATTCCTCTGCCACTCTACATCAATGTCTTGAGGGTAGAAACCCATTATCATGCAGGTGAGACTGACTTCATCCTTGGTCATCTGCTCCTTGGGTGGGGGTATGGTGTATACCTGCGGAACGCGAAGTTGCCCTGTGGGTACAGAGAACAGTCAGTACAGAGGTCGCTGACAGGGTAGAAGTCATGTATTGTTGCTACGACATCACCCACTCTGCAATGCTCACCTGTCGTTTTGGAGATGGTTTTTACGATGGGGACAGGGAAGTCTTCACTGTTGACCTTGCATTTGTACTCCTTGCCATTCAGCCAGTCCTGGTGTAGGATGGGGAGGACACTGACTTCTCGGAAGGTGCTGTTGAACTGCAGCTCCCGGGGCTGTTCCTGAGCATCGTGCACCTCCTTGCCATCTATAAACCAGCTGAACTGGATCTTGGGATCATCCTGACTAATGTCCACCACAACACACGTGATCTTGGGATTCCGAGAGATCGTGAGTATATCCTTGAGCTTTGGTGGGAAGATGAAGACGGATGATGTTTCTGGGACTGTAGATGAAGAAGAAAGATGGAAATAGGCCAACGCCTGGACCACTCTTGAATATGGACACTACTTAGGACACTTTTTGTATACAGGGGCTGGAGTAAATGGCCTGTAGACTTACCTGGACACGTGCAAGGGTTGGGACAGCCTGTCTTCGGCACTGTAGAGAGAAGACTGTGTGTTACTGGGGTTTGGAGATGAGAAGGCACCAAGATGCAGACAGGGAGAGTTTGTTTCTTGTGTGGACTCAGGACAGGCTGCTCCTGAGTATGGCCCTTGGCAGATTGATACATGAGTCTGCCTCTGTGTGTCCCGGATGAGGGGCATGGACACACAACCCAGAGCACTAGTCCATGCGTGTAGAGAACATGGACAGAAGTCTCCAAAAGGGACACAGACAGGCTCTCTTGCTACCCTGAGTGGATGTCCTCAAACCCTGGTGATGGCTGCCCAACCTGGTTGGTCTCGGTATGCAGATGGCTTAAGACCCACCTCTAGCAAACCATTCCTCCCTTGCTTGTTCTCTCACCAACTTTCTTGTCCACCTTGGTGCTGCTGGCCGGGTGGGCGACGTTGCAGGTGACAGTCTGGCTGGGCCACATGCTGGAGGGCACAGTTACTGAGCTGCTGAGGGAGTAGAGCCCAGAATCTAGGACCGCCGGGAAGATGTGCACGCCGCTGGTCAGGGTTCCAGAGTTCCAGGTTACGGTCGCCGGCTCAGGGAAATAGCCCTTGACCAAGCATCCCAGGGTCACTGTGGAGCCAGTTGTGCCTCCACTTCCAGGAGCCAGTGGATAGACAGATGGGGCTGTTGTTGTGGCTGCAAAAAAAGAGGGGGTATATGTGGTCATGCTGTCAGACGTGGCTGACCCAAGCCTCTAGAAGGCCTCTTCTTTCAGCCCTCCCAAGGCTCTGGCTCTCTACATGGTGTAGGCAATATCCAAGAATTGGTTTGGTGACTGTCAGGATCATCAGGTTTGGTCAGGCCTGAGGTACTTTGAGCACAGTCCCATTCCCAATACACTTTCAGAATACTGCCATACTAGCTGTCCACTGGGGTATCTGGGTCCCCACTCTTTGGTCTCTTATGCCTAGGCCATATGGCTTCACACAATCAGGACAATATTGAATGACAAACTAAAGCCAGCACAGTCTTGCAGCCTGTAGCCCCTTCTTGGCATTGCCTGTCCAGTCATGTTGGCTCTTACCAACTCCTAGGCTACTTGTTCCTGCCTTGGTGGGTTGGTGGTTGACTGATGGCCCAGTTCCTAGGTTCCCTGAACTCTCCACGGTCCCAGAGCTCTGGCCATAGCTTTGCTGTGCAGATGGTGTCTTCTCTAGTTGACTTTGAACTAAGTAGGGTTAGCACTCTCTCTCGACTCCTGGGTCTGGACCCACATCTTGCCCATACACAACCTTCTCGACCTATCCCCTCTCAAGTCAGTCCAGGCTCCTAAATGTGTACTCTCGGCCCCTGCTTTGCACCTTATCCCCTCCTCACGCCTTTCTTTTCACCACCAACATTCCCACCTTACAGGTTCTCAGTGTGGGCAGCTCTGGCCGGGCCTGTCCTGACTGGCCAGCACCTTGCTACCTCCCTGCTGTGTAGTCACACTGACGAGACCCTAGCGAGCCCAGTCTTGGCTTTCTATCTCTTCCAGTCTTGTTCCTCATACTGTCCTGGGTTTTCCTTTTGCATGGTACTTGTGTTGCCAGATCCTAGAAAAGTCCCTTTCCTTTTTCAGCATCCTTCGGCCCTTGAAGTTGGAAAACGTCCCCATTCTTCACGAAGCTGGCCAGAACCACCCTGTCCCCTCTATCCTTGGTTCCTCCCGTTATCTCCAGGGCTTTGCTGGTCTCTCCTACATCTTAGCTCTGACACCCTCTTCCCAGACTCTAGTCGTCACCTTCCCTTCCTTCCGTAGGTTGACCCTGGGTACTTACGTTGTTGGCACAGGTTTGGTTTTTCTGCCCTATGCTTCCATAACCCCTTCCCCACCAGGATCATAGCTAGGATCCCTGACTCGAGAGCTGCCGTCCATCTAGATCCTTCGGTAATGCCAGCCCCAGGACCCTTCCCTATCTGGGTTCTTGCTTGGCCAGAGGCACTTTCTGACTCCTGCACCCCCAGGACTGGTTCTCTCGAAGCCCTCAGCTGTTGCTGCTGCCTTCGTCGGCGCAGCTCTTTCTGCATGCAGTGCTCCTTTGGCTTTGTCTCTGTCCTGAGTATCTCAGGCGGCCCTGTTAGACCTGATCCACTTTCCTGTATGCCTCTTGCCCTCTATGCTCTTGGGACTGCCTGCTGCCTATGCAGCCTTCCCCAAGCCCCAATATCACCTGCACTGGGCTTGCTTCCTGAGCCCCTAGGGGTACCTCTCCCTCCCAAGGAGTTTCCTGTTCTGTCCTCTTCTCTCCCTTATGATCTCCTGGACTCTGTGGGCCTTGCAGGCTTCTACTGATTCCAGCTCCAGAATTTTCTTGCTCTACTAGGCCCTCTTTGTTCTATTGGATCAACCTCCCTGATTTCACCAGCCAACATACCTTCAGGCCACCAGCCAACATACCTTCAGGCCTGTCCCCATCTCAGCAGAGAGTTGGATCAGCTCCAGCCTTCACCTCTGGGCCTTTTACCCTTCCTAGTTTCTCCTCTTCTCACTCTCAGTATGAAGTAAGGATAGTTGATCCCTCTCCTCTGTCATTGGTCTTCTACCTTGCCTACCTTTTCTTTTCTTTTTTTAAATTTTTATTCATTTTACATGCAAACCACATTTCTCCCTCCCTCTCCTCCTTTCTCTCCTCCCCCCACTTCCCTCCACCTCTCCCCAAGCCACCCCCTATCCTATCCTCTCCTCAGAAAGGGTAATGCCTCCCCCATGGGGAGTCAACAAAACATGGAACAGTCAGTTGAGGCAGAACCAAGACACCCCCCCCCCCCCCCCGCATCAAGGCTGAGTAAGGCATCCCACCAAATGGAATGAGGTCCAAAAAGCCAGCTCATGCACCAAGGTCGATACTGGTCCCACTGCCAGGGGTCCCACAAACAGTCCATTGCCTACCATTTCAACTCATTCTCAACCCCCTGCCCCTGGTACCCAGCAGAGTGATTGTTACGGGCAGTTAATATAGCTCCTGGCAGTGTCCAGGCCCTGCTGGGGTGGTCTGCATGCTCCTCAGTCTGTTTCCCCACATTCTCACCTGCCTGGTTCCCTTTTGTTTATTCAGCTGAAGTCTCTTATACTCTCACCTATCTCAGCTCCCCAGTACCAGCTCAGCCCATGCCCCACACCTTCACCCGCCTCAGCTCCCCAGTACCAGCTCAGCCCATGCCCCACACCTTCACCTGCCTCAGCTCCCCAGTACCAGCTCAGCCCATGCCCCACACCTTCACCTGCCTCAGCTCCCCAGTACCAGCTCAGCCCATGCCCCACACCTTCACCTGCCTCAGCTCCCCAGTACCAGCTCAGCCCATGCCCCCACCTTCACCTGCCTCAGCTCCCCAGTACCAGCTCAGCCCATGCCCCCACCTTCACCCTCCTCAGCTCCCCAGTGCCTGCTCAGCCCATGCCCCCACCTTCACCCTCCTCAGCTCCCCAGTACCAGCTCAGCCCATGCCCCCACCTTCACCCTCCTCAGCTCCCCAGTACCTGCTCAGCCCATGCCCCCACCTTCACCCTCCTCAGCTCCCCAGTACCTGCTCAGCCCATGCCCCACACCTTCACCCTCCTCAGCTCCCCAGTACCAGCTCAGCCCATGCCCCACACCTTCACCTGCCTCAGCTCCCCAGTACCAGCTCAGCCCATGCCCCACACCTTCACCTGCCTCAGCTCCCCAGTACCAGCTCAGCCCATGCCCCACACCTTCACCTGCCTCAGCTCCCCAGTGCCTGCTCAGCCCATGCCCCCACCTTCACCCTCCTCAGCTCCCCAGTACCAGCTCAGCCCATGCCCCCACCTTCACCCTCCTCAGCTCCCCAGTACCTGCTCAGCCCATGCCCCCACCTTCACCCTCCTCAGCTCCCCAGTACCTGCTCAGCCCATGCCCCACACCTTCACCCTCCTCAGCTCCCCAGTACCAGCTCAGCCCATGCCCCACACCTTCACCTGCCTCAGCTCCCCAGTACCAGCTCAGCCCATGCCCCACACCTTCACCTGCCTCAGCTCCCCAGTACCAGCTCAGCCCATGCCCCCACCTTCACCTGCCTCAGCTCCCCAGTACCAGCTCAGCCCACGCCCCACACCTTCACCTGCCTCAGCTCCCCAGTACCAGCTCAGCCCATGCCCCACACCTTCACCTGCCTCAGCTCCCCAGTACCAGCTCAGCCCATGCCCTACACCTTCACCTGCCTCAGCTCCCCAGTACCAGCTCAGCCCATGCCCCACACCTTCACCTGCCTCAGCTCCCCAGTACCAGCTCAGCCCATGCCCCACATCTTCACCTGCCTCAGCTCCCCAGTACCAGCTCAGCCCATGCCCCACACCTTCACCTGCCTCAGCTCCCCAGTACCAGCTCAGCCCATGCCCCCACCTTCACCCGCCTCAGCTCCCCAGTACCAGCTCAGCCCATGCCCCACACCTTCACCCTCCTCAGCTCCCCAGTACCAGCACAGCCCATGCCCTACACCTTCACCTGCCTCAGCTCCCCAGTACCAGCACAGCCCATGCCCCACACCTTCACCTGCCTCAGCTCCCCAGTACCAGCTCAGCCCATGCCCCACACCTTCACCTGCCTCAGCTCCCCAGTACCAGCACAGCCCATGCCCCACACCTTCACCTGCCTCAGCTCCCCAGTACCAGCACAGCCCATGCCCCACACCTTCACCTGCCTCAGCTCCCCAGTACCAGCTCAGCCCATGCCCCCACCTTCACCCTCCTCAGCTCCCCAGTGCCTGCTCAGCCCATGCCCCCACCTTCACCCTCCTCAGCTCCCCAGTACCAGCTCAGCCCATGCCCCCACCTTCACCCTCCTCAGCTCCCCAGTACCTGCTCAGCCCATGCCCCCACCTTCACCCTCCTCAGCTCCCCAGTACCTGCTCAGCCCATGCCCCACACCTTCACCCTCCTCAGCTCCCCAGTACCAGCTCAGCCCATGCCCCACACCTTCACCTGCCTCAGCTCCCCAGTACCAGCTCAGCCCATGCCCCACACCTTCACCTGCCTCAGCTCCCCAGTACCAGCTCAGCCCATGCCCCCACCTTCACCTGCCTCAGCTCCCCAGTACCAGCTCAGCCCATGCCCCCCACCTTCACCCTCCTCAGCTCCCCAGTACCAGCACAGCCCATGCCCCACACCTTCAACTGCCTCAGCTCCCCAGTACCAGCACAGCCCATGCCCCACACCTTCAACTGCCTCAGCTCCCCAGTACCAGCTCAGCCCACGCCCCCACCCTCACCTGCCTCAGCTCCCCAGTACCAGCACAGTCCATGCCCCACACCTTCACCTGCCTCAGCTCCCCAGTGCCTGCTCAGCCCATGCCCCCACCCTCACCTGCCTCAGCTCCCCAGTGCCTGCTCAGCCCATGCCCCCACCTTCATCCTCCTCAACTCCTCAGTACCTGCTCAGTTAATTCCCCACATCCTCACCTGCCTTAGCTCTGCTGTAGGCACTCAGTCTGGTTTCCTATTTGCTATGCTTCCAGGCTTCTTTGATCTTCCAGAACTCCCTCCTACCGGATCTCTCCTGTAACTGCCCAGTCTGTTTTCCCATATTCTTACCTGACTGTAGTTTCTCATCCTGGGACCTGACACTCCCACCTATCTCAGATGCCCTGTGGTTGCTCAGCCTGACGTCCCACACTTTAACCTACCCCACATACTCTTTAGTTGCTCAGCCTTGTTTCTATATCCCTGTTAACTAAAGCTTCCTTGCAGCTGTTCAGCCTGGAATATGACAATACCACAGACCTCAGCTCCCCTGTAGTTGCTCTGCCCAGATCCCAGCACATCCTCCTGCCTCAGCTCCCCTGTAGCTGCTCTGCCTGGATCCCAGCACATCCTCCTGCCTCAGCTCCCCTGTAGCTGCTCTGCCTGGATCCCAGCACATCCTCCTGCCTCAACTCCCCTGTAGCTCCTCTTTCTGGATGTCGGCATATTCTCCTGCCTCTGCTCTCCTGTAGCTGCTCTGCCTGGATCCCTGCACATCCTCCCGGCTCAGCTCCCCTGTAGCTGATCTGCCTGGATCCCTGCACATCCTCCTGCCTCTGCTCCCCTGTAGCTGCTCCTCCTGGCTCCCTGCACATCCTCCTCCCTCAGCTCCACTGTAGCTGCTCCTTCTGGCTCCCTGCACATCCTCCTGCCTCAGATCCCCTGTAGCTGCTCTGCCCAGATCCCTGCACATCCTCCTGCCTCTGCTCCCCTGTAGCTGCTCCTCCTGGCTCCCTGCACATCCTCCTGCCTCAGCTCCCCTGTAATTGCTCCTTCTGGCTCCTTGCACATCCTCCTGCCTCTGCTCCCCTGTAGCTGCTCCTTCTGGCTCCTTGCACATCCTCCTGCCTCTGCTCCCCTGTAGCTGCTCCTTCTGGCTCCCTGCACATCCTCCTGCCTCAGTTCCACTGTAGCTGCTCTGCCTGGCTCCCTGTAGCTCCCTCCTGCCTCAGCTTAGCTGTAGCTGCTCCTTCTGGACCCCTGCACATCCTCCTGCCTCAGCTCCCCTGTAGCTGCTCTGCCTGGCTCTCTGCACATCCTTCTGCCTCAGGTCCCCTGTAGCTGTTCCTTCTGGACCCCTGCACATCCTCCTGTCAGATCCCCTGTAGTTGCTCTGCCTGGATTCCTATACATCTTCTTGCCTCAGCTCCCCTATAGCTGCCCTGCCTGGCTCCCTGCACATCCTCCTGCCTCAGCTCCACTGTAGCTGCTCTGCCTGGCTCCCTGTAGCTCCCTCCTTCCCCAGCTTCACTGTAGCTGCTCCTTCTGGCTCCCTGCACATCCTCCTGCCTCAGCTCCACTGTAGCTGCTCTGCCTGGCTCCCTGTAGCTCCCTCCTTCCCCAGCTTCACTGTAGCTGCTCCTTCTGGCTCCCTGCACATCCTCCTGCCTCAGCTCCCCTGTAGCTGCTCAACCTGGTTTCCTAAGCTCTTGGGGCTATCCTAGGCACCCAGCATTCCCGTTTATCCCTGGTCCATCCTCATTGATTTTGTCTCAGTACTGAATTCCTGTGGTTACCCAGGTAGCTCCAGTACTCCCTGTGATGTACTCTCTCTCTCAGCTTCCCTGTGATGCTCAGCCTGTTTCACCATCCTTCCCTTTTCCAGTTCCTCTGTAGCTGATAGGACTCATCTCCAGAATCCTGGGACTTTCCTGTGCCTCCTCATAGCTCTGCCATGTGCCTCAGTTCCCCTTTGCCAATCAGCCTGATTCCCTAAGGTCCTGGGAGATGAACTAAGTTCCTAATATTCCATTTGTCCTAATTTTCATGTGTACCTCAGCCCAGTCCACTGAACTTCTTGGAATTCCTTGAACCCCAGCACTTCTATCAGTCTCCGTTGACATGTGCTGGTCAGCCTGTGTCCCCCATCTCTAACTACACCTGCCCCAATTCTTCTCTATCTGCTCAGTTTGGTCCCCAATACAGCTGCCTGCCCCAGGTTAGCTTTATCTGCCAAGCTTGGCCTCTGGTGCTCCTGGCGATGATCTGACCCCCTAACCCTCCTATCTACCCAGCCCTGTGTAGCTGTTGAGCCTTAGACCCCGAACATTCCCATTCACCTTAGATCCTGTGTGCAGTTCAGCTTGGTGACCTATGCTTGCACACCCCTCAGCCCTATGACAACTGGGGTTTCTCTGTCCAGTCAGACTCTTACCTGCCCGAGCCCCATGAAGCTGCTCTGCTGGTTCCTGCGACCTCTTGGGCTTGCTCTGCCTCCTCCAGCACTCTGTTATCCACTGCTCCCCTGACGCTGTCCTGCCTGGTTCTTTGAGCTCCTTGAGTTTCTCTACATGTCTTTTCTTCTCGCAGTTAAGGTTTGGCCCTACTGCTGGTGTGACTCCTTAATGCTGTGACCCTTGTGACCCTTGGACCCCAGAGTACCTACTTTCTCTCCTATCTTTTCCCAGCAGGCTTAAAGGCATTCCCAGATGAGCTCCCGGATGTCACCCGCCTCCTCCACTTACCGCAGGCCATTGCACCAACACTCACTCCTTTGGAGCTCCTTTCTTCACTGGCTTAGCTGCCTTGGCTCGATCAACCTGTAGTCCGGGTCAAACTCATCCTTCAGACTTTCTGATATACCCTCCTGCCCGACTCTTTGAGGTTTGATGTGGCCAGTCCATCTGTGGGTGTGCGTGGCTTTAGCTGCCTGTACGTCTCTCCAAGGGCTTCCCAGAGCCTGCTTGGCTGACATCAGGCTGCAGGCAGGAACCTTCACTCTTCAACACGCCCAGCTCCTCTGTCAGGGCTGATCTGCCAACTCCTTCCAAGTCTGCTGTGATATGATGACTCAGAAAGCTAGAAGGGCCACTGATGCCCCCAGTCTCTGGTCCCTTCCCTTCACAGCTCCTGTCCCTGCTGGACCCACTCTTGTAGAAGCCGTTTTTGGTTTTCTCTTGTTTTTCCCGGAGTCACAGCCCTTGTCCCAGAGATGTGAATGCCACCCACTTCCACCCCATGCATGACTAAGAACAGGATTGACAGTGGGTGGCTTAAGGCATTTCCTGAAGTTCCCCTTTATTTTGGGGGTTTCTATGTTTGGGGGTGAGGGAGAGTCCAAAACCTGACTGAGATTACTTCGTGTGGATGTGTGGGGGTGGGTGAGGTGGTACACTTGAGATTCAGGGGTAAGCCTGACTGTGCACCCTCTACTCTGTGCACCTGGGCCTTCCAGGCTTCCTGGTCTGGTTGAGGCTGAGTGATTATGCCCACTCTTTCCTGACCACCTCATTGGAGAGTACCTGGGTCTCTCATTCGGGTCTGATCTAAGTCCAGCTTTTGTGACCATATCTCCCTGTACCTGTCTCTAGCTATCTATCTCAAGAAAACCCTGATAAGCCCGAGGCACAGGGAATAGACTGAGGGCTGTGACAGAGTATGGAGTACAAATTGAATGACAAAAGGAAGAGGCTTGGGGCTCTGGTTGATCTTTCTAGAAGTAGAAATCTTGGCTACAGAGAAAAGCTGTGCTAGGACTCAGGAGGAGCCCTTGAATAAATTAAGAGAGGACCTGGTCACCTTGTCCAGAGAGTCCCTAACACTGGCACTGCCAAAGGAACCTGGTGGGTTATAGTTGTGGAATCAGGGATTTCATTTCTGATGCCAGAGATATGACATGAGGACATGGAACAGGGGGCTCAAGCCTGCTGTAACAGTGCGATGCACAGGGCATCTCACAGAGTGGAGGAAGGTTTGGGCAGAGGCAGGAGGAGGTAGGGTACAGGAAGGAGGAAAGCGAGGCCAATAGTGTCCTAGGACTGAAGGGAGGGGAATAGGGTCACAGGGGTCAAGGGACTGGCTATCCTGAGAGAGTGAGGGTCCACCCATCCTGAAGGCCTGGGACTAGTTGGCATTTCTCTGGACTTAGTGACACTGACATCATACAAGGCAAAAGAAGGCAGAAGGTGTTGAGAAGGGGAAGAGAAAGGTGGGGAGCCAGGAGACTAGGAGGACCGCATCAGGAAGACTGCTCTGCAGAGAACAAGAAGCAGGCATTGGCTTGGGAGGATAGGAAGGTCAAGGGTTCCCATGCTGGAAAACTGAAGCATAGGATGCTGTGGTGGACCTCAGCAAGCGGAAGCAGGTCCAAGAGTTCTGCATTCCAAGGCTGAGACCTAGAACACAGATTTAGGGGCTTGGGGTGGCTAGGGAGGGCATGGGATGAAGAGGAAGCTTCTGGAGGGCTGTATTATCAGGGCAGGATGTGGGTCCATACACCGGAGAGGGTGCTGATTGTCTCAGAGACAACTTGAGAAGACACAGCCTTCAGGAAAAGTCAGGGCTGGGCCTTTGGAATTGCTGAGAGTTTGGGGTTCCTGGGAACAGAAGTCAGTAGTCAAGAAAGGGACTAATAGGTCAGAGTGAGACAAGGAACCTAGAAAATAGCAAGAGCCAAAACCAGGCAAAGATGGGGGAAGGGTCTGGAGGCCCCTGAGCTAAGCTGCCTGTGGTTGGCCATTGGATACTGACACTGATCGTCTCTGAAACCATGAAGCACAGGAGGGAAAGGCATCAGAGTGGTCTGTAGACTGCTTTCCTGGACAGCCACTCCAGCAGCTTTTGGATGCGGACTAGGGATGGGATGGGCTCAGAATGCCACAGGATTGGTCTAGCCTGGTGATCCATAGGTTAAAAATAATGAAGATGAGGCAGGTAGAACTAGTCAGTGTGCATGTAATACCTGTGAGTCCAGTTCTGGATGCTGCTTGGTATTTGCAGAAGGCTAGGGTCCTGGGAAGGCTGGGTGAGGACTGAGAGTTTCCAAGTGCCTGTGCTCAGCCATATCTGGCAGCATGATTACACACTCTCCTTCTCTTGTATCAAGTACTATGGTGCAATCTGTCTTATACCTGAGCCCTAGCTATGGGGACACATTTGGCTCTGCAGTGACCCTTGGTTGCCTGGTCAGTGATCATGTCCTGAAGCTCTGGAACTATGTCCAGTGACCTTTTCATCCAGGTTCTACTTCCTCAGTTACTCAATGAATGTGCCCACCAGCATCTGGCCAGCGGGGGTCTCTGAAAACACCACAGGCAGTGGAGTGTCAATGTTTGTGAGGTAAGAAGGAAGTTCAGTTCAACACAATTCAGTAGCCAATGTTGGCTTAAACTTTGAGGGTCTGACACAGGGCAGTTTGTTTTAGGCATATTTAAGCACAGTATAATTTGGAAAAAAGTTTCCTGGTGATAATTAACTCAATTATATGTGCACAACAGAGCTTAAGGCATGACTGCATTGAAAGTCTTTGTAAAGTACAAGTGACATCTTCCATAAAGATGGGTCCTATAGATCGGCTACCTGTGACATCTTGAGGGTCTTGGGGGTAAGGATTTGATGTTGTCTCAGGCATATAGACATCTCTAAGGTCACCAAACTATTTACTATCTCCACTCCCAGCCTTCTGGGTGACAAACCATATACAATGTCCCCCTTTGAAGAGTCAATCCGGCATGTTTAACAACCCTATTTTACCTAGTGCTTATATGTAAGCACATTAACCTCTCTGCCTCCTACACCAGCCCAGCTAGACTGTCACCTGCAATGTAACCACCCAGCTAACAGATCAACGTAGACAAGAAAATTAGTGAGAGGGTAGTCAGGAGAAACAAGAGTCCCCTAGAAGTGTTGCTTGACTCATCCTCTTAGCTAGTGAAGTGTACTAAACCTAAGGAAGCAAGGACTCCCTTCTTTTTTTTAAACTTTTTTTATTTTTATTTTATTTTTTTATTAAAAATTTCCACCTCCTTCCATTTCCCTCCCCCTCCCTCTCTAGGCCAAAGAACAGTCAGGGTTCCCTGCCCTGTGGGAAGTCCAAGGTCCTCCCCTCTCCATCCAGGTCTAGGAAGGTGAGCATCCAAACAGACTCGGTTCCCACAAAGCCCGTCCATGCAGTAGAATCAAAACCCAGTGCCATTGTCCTTGGCTTCTCAGTCAGCTCTCATTGTCAGCCACATTCAGAGAGTCTGGTTTGATCATATGCTTCATCAGTCCCAGTCCAGCTGGCCTTG
This sequence comes from Myodes glareolus, assembly GCF_982192425.1. Classification (NCBI taxonomy): domain Eukaryota; kingdom Metazoa; phylum Chordata; class Mammalia; order Rodentia; family Cricetidae; genus Myodes; species Myodes glareolus. Next base: position 13,757,385 of record NC_142036.1, on the reverse strand, counting down.
GTGAGCTCCCATTAGATCAGCCCCACCGTCTCTGTGGGTGGACGCACCCCTTGCAGTCCTGACTTCCTTGCTCATGTTCTCCCTCCTTCTGATCCTCATTTGGACCTTGGGAGCTTAGTCCAGTGCTCCAATGTGGGTCTCTGTCTCTATCTCCATCCATTGCCAGATGAAGGTTCTATGGTGATATGCAAGATATTCATCAGTGTGGCTATAGGATAGGACCAGTTCAGGCACCCTCTCCTCAGCTGCCCAAGAAACAAACTGGGGACATCTCCTTGGACACCTGGGAACACCTCTAGAGTCAAGTCTCTTGCCAATCCTAAAATGGATCCCTTAATTAAGATATATACTTCCCTGCTCCCATATTCACCCTTCCTCCATCCCAACCATCCCATTCCCCCAAGCTCTCCCCATCCTCCCATTCTCACTTCTCTCTCCCCATCTCCTCTTACCCCCATCCCACCCCCAATCTCCCAATCTTTGCCTGGCAATCTTGTCTACTTACAATATCCAGGAGGATAACTATATGTTTTTCTTTGGGTTCACCTTCTTATTTAGCTTCTCTAGAATCACGAATTATAGGCTAAAAGTCCTTTAATTATAGCTAGAATCCACTTATGAGTGAGTACATACCATATTCATCTCTTTTGGGTCTGGGTTACCTCACTCAGGGTAGTGTTTTCTATTTCCATCCATTTGCATGCAAAATTCAAGACGTCATTGTGGGTTATTTTCTTTATCCATTCTTCCATTGAAGGGTATCTAGGTTATTTCCAGGTTCTGGCTATTACAAATAATGCTGCTATGAACATAATTGAACAAATGTTTTTTGTAGTATGATAGGGCATCTCTTGGGTATATTCCCAAGAGTGGAATTGCTGGATCCTGGGGTAAGTTGATCCCGAATTTCCTGAGAAACCACCACACTGATTTCCAAAGTGGTTGCACAGTTTGCATTCCCACCAGCAATGGATGAGTGTTCCCCTTAATACACATCCTCTTCAGCAAAGGCTATCATTGGTGTTTTTGATTTTAGCCATTCTGACAGGTGTAAGATGGTATCTCAAAGTTGTTTTGGTTTGCATTTCCCTGATCACTAAGGAGGTTGAACATGCCCTTAAGTGTTTTTTGGTCATTTGAACTTCTTCTGTTGAGAACTCTCTGTTTAGTTCAGTGCCCCATTTTTTAATTGGGTTAGTTAGCATTTTAAAGTCTAGTTTCTTGAGTTCTTTATATATTTTGAAGATCAGACCTTTGTCTGTTGCGGGGTTGGTGAAGAGCTTCTCCCAATCAGTAGGTTGCCTTTTTGTCTTAATGATAGTGTCCTTTGCCTTACAAAAGCTTCTCAGTTTCAGAAGGTCCCATTTATTCATTGTTTTTCTTATTGTCAGTGCTACAGGGGTTCTACATAGGAAGTGGTCTCCTGTACCCATGTGTTGTAAACTACTTCCCACTTTCTCTTCTATCAGGTTCGGTATGGTCAGATTAATGTTGAGGTCTTTAATCCATTTGGACTTGAGTTTGGTGCATGGTGATAGATATGGAACTATTTTCATTCTTCTTCAGGTTGACATTCAGTTATGCCAGCACCATTTATTAAAGATGCTTTCTTTCTTCCATTTGTATACTTTTAGCTCCTTTGTCGAAAATGAGGTGTTCATAGGTTTATGGATTAATATCTGGGTCTTCGATTCAATTCCATTGTTCAACATCTCTGTTTTTATGCCAATACCAAGTTGTTTTCGTTACTGTAGCTCTGTAAAAGAATTTGAAGTCAGGGATGGTAATGCCTCCAGAAGTTCCTTTATTGTATAAGATTGTTTTGGCTATCCTGGGTTTTTTGTTTTTCCATATAAAGTTGATTATTGTTCTCTCAAGGTCTGTGAAGAATTTTGTTGGGATTTTGGTGGGGATTGCATTGAATCTATAGATTGCTTTTGGTAGAATTGCCATTTTTACTATGTTGATCCTCCCAATCCAAGAGCAGGGGAGATCTTTCCATTTTCTGGTATCCTCTTCAATTTATTTCTTCAAAGACTTAAAGTTCTTGTCAAATAGTTCTTTCACGGCGCAAGGACTCCCTTCTGTCTCTCCTGAAGCTCATTCCCTATCACAAGGAGTGATTCTCTTGGCCAAATGCTCATGCTCTGTACCTTGGACACAGAGGTGGAAGGAGGTCTTGACCTATCAAGGATAATACCATGAGGGCTCTAATCTGAGCCTATACCAGGGTCAAACTCTTCTCTCCTGGCTTGGTGCCTTGTCTCTGTCACACACCAGTAACACCAAGCTTTCTCTCTGCAGAGCTCAGAGAGCACAGTGCTCACAAGTGTCCTGAACATTCAGATGAGTTACTATGCTTTGTTCTCCAGCCCCAGGAGAATGATGAGGGTTCCAGGCTTCCCTCCACTCAGGGGGTAGCCCAGTTCTTGTCTCATCTCTCCTTACCAGCTCCTGAAATCCCAAGTGGCTACCTGTCTTCTTCCCCCAACAAAATCCAAGGATGTATTCACGATCTTACTGACCACTAAGAACATGTGTGGTGTTGGATGTGAGCCAGGGTGATCCAGGAGTCCAGTTTAGCTGATATGTAGATGAGATGGAAGTGCACATGACACAGATGCAGCCCTGGTAAGAGCAACAATTGTTGAATAATCACATGCATGCTCAGGCCAGATCCACACAAGCCAGTTTGATGAACATCGTTAAGTATATACAGCACCTGCACACACACTCGTGTGCACACACATGCACACACCTAACAGCTGGACTATGGACCCCATGTACAATACCAGGTTCACTCATAGATTCCTACTTGACATCCACATGTGGATCATCTGAGAGAGACACAATTGTCATCTTCTAAGGGTTTCCCATAGTAGTATATTATTTCTGTTTTAATAAAGAATGTTTTTCTGAAGATTTGAGGGCAAAGCAGCCACACTAGTCAGCCATACAGGCCAGGGAGTGGTAGTGCATACTTTCATTCCCAGGACTCAGGAGACAGAGGCAGATGGATCTCTGTGAGTTTAAGGTTACCCTGGTGTAGGAGGTCCTTTTGTTTATGTTTTGCTTTCATTGGTTAATCAATAAAGAAACTGCTTGGCCTGATAGGGCAGAACTTAGGTAGGTGGAGAAGACAGAACTGAATACTGGGAGGAAGAGGCAGAGGCAGAGGCAGAGGGAGAGGCAGAGGCAGAGGCAGAGGCAGAGGCAGAGGCAGAGAGCCACCATGGAGATGCCAGGTCAGACATGCTGACTCTTTCCCGGTAAGCCAAGCCCTCATGATGATATACAGATTATTAGAAATGGGTTAAATCAAGATGTGAGAGTTAGTCAATAAGATGCTAGAGATAATGGGCCAGGCCACACAATTTCTGTGTGATTATTTCAGGTGTAAGCTAGTCAGGGTGGCTGGAATGACAAGCATCCCGCTCCTCCTGTTACATTACCCTGGGCTACACAAGATGGATCCAGGTGGTGGTGGTTCACATCTTTAATCTCAGTGTTTGGGAGTCACACACTTTTAATCCCAGCACTAGAGAGGTGGAGACAGGAGTGATATGGCTGGGCAGAGAAAGGAATATAAAGGGGAAGAGACAGGAACTCACTGGAGTGTGGAGTTTGAGGAGACAGGATCTTGCCCTTTCAGTCTGAAGATTTGGTAGAGGTAAAAAGTCTCTAGTTGTTGGCTGCTTTGCTTTTCTGATCTTCAGCTTAAACTCCAGTATCTGTCCCTGGTTTTTTTTTTTTGTTTGTACTATGTTTGCCGCCCAACATTTGGGGTACAAATTCATGAAAAAACTGTTTGCCTGTGTCTTTATAGCCACCCGCATAGGCCAGAGTCATTGTCATACTTTTCTTTCTCTCTCCTGGTGGGCTCTCCCTGAACCCCCTTCTTGGGATGCTGCCAAACTAGGTAGCCCCCTTGAAATCTCATCAGCAATAATAAGCCTCACATCTTCATCAACCTCGTTGGTGGATTTGGTAAGACAACTGGGAATTCTTAAAGTGAGGAATTATTTAAAAGAGAGTTTTTTCCCATGTTAAAAATTAGAAAACCATTACAATGGAGGTATTTGGTTCTTTGTATGATAATATGCTAGACAGTTTGAAAATGGAATGATTGAATGAAAGGATAACTAATTTAGATGGGATTTATATGTCAATTGTAAACATTATCAGCATTATCATTTTTGTTTTATCAAAAAACTTAATAAAATAGATCATAGAGATATTCAAATCCAGACAGAATAATTTAATGGAGAACCAATTTTAACATTGCATTATAAGAATAGAGAGGAACAGCCTAAGGCTTTTAAACAACTAACCTTAATATATCCAGTAATCTTACAGGATTTGTCAAATGATAGAGCAAGAACTGAATGGACTCCTGTGCCAATGTTAGATTTAAGGAGATTCAAGGAAGGAATAGTCTCATACTTCATGCATTTACCTTTTGTGAAGTAAATGTTAAACTTGTGGTCAGTTTGTAATAGAATTATCCCTAAATACTGGATACAGTTATTTAAAACTGTTTTAGAGCCAGTTTCACAACTACAATGGAATAGATGGTTCAGAGAAGAGGCTAAGACTAATGGACAATGGAGTAAAGCTAGAGGTATGGAAATCTCCCAAGATAAAATTCTTGGAGAAGAAAATTATACTACTGTAGAAAGACAATCCCTATATGGTAGTCACATGCTGGCTTTATACCATGCAGCAGTTTTGAATGCTTGGGACGAAATTGAAGAAGTAGAAAAGAAGATTGAATCATTTACTAAAGTCATACAGGGCCCAAAAGAAATCTTCAAGGATTTCTTACAAAGATTGACATCAGCTGTAAATAGAATGATACAAAATTCAGAAATTAGACAAATAATAATTTAATCTCTGACTTTTGAAAATGTTATTTCTCAATGCAAAAGGACAATTAGGCTATTAATGGCAAGGTCAGCACCGTTGGAGAAATGGATCTAAGATATAATTAATATTGAATCTCATGACCATGATGATACTTGGATAGGAAAGGTAATTTCCAGAGGTTTGAACAAAAATTGAAATGTCAAGTGTTTCAATTAAGGCAAACAAGGTCACCTTAAAAAAGATTATAAACAGAACATTCCTAGAAATAAATAAAGCATAATTTATTGAGAGTGTCCATCTCTTCTGGATTGTGTAGAAGGTGTGGCAAAGGCAGGCAATGGACTAATGAATGTAGGTCATCAAAGGACATACAAGGTAATCCCCTCGCTGTTGGGGAAACTCTTTTAGGGAGTTTGTAGACCCCTATGCCAAATCCAGTTGTTTTCTGCCATTGTAGAGGGCACTCCTTCCCAGAGCAGTTAAAGAACCTAATGCCTACTGTAAGAAACCATATTTATCTGGATAATAGAACAGTTATAGAAAAGAGAACAAAAAATTAGTAGAAACCATAAAAAACCATAAAGTATTTTGCCAAACTTCTATAAATGAACAAAGAACAAAATTAAAAATATAAATAAATGACATTGTCATTGAAGATCTGATAGACACAATAATTACATCAATAAGTAACAATAAGGGCTGGAGAGATGGATCAGAGGTTAAGAGCACTGACTGTTCTTCCAGAGATCCTGAGTTCAATTACCAGCACCCACAGGGTTGGTCACAGCCATCTGTAATGAGATTTTGTGTTCTCTTCTAGCATGCAGGCACACATGTAGACAGAATACTGTATATATAATAAATAAATAAATCTTAAAAAAAAAGTAACAACAGTAATTCCATCAGAATTTTGCCATTTAAATTGGCCTCTTCAGGCAAATACTCAGATTTTAGTGATTGGAACTTTATCATAGGTTAAAGCAGAGTGCAAGATGGGTTGAATGTATAGGGCCAGAAAGACAGAGAGGAATATTAAAATCATATTTGGGGCAGAAGCCCCACTCTCTAGGTTCTTCCCAGTGGGACAAAACCCCCAGTCCTTCTCCCAAACTCCCTTAATTTTTCTAGCCAGCCAGCAGGGAGTTCCCTGAGGCCAGGCTGCCCCAAAACACAACCCATCGAAACTACTAGCTACACCCCGTCCCCAAACCCACTTATATGCCTGCAATCTCAGGCAAGCTGAAACACAGTTTGTTCCAATACTGAGGAGACCTAAGAGTCAACCAGCAGGGAGTTTCTTGCAGCTAGGCACTCCCCCAACCCACCCAGAGGTCAGTCAAACTACTAGCTACACCCCATCCTCAAACCCACCTATTTGTCTGCAATCTTGGTGGAACTCTGAAACACAGCTTGCTCTAATACTGAGGGGACTTAAGAAGTGAATGAACAGCCATACAGCCAGACACCCCAATCTTTAGGTCCTCCTGAGTGGGAAAAAACCCCAGGCCCTTCCCCAAACTTCCTTGACTTTTCTAGCCAGTCAACAGGGAGTTCCCTGCGGCCAGGCTGCCCCAAAACGCAAACACAAACACATTCAAACTACTAGCTACTTTCCACCCCCAAACTTGCCTATTTACCTGCAATCTTGGTGGAACTCTGAAACACAGCTTGCTCCAATACTGAGGGGACCTAAGAGGTGAGCAAACAGTCACATGGCAGGATGCTTCACTCTTTAGAACCTCTCCAGCAGGACAAAACCCTGGGCCCCTTTCCCAACTCCCTTGGCTTTTCTAGCCAGCCAGCAGAGAGTTTACTGCAGCTAGGCTCCCCCAAAACTCAAACCCATCCACTGGACCCCCTAGGCTACTAACTACACCCTGCCTAAGAGCTGAGAGCTTGTTATAATACTGAGGGGATTAGGAGAGAGCACCAAGAGAACAAACCAGGAGAGAAGACCTAGAGAGCAGGTATACAGAGACCTCAGAGGCTTTTTGAGCTAGACACTGACAGTACAGAGCAGACCAAGAAAAGCTCCCAAATACTCAGACAGCCACAGCAAGGATTGGACCAAGACACAAAGACACTGCTGGCCTCATCTGAAGGAAGAGATGGGTAGGCACCACTGCAAGACTTCCCCAACAACCCAAAAAGCAACATGGTAACACCAGAACACAGCAGTCACACAACAGGAAGACTTGATCATTCTAACCCAGAAAAAGTAGAAGAAAATGACTTTAAACATAACTTTATAAAAATGATGGAGACCTTTAAAGAGGAAGTGAAAAACTCCCTTAAGGAAATGGAAGAGAAGAAAACAAAAAATTAGAAGAAATTAATAAACCCCTCAAAGAAACCCAAGAAACCCAAGAAAAACCAAGCAGGTAAAGAAATCAGTTTAAGACTTGAAGACTGAAATAAAGGTAATAAAGAAAACACAAACTGAGAAAATTCTGGATGTGGAAAATCTGGGTACACAAATAGGAACTACAGAGACAAGTATAACCAACAGAATACAAGAAACAGAAGAAAGAATCTCAGGTGCTGAAGATACTATAGAGGAAATAAACTTATTGGTCAAAGAAAACATTAAAATCAACAATTTCTTTTTTTTTAATTTTTTTTATTTTTTTTTATTTTTATTTTTTGTAATTTTATTAAATCATAAAAAGTTTCCATTTACGCCCCTCCTCTCAATGCCCTCCCACTCCCCCCCTCCCTCTCCTCCTCCCTCTTTGTCCCCAAGGGAAGTCAGGGTCTCCTGCCCTGTGGGAAGTCCAAGTTCCTCCCCCCTCACTCCAGGTCCAGGAAGGTGAGCATCCAAACAGACTGGATCCCAAAAATCCAGTATATGCAGAGGAAACCAGTCCCAGTGTCATTGTCAATGGCTTCTCGGAAAGACTGCAGGCCAGCCACATTCAGAAAAACCAGCCACATTCAGAGAATCTGGTTGGATCACATGCTCGTTCAGTCACGGTCCATCTGGCCTTGGTAAACTCTCATTAGATCCGACCCCTTGTATCAGTGGGTGATAGTATCCCTCGCAGTCCTTCGTCATTTTCTTCCTCCTTTTGCTCCTCGTTTGGATCTTGGGGGGCTCAGTTCGGTGCTCCAACGCGGGCCTCCATCTGTTTCGTCATCCAACGCCAGATGAGGGATCTATGGTGATAAGCAAAATATTCATCAGTATGGTCACGGGCCAAGGCCGGTTCAGGCACCCCCTCCTCTGTCCAGAGAACAATCTGGGGATCTCTCCTTGGACCTGGGATCCCATATATAATCAAGTTTCCTGTAAACTCTAATATGACTCCCTTAGTTGAAATATATTCTTCCCTGATCCCACATTCATCCTTCCTCCCTTCCCCCCATCCCGGTCAACCGAGCTTTCTCCATTCCTCCCCTACTCCCTTCTCTCTAACCCTCTCCCCTTCCAACAACCCTCCCACCCCCCCCCCCATGCACCCAAGATTACCTGGGACTCTTGACTATTTCCTACCTCCTGGCGGATAGGTAAATAATCTTCATCAGGTTCGTCTTCTTATTTAGCTTCTCTAGGATCACGAATAATAGGCTCAAAGACCTTTAATTATGGTTAGAATCCACTTATGAGTGAATACATACCGTGTTCCTCTTTTTGGGTCTGGCTTACCTCACTCAGTAAAGCGTTTTCTATGTCCATCCATTTGCATGCAAAATTCAAGATGTCATTATTTTTTACCGCTGAGTAAAACTCTAATGTGTATATGTTCCACACCTTTTTTAACCATTCTTCTATTGAGGGGCACCTAGGCTGTTTCCAGGTTCTGGCTATTACAAATAGTGCTGCTATGAACATAGTTGAACAAACGCTTTTGTAGTATGTTTGGGCATCTCTAGGGTATATTCCCAAGAGAGGAATTGCTGGGTCCTGAGGGAGGTTGACTCCCAGTTTCCTGAGAAACCGCCACACTGATTTCCACAGTGGCTGCACAAGTTTGCATTCCCACCAACAATGGATGAGTGTTCCCCTCATTCCACATCCCCTCCAGCATAGGCTATCATTGGTGTTTTTAACTTTAGCTATTCTGACAGGTGTAAGATGGTATCTCAAAGTGGTTTTGATTTGCATTTCCCTGATCGCTAAGGAGGTTGAGCATGACCTTAAGTGTCTTCTGGCCATTCGAAGTTCATCTGTTGTGAATTCTCTGTTCAGATCAGTACCCCATTTTTTAATTGGGTTAATTAGAGTTTTAGTGTCTAGTTTCTTGAGTTCTTTGTATATTCTGGAGATCAGACCTTTGTCTGATGAGGGGCTGGTGAAGATCTTCTCCCAGTAAGAAGGCAGCCTTTTTGTCTTACTGACAGTGTCCTTTGCTTTACAGAAGCTTCTCAGTTTCAGTAGATCCCATTTATTCATTGTTTCTCTTATTGTCTGTGCTGCTGGGGTCCTACTTAGGAAGAGGGCTCCTGTGCCTATATCTTGTAGACTACTTCCCACTTTCTCTTCTATCAGGTTCAAAGTGGAAGGATTAATGTTGATGTCTTTTATCCATTTGGACTTGATTTTTGTGCATGGTGATAGATATGGATCTACTTTCATTTTTTTACAGGATGACATCCAGTTATGCCAGCACCATTTGTTAAAGATGCTTTCCTTCTTCCATTGTATACCTTTAGCTCCCTTGTCAAAAATTAGGTGCTCATAGGTTTGTGGGTTAATATCCGGGTCTTCTATTCGATTCCAAAGGTCGATTTCTCTGTTCTTATGCCAATACCAAGCTGTTTTCAATACTGTAGCTCTATAATAGAGTTTGAAGTCAGGGATGGTAATGCCTCCTGAAGTTCCTTTATTGTATAAGATTGTTTTGGCTATCCTGGGTTTTTTGTTTTGCCATATAAACTTGATTATTGTTCTCTCAAGGTCTGTGAAGAAGTTTGATGGGATTTTGATGGGGATTGCATTGAATCTATAGATTGCTTTTGGTAGAATTGCCATTTTTACTATGTTGATTCTCCCAATCCAAGAGCAGGGGAGGTCTTTCCATTTTCTGGTATCCTCCTCAATTTCTTTCTTCAAAGACTTAAAGTTTTTGTCAAATAGGTCTTTCACTTCCTTGGTTAGAGTAACCCCAAGATATTTTATGCTATTTGTGGCTATCATGAAAGGTGATGTTTCTCTGATTTCCCTCTCTGCTTCTTTATCCTTTGTGTATAGGAAGGCCACTGATTTTTTGGAGTTGATCTTGTATCCTGCCACGTTACTAAAGGTGTTTATCAGCTGTAGGAGTTCTTTGGTAGAGTTTTTGGGGTCACTTATGTAAACTATCATATCGTCAGCAAATAACGAAAGTTTGACTTCATCCTTTCCAATACGAATCCCCTTGATCTCCTTATGTTGTCTTATTGCTATTGCTAGAACTTCAAGCACTATATTGAAGAGGTATGGAGAGAGTGGACAGCCTTGTCGCGTTCCTGATTTTAGTGGAAAGGCTTTGAGTTTCTCTCCATTCAGTTTGATGTTAGCTGTCGGCTTGCTGTATATTGCTTTTATTATATTTAGGTATGATCCTTGTATCCCCAGTCTCTCCAACACCTTTATCATAAATGGGTGTTGAATTTTGTCAAATGCTTTTTCAGCATCTAGTGAGATGATCATATGGTTTTTTTCTTTCAGTTTATTTATATGATGGATTACATTGATAGATTTGCGTATGTTGAACCAGCCCTGCATCTCTGGAATGAAGCCGACTTGATCATAATGGATAATTTTTCTAATGTGCTCTTGGATACGGTTTGCCAGTATTTTATTGAGAATTTTCGCGTCAATGTTCATGAGTGAGATTGGCCTGTAATTCTCTTTCTTGGTTGTGTCTTTGTGTGGTTTTGGTATTAGGGTAACTGTAGCTTCATAAAAGGAGTTAGGCAATGACTCTTCTGTTTCTATATTGTGTAATACGTTAAGGAGTATAGGTATTAGCTCTTCCTGGAAGTTCTGGTAGAATTCTGCATTGAAACATCTGGTCCTGGGCTTTTTTTGGTAGGGAGATTTTTGATAACAGCTTCTAATTCTTCGCGACTAACAGGTCTATTTAGATTGTTCACCTGTTCTTGGTTCAACTTTGGTATATGGTACTTATCTAAAAAAATGTCCATTTCTTTTACATTTTCCAACTTTGTGGCATATAAACTTTCGTAGTAAGATCTAATGATTCTCTGAATTTCCTCTGTGTCTGTGGTTATGTCCCCCTTTTCATTTCTGATCCTATTAATTTGCACGTTCTCTCTCTGCCGTTTGATTAGTTTGGATAGGGGTTTGTCAATCTTGTTGATTTTCTCCAAGAACCAGCTTTTTGATTCATTGATTCTTTGGATTGTTTTCTCTGTTTCTATTTTGTTGATTTCAGCCCTCAGTTTGATTATTTCCAGTCTTGTACTCCTCCTGGGTGAATCAGCTTCTTTTTTTTCTAGAGCTTTCAAGTGTGCTGTTAGGTCTCCAATGTGTGCTTTCTCCGTTTTCTTTATTTGGGCGCCTATTGCTATGAACTTTCCTCTTAGCACTGCTTTCATAGTGTCCCATAGGTTTGAGTATGTTGTGTCTTTGTTTTCATTAAATTCAAGGAAGTCTTTAATTTCTTTCTTAATTTCGTCCTTGACCCAGGGGTGATTTAGTAGTTGACTGTTCAACTTCCATGAGTTTGTTGACTTCCTGGGGTTAGCATTGTTGTTGAATTCTAATTTTAATCCATGGTGATCTGACAAGACACAGGTGGTTACTAATATTTTTTTGTATCTGTGGAAGTTTGCTTTGTTACCGAGTATGTGGTCAATCTTCGAGAAGGTTCCATGAACTGCAGAGAAGAAGGTATATTCTTTCCTATTTGGGTGGAGTGTTCTATAGATGTCTGTTAAGTCCATTTGATTCAATACCTCCAATAGGTCTCTCAATTCTCTGTTTGGTTTCTGTCTGATTGACCTGTCCATTGGTGAGAGAGGAGTGTTGAAGTCTCCTACTATTAGCGTGTGTGGTTTGATGACTGCCTTGAGTTCTAGAAGAGTTTCTTTTACATAAGTGGGTGCCTTTATATTAGGGGCATAGATATTCAGGATTGAGACTTCTTCCTGATGAGTTGTTCCTGTTATGAGTATGAAATGTCCATCTCCATCTCTTCTGATTGATAAAATCAACAATTTCTTAACAGAAAACATTCAGGAAATCTGGGACACCGTGAAAAGACCAAACCTAAGAAAAATAGGGATGAAAGAATAAGAATTCCAGCTCAAAGGTACATAAAATATATTCTACAAAATTATAGAAAAAAACTTTCCCAACCTAAAGAAGGATGTCTCTATGAAGGTATAAAAAGCTTACAGAACACCAAATAGACTGGATCAAAAAATATCCTCTCACCTTATAATAATCAAAGCACAAAACATACAGAATAAAGAAAGAATATTAAGAGCTGCAAAGGAAAAGGTCAAGTAACATATCAAGGTAAACCTGTCAAAATAACACCCGAATTCTCAATGGAAACCATGAAAGCCAGAAGGTCTTGGATAGATATGATACAGACACTAAGAGTCCCCAGATGCAATCCCAGACTACCCAACAAAGCTTTCATTCACCATCGATGGGGAAAACAAGATATTCCATGACAAAAACATTTAAACAATATGTATCCACAAAGCCAGCCTTACAGAAAATACTAGAAGGAAAACCCCAACCCAAGGATGCTAACTACACATACAAAAACACAGACATCTGATAACCCTACAACAGCATAACCCAAAGAAGGGAAACACACAAACACTACCACCAAAAAATAAGTGGAGTGAACAACCACTGGTCATTAATATCACTTAATATCAATGGAGTCAATTCATCTATAAAAAGACACAGTCTTTTTATAAAGATAAAAAATAAGATCTAGCCTTCTGCTGTTTACAAGCAACACAACTCAGCCTCAAAGACATACACTACCTCTGAGTAAAGGGTTGAGAAAAGGTTTTCCAATCAAATGGACCTAAGAAACAAGCAGATTTAGCTATCCTAATATCTAACAAAATTGATTTCAGACTAAAATCAACCAGAAGAGATGGAGAAGGACACTTTATACTCTTAACAGGAACAATTCATCAAGATGAAGTCTCAATCCTGAACATCTATGCTCCTAATGCAAGAGCACTCACATATGTAAAAGAAACATTACTAAATCTTAAATTGCACACCAAACCCCATACACTAGTAGTAGGAGACTTCAACACTCCACCTCACCACTGAACAGGTCAACCAGACAGAAACATCACAGAGAATTAAGAGAACTAACAGATGTAATGAATCAAATGGACTTAACAGACATCTGTAGGACATTTCACCTATAACACAAAAGAATATACCTTCTCAGCACCTCATGGAACCTTCTCTAAAACTGATCACATACTCAGTAACAAAGCAAATCTCCCCAGATACAAAAAAAATTGGAGTAACCTCCTGTATCTTATCGGATCACCAGGGATTAAAGTTAGAATTCAACAACATTACTACTCTCAGAAAGCCTACAAACTCATGGAAACGGAACAGTCAACTACTGAGCCACCCCTGGGTCAAGGAAGAAATAAAGAAAGAAATTAAAGTCTTCATTGAATTCAATGAAAATGAAGGTACAACATATCCAAATTATGGGACACTATGAAAGGAACGTTCATAGCACTAAGTGCCCACTACAGAAAATGAAGAAAGCTCACATTAGAGACTTAGCAGCACACCTGCAAGCTCTAGGACAAAAAGAAGCAGACTCACCCAGGAGGAGTAGAAGACTGTAAATAATCAAACTGAGGGCTGAAATCAACAAAATAGAAACAAAGAAAACAATACAAAGAATCAATGAATCAAAGAGCTAGTTCTTTGAGAAAATTAACAAGATTGACAAACCCTTATCCAAACTAATCAAAAGGCAGAGAAAGAACATCCAAATTAACAAAGTCAGAAATGAAAAGGTGGACACAACAGCAGACACTGAGGAAATTCAGAGAATCATTAGGTCTTACTACAAAAACCTGTATGCCACAAAATTGGAAAATGTAAAAGAAATGGACAATTTTTTAGATAGATACCATATACCAAAATTAAATCAAGACCAGGTGAACAATTTATAGACCTATAAGTTGTGAGGAAATAGAAACTGTCATATAAAAACTCCCAACCAAAAAAAAAAAAAAACCAAAAAAACCTCAGGACTGGATGGTTTTAGTGCAGAATTCTACCAGAACTTCCAAGAAGAGCTAATACCTATACTCCTTAATGTGTCCCACATAATAGAAACAGAAAAGACAATGCCAAACTCTTTTTTATAAGGCTACAGTTACCCTGATATCAAAACTGGTGTGGGACAATGGTCTGTATTCTGTCAATTATATTTTAAATAAATGCTGATTGGCCAGTAGCCAGGCAGGAAGTATCGGTGGGACAAGCAGACAGGAAGTAGAGGTGGGGCAAGGAGAACAGGAGAACTCTGGGAAGAAGAAAGCTTGGTCGGCAGTCCTGTCCCAGCCACAGAAGAGGCGAAATGTGATTGCACCACTGAATAAGGTACTGAGCCACATGGCTAACATAGACAAGAATAATGGGCTAATATAAGTCATAAGAGTTAATAAGAAGTTTGAGCTATTAGATCAATTAGTTTATAACTAATGTAGACCTCTGTGTGATTTTTTGGGACTTAATGACTGTGGGAACTAGGCAGGACAGAAACTCAGACAACACAAAACCACACAAAGACTCAACCAAGAAAGAGAATTACAGATCAATCTCACTCATGAACATAGATGCAAAAATTCTCAATAAATTACTAGCAAACCAAATCCAAGAACACACTAAAAAATATCATCAATCATCATCAAGTAGGCTTCATCCAGAGATTGAGGGTTGATTCAACATAAAAAAAAATCTATCAATGTAATCCATCATATAAATAAATTGAAAGAAAAAACCATATTATCATTTCATTAAATGCTAATAAAGTATTTGACAAAATCCAGCACCCCTTCATGACAAAGGTATTGGAGAGATTAGGGATAAAAGGATCATATTTAAATATAATAAAAGCAATATACAGCAAACTGACAGCTAACATCAATTTAAATGGAGAGAAACTCAAAGCTATTCCAATAAACCCAGGAACGAGACAAGGCTCTCCACTCTTTCCATATCTCTTCAACATAGTTCTTGAAGTTATTATTAGATTTTTATATAAAAGAATACCAATCCAAATTCCCACTCTCTCCCCTCCTCCCATTCCCTCCACGCACCCTCCCACCCCACCCTTCTAATCCTAAGAGAGTGTAAGGCACTTCGCTTGTGGAAAGTCCAAGGCCCTCCCTACTACATCTAGGCTGAGCAAGGTACACATACAAAAAGAATACAACCCCAAAAAGCCAGTTCATGAAGTAGAGATAAATCCCAGTGCCATTGCCAGTGGCCCCTCAGTCTGCCCCAGTTATACAACTGTCAACCACACTCAGAGGGACTAGTTTGGTTCTATGCTTGTTCCTTCCCAATCCAGCTGGAGTTGGTGAGCTCCTATTAGCTCAGGTAAGCTGTTTCAGTGGATGAACTCTTCATGGTCTTGATCTCTTTGTTCATATTCTCATTCCTTCTGCTCTTCAACAGGACCTTGGAAGTTCAGTCCAGTGCTTCGATGTGAGTCTCTGCCTCTGTTTCCATCTGTTGTTAGATGAAGGTTCTATAGTGATGTTTAAGATAATCATCAGTCTGACTACAGGGCAAGGCCTGTTCGGGCACCCAAACATAAGTGACCCCAAAATCTCTACCAGAGAACTCCTGTAGCTGATAAATACCTTCAGTGATGTGGCAGGATATAAGATAAACTCAAAAAACTCAGTAGCCCTCCTATACACAAATGATAAAGAAGTTGTAAGGGAAATCAGAGAAACATCACCTTTCACAATAGCCACAAATAACATAAAATATCTTGGGGTAACAATAACCAAGGAAGTTAAAGACCTATTTGATAAGAACTTTAAGTCTTTGAAGAAATAAATTGAAGAAGATACCAGAAAATGGAAATATCTCCCATGCTCTTGAATAGAAAAGATCAACATAGTAAAAATGGCAATCCTACCAAAAGCAGTCTATAGATTCAATGCAATTCCTATCAAAATTGCAACACAATTCTTCACAGACCTTGAAAGAGCAATAATCAACTTCATATGAAAAAACAAACAAACAAACAAACAAACAAACAAACAAACAAAAAACCCAGGATAGCCAAAACAATCCTATAGAATAAAGAAACTTCTGGAGGCATTACCATCCCTGACATCAAGCTCTATTACAGAGCTACAGTAATGAAAACAGCTTGGTATTGGCATAAAAACAGTGATGTTGACCAATGGAATTAAATTGAAGACCCAGATATTAATCCACAGACCTATGAACACCTGATTTTTGACAAAGAAGCTAAAATTATACAATGGAAAAAAGAAAGCATCTTCAACAAATGATGCTGGCATAACTGGAGGTCAACCTGTAGAAGAATGAAAATAGTTCCATATCTATCACCATGCACAAAACTCAAGTCCAAATGGATTAAGACCTCAATTTAAATCCGACCACACTGAACCTGATAGAAGAGAAAGGGGAAGTAGCCTTCAATGCATGAGCACAGGAGACCAATTCTTAAATATAACACTAGTAGAACAGACACTAAGACAATAAATAAATGGGACCTCCTAAAACCGAGAAACTTCTGTGAAGCTAATGACACAGTCAATAAGACAAAGAGAAGCCTACTAAATGGGAAACGATCTTTTTCAATCCCTCAGCAGACAAAGGACTGATCTCCAAATATATATAATGGACTCAAGAAATTAGATTCTAAATAACCCAATTAAAAAGTGGTGTACTGAACTAAATAGAGAATTATCAACAGGAGAATTTCAAATGGCCAAAAGATATTAAGGACATGTTCAACTTCCTTAGCTACCAGGGAAATACTAATCAAAACAACTCTGAGATACCATCTTACACCTGTCAGAATGGCTAAGATCAAAAACACTAATGATAACTTATACTGGAGAGGATGTGGAGAACGGGGAACACTCATCCATGGTTGGTGGGAATGCAAATTTGTACAACCACTTTGGAGATCAGTACGGTGGCTTCTCAGAAAATTGTGAATCAATCTACCTCAGGATCCTGCAATACCACTTTTGAGAATATACCCAAAAGATGCTCAATCATACTACAAAAGCATTTGTTCAACTATGTTCATAGCTCATTATTTATAATAGCCAGAACCTGGAAACAACCTAGATGCCCCTCAACTGAAGAATGGATAAAGAAAGTGTGGCACATCTATACATTAGAGTACTACTCAGTGGTAAAAAACAATGGCATCTTGAATTTTGCATGCAAATGGATAGAATTTAAAACACTATCTTGAGTGATGTAACCCAGACCCCCCAAAAATGAGTATGATATGTACTCACTTATAAGTAGATACTAGATACAAAGGACATTGAGCCTATAGTTCATGATCCTAGAGAAGATAAGTAATAACGTAAACCCAAAGAAAAACATATATAGACTCACCTGGAAATTGGAAACAGGCAAGATTGCCTGACAGAATTGGGAGCATGGGGGTAGGGGGTAGAACGAAGGGGAGAAGTTGAAGAGAAGGGAGAAGGGAAGGGTTAAGGAGAACTTGAGGGAATGACTTAGTTGAGATGGAGAAAAGACAGATATGAGAACAAGGAAAGAGATATCTTGATTGAGGGAGCTATTATAGGGTTAGTAAAATCCTGGCCCCAGAGAAATTCCCAGGAATCCACAAGGATGACCCCAGTTAAGACCCTAAGCAATAGAGGAGAGGGTGCCCAAACTGGCCTTGCCCTGTAGTCAGACTGATGATTATTTTAAATATCACCATAGAACCTTTGTCCAACAACAGATGGAAACAGAGGCAGAGACCCACATCAGAGCACTAGACTGAGCTTCCAAGGTCCAGTTGAAGAGCAGAAGGAATGAGAATATGAACAAAGAGATCAAGACCATGAAGAGTTCATCCACTGAAACAGCTTACCTGAGCTAATAGGAGCTCACCAACTCCAGCTGGATTGGGAAGGAACAAGCATAGAATCAGACTAGTCCCTCTGAGTGTGGTTGACAGTTGTATAGCTGGGGCGGACTGAGGGACCACTGGCAATGGCACTGGGATTTATCTCTACTTCATGAGCTGGCTTTTTGGGATTGTATTCTTTTTGTATGTGTACCTTGCTTAGCCTAGATGTAGTAGGGAGGGCCTTGGACCTTCCACAAAACAAAATGCCTTACCCTCTCTTAGCATTATGTGGGTGGTGTGGAACGGTGTGTAGAGGGGAGGGAGTGGGAATTTGGTTTGCTATTTTTTAATATAAATCTAATAAAAATATAGAAAAGAAAAAAAATCTTATGTGGCTAACATAGTAATGATTTGTAGGGTCATGATTTGTTACAACAATGGAACACTCAGATTAGCATTCTTGCAATCTTAAAAACAAACCATAAATTAATATATGCTTTTTTTGCCAAAAATATTTGAAGGTTTTACAAGAACAGTCACTGACCATTCATGCTGTACAAGAATAGGGCACAACAACTGCTGATCTTTCAAAGGCACCAATATCTCTCCTTTAAAATGATTGACAGACAAACCTGTATGGGTTGCACAATGGCATTTAATAATAGAGAAACTGTAGGCTTTAGAACAGCCATTATAGGAAAAGTAAATGCCCAGCATAATGAAGAATTTACTAACCCGTGGAATTCTTCTGTATATGTTGTTAAGAAATGTGTATCTGTTGTTAAGAAAATGAAGAATAGTAAGAGATCTAAGAGCTGTTAATAAGGTGATTCATCCTATGGGCTTTCTACAGTCTGGAATTCCTTTGCCTTCTTTTTTACCTAAAGGCTAACCTCTTATAGTTATTGATTTAAAAGATTGTTTCTTAATTATATCTTTACAAGAAAAAGACAGAGAAAAATTTGCCTTCACAGTGCCTACAGGGACAGCCTCCTAAGCAATATCAATGGACAATTCTCCCACAGGGAATGTTAAATAGCCTCACCCTTTACCAATATTTTGTAAGTCATGTGTTGGAAATGATATGTAAGCAATCTTCTAAATTTATAGTTTTCCTTTACATAAATGATATTTTACAAATTGATTAAAATGTAGATACTTTAGAAAGAATGTTTGAAGAAGTAATTTTTTTTTGCTTTGTTGATTACAAATTTCATCTGAAAAAATAGAAAGAGAAGATTCTATTAATTATTTAGGGTATAAAATATACGTACAAAATATAAGATCCCCAAAGGTGCAAATTAGGAGAGTTTGATTGCAGACTCTTAATAACTTCCAGAGATTGCTAGGAGACATTACCCATCTACAGTACACTATTGGGATAAAACCTGCTGAACTGATTTTTTTAAAAAATAAAACCATAGATTATGAGACGTACTTAAATAGTTCCAGGGAATTATCAACTCACACAGACAGAATTGACTTTGACTGAAGAGAAATTACAGAAGGCACATGTGCAACACGTGGATCCAAATCTTAACTGCATTCTGGTCATATTACCCTCCAAACATTCCCTATAGAAATTTTAATTTAAGATAATATCTTAGAATGGATCTTCTTACCACATAAACCAAGTAAAAATTAAAAACTTATGTGGAAAAGGTCTCTGAGTTAATTATAAGGAGAATTGAGAATTCATTATTAAGCCAGAAAGACCCAGTAGAAATTATAGTATCATTTAATAATGATGAAATTGACAAATTATGGGCAGAAAGTGAACCCTGGCAAAGAGCTTGTAGTAATTTTTTTTTGAGAGATTAACAATTATCTCAAAAGCAAGAGAATTAAATTTATTAAAGAACTGATTGGATCCTCCCTTGCATTGTATGGGACACACCGATAACTCAAGACCCTACATTCAATACTAATGCAAATAAATCAGCAAAGGCAGATTACAAATCAGGAAATTTAAGTAAAGTGGATCAAAACTCTTACGATTTTGTTCAAAAGTCAGAATTATATGCTATTCTCATGATACTAAAGGATTTTAAAGAACCTCTCAACATAGTTATCAGTTTGCAATATGCCAAAAGAGTTGTTTTGCATATTGAAACCACCAAATTTATACCAGTTGATACAGAACTGACATTATTATTTATTCAGTTACAAGATATAATCAGGAATAGATACCATCCCATATACATAACCCACATGGGTCTGCCAGGTCCTCTAGCACAAGGTAATGTAGAGATCAATTATTGATTGGAAATGCAGAATTTCATAAAAATCATATCAATAACAAATATTTAAAAAAAGATTTTTCCATCTTGTGGTAACAAGTCAAGAAAATTATAAGGAAATGTCCTACCTGTTTTTTATAGAACCAAACACCACTACCTGCAGGAAATAACCTAATGGATACTCAAAGGAATGAATTCTGGCAGATGAACGTGTTCCATTCATCACACCATTGATACCTATTCAGGTTTTCAATGGGCAACTATTTTGAGTTTGGAAAAGGTTGATTCAGTAATCACACATTTGCTAGAAGTTTTGGATGTCATGGGAATATATGTACAAATAAAGACATACAATCTTCCAGCATATGTCTCTGAAAAATTAAACAGTTTTTTTTGCTTATTATAATATAAAGCCTATTACTAGTATACCACACAATCCTACAGGGCAGACAGTTAAAAAAAGATTAAAATTAACTCTAAAAGATATGTTAAATTAACCAAAAGGGATGATAAAGACCCCCAGAGATAGATTATATAATGCTTTATTAACTTTGAATTTTCTAGATACTAATGAGAAAGGAATAATAGCTGCAAAGGACATTGAATAGTAGGAAAAACTATGGAATTAAATCAGCTGATATACTTTAAAGATGTACTGATCTAAGAATAGAAACCAGGACATGTGTTACATTGGGGAAGTGGTTTTGCTTTTGTTTCCACAAAAGCAAAGCTTTAGAAGAAAAGCTATAGATACCATCAAAATTGATAAAGATTTGATTTGACTTGAGACAAGCCTTGTATTTCCCATTATGCAGAGATTGAGCAACAAATAATACAGCTACCTCTCCTAGGACTTGACATTAACCCAAATTTTTCTTTTCAGGATTCCTTAAAGATATTGCCTCCCTCAGACAGCAGTAAGTAAATTTAAGAATACCATGCCTACATTCCCAAGAGGTGAGGTGGGTTGTTTTTGGTCATTAAGTGGGTTTTGGATATTTGTCATTGTTTAGGGGGGTTTGTTGCAAGTTGTTATTAGTAATAATCAGGAAAAAAGCTAACCAAAGGAAATTAGGCTCAAGGTTCTTATTTTCAAAAGAAAAAAGTGGTATATAGATAAGATAGGGTGAAAGGATAGATTATTAAATTTATTGTGAAAAGAAAAAAGGGGGATATAGATATAAAAAGATAAAAGGTAGATTATTGAATCTACTTTTAAAAAGCAACTACTAGTTTTAAATATTTTACATTGGATTTTGTATATTGTATACAATTTTGTATATTGATACAAATTTGAGATGAATTTTGTTCAAGCTTACTGTATATACATTTATACTCTTGCTCTAGGTATTGCACCTATACAATTCTCTTAACAATGCAATATAAATTTCTAGTCCTTAAAAATTATTGTTATCAACTGTTTAGGATAATTAGGAAGTGCAGGTTAGTAATTAATTACCTATTATAACTGAACTTGTAGTTACACAAAGATATATTTTAGAGATCTAAAGGTCTCTTCCAATCCAAAGGAAGATACAGGTCATCTTCCAATACTTCAGATATCCACAGTATATGGCATTTAAGATGTTTTAATAATGTATGTTATTTTTTATGACAATGAGACATGTCTGCTCCTGGCAGCACCAATCTACTTCAGAGAAGATGATGGACACTGAAGAAAGTTCACATTCAGTAAAAGTAAAAGTAAGCCACTGCATAAGAAAGTACCCTTGCCTCAACTGCTAACAGTATGTTGTTCAAATTGTACAAGAAGGACAACAAAAAAGAAACTGCTAAACATTGGAAAGATAAGGAGGGACAGCCCTTCTGAATATCCTGCTTCACAGAAAAGTCTGTTGAATATGCTAGACCTGTAGACCGAAGATAGATGGCCCAATGTTGCAGAGGAACTTTGGGTACTGCCTATCATAACTTGCTTTCTGCATCTCGTAAACAAGGAAACTTTATAGCTATCTAAACTTCAACTCCCTCAAAGAACCAAGAAGGAAATAATATTAACTGAGAAAGCAGGAATTGTGAGCTAGAGACTTCCAAAAAATGTTGACAAATGACAGAAAAGGACAGTACCAATTGGAACAGCAATGGAGGCACATCCTCTCTAGCCAGCATGAGTCAACATTTGTGTTATTGATTTTAGCCATTCTGACAGGTGTAAGATGAAATCTCAAAGTAGTTTTGATTTACTTTTCCCTGATGGCTAAGGATGTTGAACTTTTCTTTAGGTGTTTCTCAGCAATATGAGATTACTCTGTTGAAAATTCTCTGTTTAGCTCTGTAACCCAATTTTTAATTGGATTGTTTGTTTTGTTGATGCCTAATTTCTTCAGTTCTTTATATATTTTGGATGTTAGCCTTCTATCAGACATAGAATTGGTGGAAATCTTTCCCCATACTGTAGGCTGCCCTTTTATCCTATTGATGGGGTCCTTTGCCTTACAGAAGCTTTTCAGTTTCATGAGGACATTCCATTTATTAGTTGCTGATCTTATTCCTGCACTATTGGTATTCTGTTTAGAAAGTTATTTCCTGTGCTGATGCATTAAATGTTATTCCCTATTTTGTCTTCTAACAGGTTAGATGTCTGGTTTAATGTTGAGATCTTTGATCCACTTGAACTTGACTTTTGTGCAGGATAATAAATATGAATCTGTTTGCATTCTTATACATGCAGACATCCACTTAGGCCAACACCACTTGTTGAAGATGCTTTCTTTTTTTTCATTGTGTCTTTATGGCTTCTTCATCAAAAACCAAGTGCCCATAATTGTGGATTTACTCCTGGGTCTTTTTTTTTCAAAGTTTATTAAATTATGAAAGTTTCCATTTCCGCTCCTCCTCCCAACACCCTCCCACTCCCCCCCCACTCTTGGGTCTTTGATTCAATTCCATTGATCAACATGTATGAATTTTATGCCAATACCATACAGTTTTTATTACTACAGCTCTGTAGTACAGCTTGAAATCAGGGATGGTGATACCTCTGGGAATTCTTTTATTATTCAAGATTTTCTTTAGCTATCCTGTTTTTTTATTTTTTATTTTCATGTGAAATTGAGTATTGCTCTTTCAAGGTCTGTGAAGAATTGTGTTGGAATTTCAATGGGGATTGCATTGAATACATAAATTGCTTTTGGTAGAACGGCTGTTTTTACTATGTTAGTTCTTCCAATCCATAAACATGGGAGATCTTTCCATCTTTTGATATCTACTTCAATTTCTTTCTTCAAAAATCTGAAGTTCTTGTCATATAAGTCTTTCACTTACTTGATTAGGGTTACCCCAAGATATTTTATATTGTTTGTGGCTATTGTGAAAGGTGTTGTTTCTCTGATTTCTTGCTCAGCCTGTTCATCCGGTAGGAGGGCTATCAATTTTTTTGAGTTAATTTTGTATTGGGCCATATAGCTGAAGTGTTTATCAACTGAAGGATTTCCTGGTAGATATTTTTGGGTCTCTTATATATACTCTCACAGCATCTGCAAATATCAGTATTTTGACTTCTTCTTTTCCAATTTGTATTCCATTGATCTCCTTTTGTTATCTTATTGCTCTAGCTAGAACTTCAAGTACTATATTGAATAGGTATGGAGAGACTGAACAGCTTTGTCTTGTTCCTGATTTTAGTGGAATCACTTTGGGTGCCTCTCCATTCAATTGGATGTTGGCTGTAGGCTTGCTGTAAATAGTCTTTCCTATATTTAGGTATGTTCTTTGTATCCCTGATCTCTCCAAGACTTTTATCATGAAGGGATATTGGGTTTTGTCAAAGGTTTTTCAGCATTTGATGAGATGATCATGTGTTATTTTTTTAGTTTGTTTATATGATGGATTATATTAACTGATTTTCATATGTTGAACCATCTGTGCATCTTTGAGATGAAGCTACTTGATCATGGTGGATTACCTTTATGTTGTGTTTTTGGGTTTGGTTTGTGAAAATTTGTTGAGCATTTTTGCACCAAAGTTCATAAGGGAAATTGGTCTGTAGTTTTTTTTTCTTTGTTGAATCTTTGCATGATTTTGGTATTCAGGTGACTGTGGCTTCATAAAATTATTGCTTCTTCTGTTTCTACTTTTTGTGAAATAATTTGAAGAGTATTGGGGTTAACTGTCCTTTGAAAGTCTGGTAGAATTCTGAAGCACAATTAATAATAACTCAGGGCCAGAAATTGGGGTTTAACCTGAATACCTGAAAAGCAAAATAGCTAGTCTTACCTCGACATTAGTCCAAAATGGTGATCGGACATCCAGGAATCTCAGAATGAGACTGTCTCTGAGACCTGTCTCCTCCCATTTTATATTCCTTTCTAGGGCTGGGATTAAAGGCATGCACCACTGGGATTAAAGACATGTACCCCCCCTATTTCTATGGCAACTAGTGGCTACTGGTATTAAAGGTGCATATTACTGTAACCTGGTCTATAAGGCTGTACAGTGGTACTGTTTTACTCTCAAATCTCCAGGCAGTCTTTAGTTACTAAAATATAATTGAAATGCTACTATGGAATTCTGTTCTAAAACTGCCTGGTCCTGGGTTTATTCTGGTTTGGAGATTTTTAATGACTACTTTATTTCATTATAGGGGTTATAGTTTTATTTAAGTTGTTTATCTGATTGTAGTAAAAGGAACAGCGGTCTGCTTCCTGCCGCCTGCCTCCCGGCTAGCTTTACCCAAGATAATTACATGGAAACTGTATTCATTTAAACACTGCCTGTCTATTAGTTCTAACCTCTTATTGGTTAGCTCTTAACATGTTGATTCTAATAATCTTTACCGCCACTTGACTGTGGCTTACCGGCATGAGTCTAACCAGAGTCCATCTCAGAGAGAAGAGCCATGGCATCTGCCTGACTCTGCTTTCTTTCTCCCAGTATTCTGTTCTGTCTACTCCACCCACCTAAACACTAGCCTATCAAAAGGCCAAGGCAGCTTCTTTATTTAATCAATGAAAGTAACACATAGACAGAAGACCCTTCTACACCATCTGATCTTGATTTAAATTTGGTAAGGGCTATCTATTGAGAAAATTATCCATGTTTTCTTTTAGATTTTTCACTTTTGTGGAGTACAGGTTAAACTGGGAAGGGGAGTAGAAGGGATGGTTGGGGGATGGGAACACAAGGGCTCAAGAATGGCTGAGCTGAAGAAGGGACTGAGAAGGGGAGCAATGGAAGAGATATATTGATAGAAGATAAGACTCCTTAGCAGTAGTGGAAAAGATGCCTAAACTGGTCTTCCCTCGTAATGCGACAACCCTAATTGTCACAGAACCTACATGGAACTGATGAAGTAGATGCAGTGATCCACAGCCAAGCATTGCCTGTAGTTCAGTTGAAGAGAGGAGTAGGGATCATATGAGCAAGTATGGGGTCAAGATCATGATTGGGAAAACCATGGAGATAGCTGACCCCATCTCACAGACTCTGGACTGACAGCTGGGGATCCCGCATGGGACCAACTAAGCCCTCTGAATGTGGGTGACAGTTATGTGGTTTGATCTGTTTGGGGGAGCCCTGGCAGTGAGACCAGGATTTAACTGTATGTAAACAGGATTTTGGGAGCCCATTCCCTATGGTAGATTCCCTATGGTGGGCTATCTTGCTCAGGCTTGATGCAAAGGGGAGGGGCTTGGTCCCACATCAACTTGGTGTACCAGACTTTGTGACTCCCCAAGGGAGGCCTTACCCCCTTTCAGGAGTGGATGGGGGTAGAATGGGAAAAGGTGAGGTGGTAGGAGGAGGGGAGGAAGGAGGGCTAGTATGTAAAATGAGAAAAATTAAAAATTAAAAGCAGTATGACCTGATAATTCTTTGGATTTCTTGGTGTTTGTTGTTATGTACCCCTATTGCTTCTGAGTTTGTTAATTTGGCTATTCTGTGTCATTTAGTTAGTTTGGAAAAGGGCTTGTCTATCTTGTTGTCTTTCTCAAGGAATCAACTCTTTGTTTCATTGATTCTTTGCATGTTCTCTTTGTTTCTGCTTTATTGATTTCAGCCCTCAGTTTGATTATTTATTGCCATCTCCTCTGCTTGGTGTGTGCTTACTTCTTTTTGGTCTAGAACCTTCAGGTGTGCTATTAAGTTGCTAGTATGAAATCTCTCCATTTTTTCTATGATACACTTAGTGCTTTGACCTTTCCCCTTATCACCACTTCCCATAAGTTTGGGTTTGCTTTACATTCATTTTCATTGAATTCTATGAAGTCTTTAATTTATTTCTTTATTTTGTCTTTGACTCAGTGGTTATTCAGTAATGAGTTTTTCATTTTCCATGAGTTTTTAGGTTTTCTGTTGTTGAAATCCAGCTTTAATCCATGGCGGTCTTATAGGATTCAGGAGGTTATTTCAATTTTCTTGTATCTGTTGAAGCTTGCTTTTTGACCAAGTATATGACCAATTTTGGAGAAAGTTTCATGAGGTGCTGAGAAAAAAGTATATTCTTTTGTGTTTGGGTGAACTGTTTTATAGACATCTGTTAGGTCCATTTGCTTTATAACATTTCCACTATTTATTTATAACTCCACTATTTTTCTGTTTAATTTTTGTCTGGATGACATCTCTGTTGGTGAGCATAGGGTATTGAAGTCTCCCACATCAAAGTGTGAGGGTTGATGTGTAATGTAAGCCTTAGTAATTTTTTTAAACATGGGTGCCCTTACATTTGGAATGCAGATGTTAAGAATTGAAATGTATTTTTGATGGATGTTTTATTTGAAGAGTATGAAGTGTCCAGACCCATTTCTTTTTTATTAACTTTGGTTTGAAGTCTATTTTGTTAGTTAATAAAATAAAATGACTATACCAGCTTGCTTCTTAGGTCTATTTGCTTCGAAAATCTTTTTCCAATCCTTTACTCTGATGTAATGTCTATCTTTGATGTTGAGGTATGTTTCTTGTATGCAGCAGGAGGTTAAATCCTGTTTTCAAATCCATTCTGTTAGTCTGTGTCTTTTTATTGGGAAATTGAGTCCCTTGACATTGAGAGATAGCAATGACCAATGACTGTTAATTCCTCTTTTTTTGTTGTTGTTGGTGTGTGTTTGCTTCCCTTCTTTTGGTTTTGCTGGTATGAGATTATTTATTTCCTGTGTTTTCATGGGTGTAGTTAACATCCTTAGGTTGGAATTTTCCTTCTAGTACCTTCTGTAGGGCTGGATTTATAGACAGATATCATTTAATTTGACTATATTATGGAATATCTTATTGAAATCATCTATGGTGATTGAAAGTTTTGTTGGGTATAGTACTCTGGACTGACATCTGTGTTAAATTAGAGTTTGCAGACATCTATTCAGGCCCTTCTGGGTTTTACAGTCTCCCTGGAGAAGTCAGGTGTAATTCTAGTAGGTCTGTCTTTATATTCTACTTGGTCTTTTTCCCTTGCAGCTTTTAATATTCTTTCTTTGTTCTGTATGTTTAGTGTTTTGATTATTATGTGGTGAGGGGACTCTCTTTTCTGGTCTAATCTATCTGGTGTTCTGTAAGCTTCTTGTACCTTTATAGACATGCCCTTCTTTACGTTAGGAAAATTTTATGATTTTTCTGAAACTATTTTCTGGCCCTTTGAACTGAAATTCTTCTCTGATTCCTATTATTCTTAGATTTTGTCTTTTCACGGTATCTCAGGTTTGCTGTATGCTTTGTATCAGGATTTTTTTAGATTTAACATTTTCTTTTACTGATTATCTATTTTTTATATTGTATCTTCAATTCCTGAGATTCCTTCTTCCATCTCTTGTATTTTGTTGGTGATGTTTATGTTTGTAGTTACTGTTCACTTATCTAGACTTTTTGCTTCAAGAATCCCCTCAATTTGTGTTTAAAAACAATTGTTTCTATTTCCATCTCCAGGCCTTAAACAGTTTTATTCATTTCATTCAACTGTTGCTTTCTTTTTTCTTGGCTTTCTTTAAGGGGTTTATTGATCACCTCCAGTTTTTGGTTTGTCTTTTCCTCTATTTCTTTAAGGGATCTATTCATTTCCTCTCTAAAGATCTGTATCATCTTTATAAATTTGGTTTTGAGGTTGTTTTCTTGTGCTTCAGCGGGGATGAAATGTTTGGGGCTTGCAATGGTAGGCAACTGCACTCTAGGCAGTGACATATTGCCTCGACTCTTGGGGATTGTGTTCCTTGGCACCTAGACATCTGGGTTTGGGTTGATCTAGGTGCTGATTACTGAGTTTGTTTTTGTTGGATGAATGTTTGTTCCTTGGGTTTTGTTTCCTCTCTGGTCTTCTGGTCAGAGTGGCCTATGGTTGAGCAGAAGAACTTCACCCAGGTTGGAGGCTTGACTTTTTATGGCTGGGATGGCCCCTGTTTAAGAAGGGAGTATTCACCTGAGTTGGGGGTTGGGATACTGCGATGAAGAGGGATGGGAGCTTACAGACAGGGTGGGGAATGAGAGAGTGGGGGGGGTTCCCCTGATGTGTGACCTACCTAGATCTCTGTCAGCTGGCATTTCCTGTTGTCAAGCAGGGGACTCTGCCCATGTTGAGGGAAGGGACACAAAGGGGAGGAGGGGAAGGTTAATTGGTGGTAGGGTGGGTGAGCACCGACAGAGTGGAGGCAATTTATGGGCAAGAGGTCTAACTGGAGTTCTGGCAGTTGATGTGGCCTCTGGTGAAGCAGGGGGCTTCCACCAGAGTTTAAATTCTTAGCATCTATGCCCCAAACACAAGGGCATGCAAGTTTGTAAAAGAAACAGCTTAAATCACAAATTGACTCTTGTGCATTGATATTGGGAGACTTCAATATTTCATTCTTGTCAATAGAGAGGTCATCCAGAAAAAAGAAAAAAACTAAACAGAGAAATGCTGGACCTAACTAAAGTTATAAACCAACAGATATTTACTGAATATTTCATACAAACATAAAAGAATATAACTTCTACTCATCACCCCATGGAATTTTCTCTAAAAGTGACCACGTACTCAGACACAAATCAAGTCTCAACAGATACAAGAAAATTGAAATAACTCCCTGTATTCTTTCTGGCCAGCACAGATTAAAACTAGCAATCAACAACTATGGAAAGAACAGGAAACTTAAAAATTAATTTACGGAATAATTCACTGAATTTACTGAACAACTCACTACTGAATGAAAGATGGGTCAAGACAGAAATTAAGAAAGTGATAAAAGTCTTTCTAGAATTGAATGAAAATGAACACACAGTGTCCTTTATGGGACTTATGGGATACTGTGGAAACACGGTCCAGGAATGGAGTCACGTGAGGGGAATTCTGAGCACTTGCGAGAAAACTCCAAGAAAGCAAGACCTCAGTCTCTTCAAACGTGGAATTATTCTGAAAACATGTTTTTGTGCTCCTCCCAGGTGTAGCAGATAAGACTGAATTGGCTTCAGATTATTCATTGCGACTGGCTATTTTATTTGTTTATATGCTTCTGTAGACAAACATGTCTTTGTTGTATGCAGCTTGCTCATCATGTACAGCCCTTGTGATTGTGCAATTTACTTATGTGACTCCTCCTAATCCCCAGAGTATGAGTTTTCTGATGCTCTGAATAAAGTTGGTTGTTACATGAAACTTTAGCCTGACTCATTCATTAGCCCCATTCTCCCACGTCCTGTAGCCTCTAGAACAGTAAGCAAGTGGTGCCACAAATCAGGGGCTGAAGTTGGTGGAGAGATAAGAGAGTAGGGAAGCTCACGGAAGGGTGAGTGAGAATAACCCGACAGAAACAGGGAACGCTTTGCCTTGTATTAAGCTGTGTATCATTTTTTTTTTTTTAAGGAAAGGAGGAACAATTGTATCAAAATCACATCTGTTAGATTACTTCAAGCTGTTTATGATTATAATTCCTGGTTTCCAGGTGAAGGGACTTTAGATGAAGAAGTATGATGCAGACTTTGAAAGAATATTGAGAAGACATGTAAAAAAGGGGAAAGATCTCTGCTCAATTTTTGGTCTTTTGACGTTAATTAGGATTGTTATTGAAATGCTTAAGAAAGAAAAAGGAGGATATTAATCATGAGAAAGAGATGCCCAATTTCTTTACTGAATAGAAACTGAATGATCAAATCTTTAAATTGGGAAATGAGGCAAAAAAGGAGATTTTTTTTTTTCCATTCAGGCAAAATTGAAAGACTTTCTCAGCTCCCTTACTGGAGTCTCCTTTGGATACATATCCTTCATTGCCTGAAAGTGACCCTAGAGCACGGGGTGAGGAACTTGATAATCAATCTAATCTTAAATTCCCTCCATTTCCTGATGAAGATTTAGGACAGCTTATGAA
Organism: Myodes glareolus; assembly: GCF_982192425.1. Classification (NCBI taxonomy): domain Eukaryota; kingdom Metazoa; phylum Chordata; class Mammalia; order Rodentia; family Cricetidae; genus Myodes; species Myodes glareolus. The sequence goes on along the minus strand of NC_142036.1, from coordinate 13,726,944 downwards.
AATGCTAAATTTGCAATCTAAGCAATTCCTCCGGGGCCTCATGAGCTGCACTTAGTATTTCCAATGCATTTTTAACAAAATCAAAATGCTTATATACACTAATCAATCTGTTAAAAATCTAAAAGCAAAGATGACATTAGACAGTTCTTGAATATTATTTTGAGAGACAAGAAAAAACGACATCTATTTGAATCCAGACTAAAAGAAGCATTTGTGTGTCGTGTGGATCATTTACTATCTTTAAACTTATTTTCTCCACTAAACTGTTTCCTACAGGTATAGCACAAGAGGACAAACTTTTGGAATGGGTTTATTTACACTATAAGGGCCAGAAAATGTTAACTCCTTACCTTACTCTTCTTTCTCAATTAATAAATCAGGTGAGGACCTGATGCAACAATTACATGGATTTGATTCCCGCTGTATTATTTTACTCTTAACTATCAATAGTTTTAAAGAGCATTACAGAACTTCATGAATTTTCAAATTTCATTTGCAGATTTTATGGAAGGATAGGAAATCACTACCCAGTTGGTAAGTGTAGCATGAGGGGGCCGGCTTGTTGGGGTTTCCGTCCTGCCTGGTACCCCACAGCTGGCAAATCCCAAAGAGAAATCACACACAGGACTCCATAAGGTTATAAACTGATTGGCCCATTAGGTCAGGCTTCTTGTTAACTCTTATAACATATATTACCCCATTATCCTTATCTATGTTAGCCACATGGGCTCAGTACCTTTCTCAGTGTGACAGCTTACATGTTGCCTCTTCGGTGGTCTGCGCAGGAGTGATGGAGGAACCTCTCTGCTTCCCAGAATTCTCCTGTTCTCATTGTATCACCTCTACTTCCTGTCTGGTTTTCCCGCCTATACTGCCTGCCTGGCCAATCAGCGTTTTATTAAAATATGATTGACAGAATACAGACAATTCTCCCACATGTATGGGTTTTTCCTCATACAAACTGAATTTGTGATTACAAAAATTGTCCAAGCTTCTCTCCTTCCACAGTCATATACATGTCTTATTGATGGCTCATTTAAGGGTTTAGGAAGGATTTGTGGTCCAGTCGTTCACCTATCTAGTAATACTTCTTTTTCCCCTCAGCTCAGCAGGTGGAACTGGATATTTTGAATTATCTATTACAGTTAATTCACAAACCCTTAAATATTGTTTCAGATTCTGCTTATGTTGTAGGGTTATTTCCATCAATAAACTCATACTCATTCACACTCTGACCTCCCTGGTTTTATTACAAAAGGAAATAAGCGAGAGATTAAATAAATAAATGAATAAATAAACAAGAAACAGATTAACTGGCCCTCTTTTTCCTTCTACAGAAGAAAATTGGTAAGAAAATCCTTGACTGTAAAGTCAGAACCATGTGGCTGACACTGCCAAGTTTTGCTGTTTGCTGGGGCTGGAACATAGCCCCCTTGTTAAGTTACATCTTCACCAGCTTTCTGTTTTCCACGACTTTCTTCATTAACTGTCCTAGAACTCAATTTGTAGACCAGGGTGGCCTTGCATTTAGAGATCTGTTTTTATCTGTCTCCAGAGGACTGGGATTAAAAGCATACACCACCATACCTGGCTCTAAACTTTTCTTTAATTCTTTTTCACAGTTGGAAATTTAGCTCGATGGAATCTTGACCTAAGGACTTCCTTCCTTTATTTCATTTCTTAATCCATTTACCTCCTTGAACACAGGACTTAGCTTCATTGCACTTCCTGAAGCTTCTTTTCTCCTCAAATTGTACATTTTGTATTTGTTCTTTCTCAGCTTGCTCCTTTTTATTAGAGTTAACACTAGTAACCACACAACAGAGTCTATACTAGGCTATTTCGAGACTTCCTCTGCAAACAGAATAAATCCATATCTCTTCACTTTAACCTCAGGCAGACTCTTTGAGCAAGGGCAAAAAGCAACTACATTCTCCGACAAAGTATCAAACAAAAATTCTTCTCCTCTGAAACCTCTTAATCTAGGCACCCACAGTTCAAATCTTCCTACTAGTATGGTCCATTAAATAGTGCTTAAAGCACCCTACTGTTTTCCAAACACTAAAGTACTAAAGTGCGAATTTTCCAAACAAAACCATGGTCAGTCCTTTCACAGCAATATCCCTGTCCCTGGTACCAACTTCTGTTTTAGGATTTCTACTGCTGTGAAGAGACACCATGACAACTGCAACTCTTTTTTCTTTTAAATTTTATTTAAGTAACACTTTTTCATTTATTTTACATACCAATCAGTTCCCCTCCCCTCTCTCCTCCCTTTCCCTCTCCTTCCCATCTACCCCCTTCTCCATCCTCTCCTCCTCCTCCATTCAGAAAGGGGCAGGCAACTCTTATAAAGGAAAGCATTTAATGGGGTGGCTTACAGTTGCAGAGGTTTAGTTCATTATCATCATGGTGGGACTTGGCATCATTCAGGCAGACATAGCACTGGAGGGAGTTGAGAGTTGTGCATCTTGACCTACAGACAACAGGAAGCGATCTGTATCACTGGGTGTAACTTGAACATAGGAGACCTCAAAGCCCACACTACAGTGACACACTCCCTCCACAGGGGAACACATATTTCAACAAAGCCATTTTTCCTAATAGTGCCACTCCCTTTGGGGGCATTTTCTTTCAAACCACCGAAATTTGTATGGTGGAAATGTCTGGTTACTGAAGAAAGAAATTTAAAAGATTTCAGAAGATGGAAAGATCTTCCATGATTATGGATCAGTAGTAGTAACATAGTAAAAATGACCGACCATCCTACCAAAAGTTATCTACACATTTCATGTAATTTTCATCAAAATTCCAATACAAAATCTTCACAGATCTTGAAAGGATCCAGCTTCATATGAAAATAAAGAACCCAGGACAACTAAAACAACACTGAACAATAAAAGAGCTGGTGGAAGTATCACAATCCTTGAGTTCAAGTTGCATTACATTGCTATAGTAATAAAAAGTATGCTATTGGCACAAAAACAGATACATTAATCAATAGAATCAAATTGAAAATTCATATGTAAGTACATATACTTATGGATACCTGATGTTTAATTAAGAGGCCAGAATGCAGCATCAATGGTGTTGGTCACACTGATAGCTGCATGTAGAATAATAGATCCATACTTACCACCTAACATAAAACTCAACTCAAAATGGACCAAATACCCCAACAAAGCCAGATACACTGAGCCTGATAGAAGAGAAAGTGCAAAATAACCTAGAACTCAGTGGCATAGAAAAAGATTTTCTGAACATAACACCATTAACATACATTAACACAGGCACTAAGATCAGCAATCAAGAAATGGAACCTCAGGAAACTGAGATGTTTCTGCACAGCAAAGGACACCATCATTCAGACAAAGCAGCAGCCTAAGGAATGGTACACAGTTTTTACCAACTACATATCTGATAGAGGACTGATATCCAAAATATATAAAGAACTCAAGAAATGAGATAACAACAGCAACAACAAAACAACCCAACTAAAAAGTGGAGAGCAGCTCTAAACAGAGAATTCTCAATACAGAAAACTTAAATGGATGAGAAACACTTAAATGTTCAGTGTTTTAGCCAGGGAAATATAAATCAAAACTACTTTGGGATTCAATCTAAACCTGTCAGAGTGGCTAAAATCAACAGAACAAGTGAGGAGGATATGGAATAATGGGAATACTCATCCATTTTTGGTGGGAGTGCAAACTCACACAGTCACTATGGAAATAAGTGTTGTGGTTCCTCAGGAAGACTGAAATTGATCTACCTCAAGATCTAGCTATACCACTCTTTGCCACATACTCAAAGGATGATTCATCCTATGCCAAGGACACTTGCTCAACCAAGTTCTTTTCCATTCTATTCATAATAGCCAGAAATTTGGAAACAACCTAGATGTTCCTTAACAGAAGAATAAAGAAAATGTGGTACATTTACACAATGTATTATTACTCAGCTGTTAAAAATTGACATCATGAAATTTTCAGGAAAATGGATGGAACTAGAAAAAAATCATCCCGGGTGAGGTATCCCAGACCAGAATGACAAATACAATATGATTTTGTTTATGAAGAGTCCAGGCATAAGAAAATAAAAATGTAGATTCCAAAAATAAAAATGTAGAAATAAAGAAATATAAAGTTATAAGTCTAGGAGAATGAGAACAGACTATCAGCAGCTTTCTCAGCAGATCAAGGATCATTCATTCACAGTGAGTTATTTTCTCAGATGCTTGGGAAGCGTAGGTCATTTTACAACTGGCTGTTTTATTTACAAGGCCAGAGTGTCTCTCTACTTAAGAGCAGTGTCCTGACCATCCTTGATAAATGGCAGATGTAAACTGAGTTTAACCTTTAGGAGACAGAGATATGTGACCTCTGGGTCAGACACTGTCTTTGTTATGGGAAACTGGCACCACCAGAGGAGAGGCATAAGACCCCAGTTTACACCCGGAGGTACCAGGAGACAGTGGATAAATACAAAGGTTTAATTAATGAGCTCTGATGATGGAGGTTATAAAGTATGGCAGTCAGTATCTGAAGATTTACCCGGAAACAGTGTGAAAGGTTTTTCTTCCTAAATTCTCAGCCCAGGAACCAGTTAATTCCAAATTCCCCCTTGACATTAGCACTCACTCCCCTCTCTAGGGTCTCCGCTGATCAGCCCAAGGGTCAGGGCAAGGTTGTAAAAATTCCTTTACCCAGACCTAATGCTTGGTGTCCTAACTATAAAAGGTGGGGTCAGAAACTAGTCGATGCCGCAGCCTAACAAACACCACCTCTGGCTGTGGTCTCAGCTAGCTGATAAGCTTCTGTGCCCTGCGGTGTTTTATTTTATTTTTTTATTTTTAAGTTTGCTTCTGATTTTCCTAGGATCTGGTTTCTGGAATAAAGTTTGCTTCTGGTTTATTAGACTTGGTGGTGTTCTCATCTTTGTGTGACCCCCCTGGACCCAACAGTTTATATTGTGGATATTAACTGCTAAGGCAATGGTAACCAAACTACAACCCACAGAACCATAGAAGGTAGGTATAGAGTAAGGAACCAGAGCAGTTGTTCTCAACCTGAGGGTCATGACCCCTTTGGGGATAGTCAAGTGGCTCTTTTACAGGGATCACCTAAGGCAATCGGAAAGCACATATTTCTGATGATCTGAAGAACTGATCATCTCTCTATCTCCAGGTGGATCCTCCCACTTACGAGTACCCACTGTATACATTAGGAAGACAGAGAACCACTGGACTAGAGGGAACAGATAGATCTTGTTAGGAAAGGGAAATAAAGTAGATATGGATGGAAGAGCATTGGTGAGAATGGAAGGATCAAGTTGGGAGGGAGTGAGAGGGAAGAGGGGCTTGTGGGAAGAAATACAGGGAGAGACAGTTAAAATTGAGGGGCATTTGAGGGATATTATGGAAATCTAATACAGTAGAACTTTCCTAAAATATATGCATATATGAAGGTGCTTGAAATGAAATTACCAAATAATGGGGGAGACAGGCCATTTCTTACTCAGTGAAGCTTCCAGTACCAGGATTGGATTACATCTAATTGAGTTGTTGGCCAAAGGGGCCCCGTGGGAATTCCCAAACAACCTAGGCTGTTGTCAAGTGTATAGGTTGCTCTCTACAAACTGATAGCAAGGCCCCACTGATGAACACAATACTATATTGGACATGGAGAATTCGAGCTGGTGCTTACCTAGAGCCGTCACCTCTGTGTTCCCGTGTCTTTGGTACAGGAAGGGACTCTGCACACCATTAAAAGGAAAAGATAAGCACAAACCAGTCACAAACCCTTAATCTACCATGGTGTCCTGCCTGCAAGATACGCTAGGCCAATGGTGTTACAAAGCTTGTGGGAAGAACCAGCCAGAAACTTGTCTGACTTAAGCCTATTCCACAAGATGTAACCCCTATCTGATACTGCTTGGGTGACCGAGATAGTCCAGGGACATAGAAGAAAACCAAAAAATACTGGTCTAAAAAAGAGGGGAAAGTGTAGTGATAAAATGACTTCTAATGATATTCTGCTATGTAAGCAGAGACTGCTTGTTTATTTTCCAGCTGCCCAGCCCAAATAAGCGCACAGAAACTATATTAATTACAACATTATTTGGCCAATAGCTTAGGCATATTTTTTAACTAGCTCTTATATCTTTAATTAACTCATTTCTATCAATCTGTGTACCGACACAAGGCTGTGGCTTACTGGTAAGGGTCCTGTGGGCATCTTTCTTCTTGGACAGCTACATGGTGTCTCTTTGACTCTGCTTACTTTAGATCTCTGTTCAGATTTCCCGCCTGGCTTTACTCTACTAAGTCGTTGGCCAAATAGCTTCTTTAATAACCAATGGTAATAAAACATGCTCATAGCATACAGAGGGGAATACACATCATTACTATATTCACAGATCAGTGCCTTATTCGGTCATCACCAGAGAAGCTTGCTCCTGCAGAAGATGGGAATAGATGCAGAGACCCACAGCCAGGCATTACACAGTGAATGAGATAGCTTGGAACATTCTGCCCTAAATGGGATGTCTCCATTAAATCCCTCCTCTCAGAGCCCAGGGCACCCCCAGAAGAGGAGGTGGAGAGAATGTAAGAGCCAGAGGGAAAGGACACTGAGGAAAGACCCTCTGTCAGTATGAGCTCAGCTCATATGAACTCAGAGACTGAGGCTGCATGTACAGGACCTACACAGGTAGGAACCGGTTTCTCTGCATATATAATATGACTGTAGGGCCCGGGTCTGCCCCTACTCCCTGGGGGGGCGTCTCGAGGACAGTTCTGGTCAGCCAGCTCAGCTTCCTGCTAGTTTCTGTTATCTCTGCCTAGCCTGATGTTTTAGCTGTAGGGCTTCGTTTTATCTTTGGTATGGTAATTTCCCACCTGCCCGGGAGGAGTTCCTACAAGGCGCCAGGTCCCTCCTGCCTGGGTTGGTTCCTGCTGCTAGGTTCCCCTCTGGCTGGGAGGGAATTCCTTTACTGGGGCCTAGGTCTATTAGCTTTGCAGAAAGCTGAAAAAAGTGGCATTCGGCTATCTCTTGACTAGTGACCATGGTCTCTTGTGTTTTTATTTCGATCTCCAGGCCTTTGCCCGGATTCGCGTAAGGTACGGTTGTGCGGGAACGAGAGGGTAACACAGAATTGGGTCTTACATATGACTTTCAGTTCAGTGTTTCTATAGGATTCCTAGGGTGAGAATGAGTGCGTCTCTGATTCTTGTGCCTTCTTTTGGGCTCTTCCGTTGGTTTGTCTTGTTCAACTCCAAAGTGATAGCTTTTGTTTTATTACATTATATTTTATTTTATAATACTTTTTTTTTCAAAAATAAATGAATGAATGAAAACCTAGCCACCAGGGTAAAGGTTAACAGCTGAACTGTCTACTTATATCTAGAGGAGAGCAAGAATCAGTTTTCTCCAATATAGTGGCCCTGGATGTATCAACCACTCCAGGACAGGCCTCATGTTCATCAGAGTTGAACAATATCAATTCCGCTTCTGCCCCCAAACTCCAAAGGTTTATTTTCTTTCCTTCTTTTAGTGTGTGTGTGTGTGTGTGTGTGTGTGTGCGCACACACACACACTTTTATTTGGTTACAGTTTGCTGTTGTTGTTTTTTCCCCCTTTTGGTTTTGGGGTTTTGTTGTGTTGGGTTTCGGTCTGTTTTTTGAGAAATAACTTTAAGTTGGGTGGGTAGGGAGGGGAGAAGATCTGGAAGGACTTGGGGAGGGGAAAGCATCGAGTCATATTTATCTGGAGGAACAGTGGCTGTGGACTCCACAAAACCCCACTGCCAAGGCCTATGTCATATGACTCAGACGAGCTCACAAAGCAGCAAGCTGTATTCTTTTTTTCTTTTTCTTTTTTTGTTTATTGAGACAGGGTCTCTCTATGCAGCCCTGGCGGTTCCGGAACTCACTCTGTAGACCAGGATGGTCTTGAACTCATAGAGAGCCTCCTGTCTCCACCTCCCGAGTACCAGGATTAAAGGTGTGTCTACCACTATCTGATTACAAGCTCTACTCTCCTTGGCCCATATAAGAAGGACTTGTCTCTGTAGGGTGAGGACACATTGATACTGGTCTCTTACGATACAGCACAGTTCAGCCACGCCCAGAGCTGTTAGCATGGGCGCAGCTAGAGGATGGGAGTCCCAGGTCAAGGCTGTCAGAAGAGCACAGAGTAATGGTTCCAGCTTTGGGAGGCATGGCCTCATAGCAAGACCCAGGTCCGCCTATCCAAGACTGTCTTAGTGCTACCTCTAGGCTGAACTGAATCACTGTGGTCTGCTTAACACAACTTGCCTTCTTCCATGCTGGCACACTCTTAGCTCAGCACTGGTCCCTTTCCAACCCCCATACTTTGCTGTCTCTCCAGAACTGCTTGCTCAGGGGCTACAGCCCCAAGGCCAGTAGGAGACCAGGCTCTGTGATGGCCTAGAATCCTGAGCCTCCTCCTACACATCAGGCCACATGCCTCTTTCCACTGCCTTCCTATGATCACAGCTCTCAACCAATAATGCTAAAAGGGGAAAGAATACTAGTGTTAGCTAGGCGCAAAGGCGACACCCATACCTATCTACACAGGAACTGGCATATGACGCACCTGCATGCTTCTATAGTCTGGCAACTGTCACATGTCACAAACATTAACTGCAGCACCAGGACCATCATTGGTAGGCTTGAAATGGTCATGTGACAAATGCATACACCAGTTGCATGAAGATCGTCTTAGGACATACGGAGAGACATTACAGTGTGGCATCATGCAGTGGCCATTGCACAGGGGCCATACATGACACACTCAGTCACACACGAGCTCACAGGATTATGCGTCTGCTGACTTTCTAGCATCCTTCCTCTCAGGCTCAGTACTGATCATCCTGGCCCAGTACAGTGCCTATGCCCCAATATTTTTACGCACAGGTTCCTGGTTGTACCACCTTCCTGTGTTTATTCCATCACCTCCAGCATAACACCCACCTTCTCCTCCACAACTTCTCCCACTCTACTCCACACAGCTCACCACTGCGCCAGCCTCTCCCACTCAATGGCCATGGATGTTCATCTCCCAAAGGAACCTGAGCTCTGCGAACAGAAATGTCCCCTGGTTCATGTTTCTACGGGCCTATTCTGTATCTGTGCACTATGGTAAAGCCATACTGTGTCCTTGACACCTAACCAGTCTTCTGACCTAATACAGATGTGCATTCAGGGCCAGCTGGACAGGGAAGACGTGATGTGACACAGGGTAATCACGCAGACAGTATGTGTACTCACTGAACCCAAGCTCCGAGTGTGTGTCCTCTCTGTGTGGCCTATGCACACTTTTCTATCTTTAGAAAAATATGCTGCAGATATGAGAGAAAGTAACCAAGTGGGTGAAAAGTTAACCACATCAGGAATGGGAGAGACCTTATAGTCAAATAGCCCAAGGCAGCTATGGACAAAGGCAGAGTCAGGCCATAGGGCATAGGGCACATGCTGGGCCTGGGAAAGCAGGCTATAGCTCCCCAAGTGCATGCTCACACTAGTGAAGTTTCTGCACTGTTCACTCAGGGTTTAGGTATGCTGCCCATAGGGGGACCCCAGCCTCAGCTAGTATGCACACGAGAGCAGGCATGGTGTTGATCTACATGATTGTTTTGTTTGCATAGTCTAGAAAGGATTTGATTCTTTGTTCTGGATCCCAGAACATACGGGTGGGAACAGCCTGTGTTGGAGAGAGTCTTGGCACCCCTTGTTATCACATTTGCCCCGCTAATGCTGAGTCAGACAGATGTTAGCAAAATGTTGGTCCTGGGCTGGGGATGTAGCTTGGTTGGTGCAGCGCATGCCTAGCTGTGGAGAGCCCTGGCTTTCATCCCTGTCATCACGTAAACCAGGTGTGGTGAATGTAAGCTTGTAATCCCAGTACTTCAGAGGTGAAGCAGATGAATCAGAAGTTCAATCTTTTTTGACTACACAAGTCAGAGGGCAGCCTGGAATACACAAGAATCTACCTTCAAAACAAATAAAAAAGCCAGCATTCCACTTGCAACAAATGTATCCAGACACTATGACTGAAACCACATCAAGTTTAGACTTTTTCAGAGTCTCAGAGATGAGCGCCCAAGTTCTTCAGAGAAGCAGAACAAGTGGCGGAAGATGGGTGGATGATAGAGGATAGATATAAACAGTAGACCATAGAGAGAGGACGATGGAATGGAGATGACAGGCAGGTAGACCACAGAGGGAGGACAGACAATAGACAGATGGGTGACACACAGAATGAAGCTCCAACTCCAGAAGGATGATTTTATGGACAGATAGAGACCCAACGGTTACAGATGGAATGGGGAGGAACTGAAGTCTTAAGGGACTGGCCACACAGTTGGGCTGAATATGTGGATGATAAGTTTGATGCACCTGGGACAAGCCAGCAAGAAGGAAACCGAGGCAGGAGCTGATATTGTGACCTTGTAACAAGATTTTTCCTTCTCTGGCAGACACTACAGACCCTTGCTTTTCTTTCCCCTTCACTTGCTCTCCCTTAGGAAGGCTGTCACCCTCTACCAGTGGGAGTGGGGCCACTTTCACCACCCTGTCTTCTCTACTGCAAGTCCTCAGTCTACAATCCACCCTCAAGCTGCAGCATCTGCTCCGCGTATAGATATTAGCTCTCTTCTTCCTGACTGCCCCTCCCTCCCGGCCACCACATCCTGTAGATGCAGGATGATTCCCACTAGCAGAGCATCCCTACCTGATTATGAAATAATTGGAAGAGACTTGAGACTGGGAACAGAATGCTGGATGGACGAGGCTTTGGATGTGTTAGTATGGTGTGTGCATGTGTCCTTTTGTACAAGGACAGTGGGGTTGGTCCACACAGGAAGAACAGAGTGAGTCATACAAAGTCGGAGGATGTTTTATTGTTATTAAAAAGATGGAGAGAGACCTTAAAGACATAAATGGGCTCCAGAAAATTTAAAGAAAAAAAGCTGGCAAAGCTAAGCTTTGTATCATGAACATCTCTTGGGAATCCCCAAAGAGCCGGGCATCCTCCCTTTTCCTTCCCATTTTTCCCCTTGTCTTTGTTGGAGACTTTGAACTGGCATTGGCCTTTATACGAAATGAGGAAGAGTCATGGTGCCTCTCCAGTGCCAGTGGCTAGTCAACTTCAGTGCCCCAGGCGTGGCCTCTCTCCCTAGAAGTCTATTCTAACTGGTATTTTCTTCAGTGAGTGGCCTGGTCCGGATGGCAGGCTGCAGGAAGGACACAGTCTGGCCTGGTTTTTCTCGCACCCTTTCTCTTTCTCCCATGTTGCTCCTGGACTACCCGGTGGCCTGACTCGGATCTGCTCCTCAGGCCCTTTTCCTGGAGGTCCTTCTGGGTTACTCAGCCCTTGCTCAGTGGCCTCTGCACCGGTTCCTGCTAGGGCTCAACAGAGGCTGTGAGGCTCAGGTCCCCCTCTGAGTGTCTCTGGAGTATAGCTGGGTCATGCAGGGAGGTGACAGTGTCCTGCTCTTCAGGCTGTGGGGTGAGCAATGTCTCTGGTTGGATTTTGCATCCGAGAATTTAGCATGTTGCATAGGTGGCAGGAAGAGGTCTTCATAAGGAGCCCCATCTTAGGGAGGTTCTGGCCCTACATTCCAAAAAGCACGAGTTCACTTAAGTGTCAGGAAAAATCTGGCAGGGCACTGGTGGTGAGAAAGCCATCAGACTTTCAACAGCCCTTCCCAAATTTCCCTTTGGTGTCTCTGGCGTCTCAGCTTCAGTGGCATGTGGAAACTTCCCCTTCTCTCAGGAAACACTGTTTTTGAGAGGACTGTGTAGACACGGCTGGTTCTAAAGCTTGTCTGCATCTAACGGATGCAGGTAACGCAGCCCTTCGGGGAGAGGACCCAGTCACGGGCCAGACACCCTGTAAAAGGAACTTATGGGCCTATCCATCAGTCTGGCAACGGCTGTGCTGGTGTTGCTTGGGTGCTGTTGGCTATCGTCTGGGGAAGAGTCTTCTCTTCTTTGTGGTCCTCCAAATGTGAAAGGGAGGCTGGTAGAAGAGTCAGAGCCATAAGCTCAAAGGAGGCTGAGATGAGAGGGCAGTTTGGCCTGTTCAGCTGAATGGACTTGGTCCTAGAGGGCTGGTGAGCTCTGAGTACCTCTGAGAGGTTATCTAGGCGCCCTGTCCAATCATGTTCCGATAGTCACGGCCAACTGTCTGCTTCACTTCCACCACCGAGGAGACGATCCACTTCACCTGTGGGATGCAAAAGTGAGATGAACTGCCTGACTTTAATCCCCTCCATCCTGAACAGTGAGAGAGGGTCAGCTCCCAATCTTGGGCTGACATATAGCTGGAGTGAGGATGAAATGGTGACGTTTTAGGGCACAGTTTTGAGATAGTGTATAGCTATCGTAAGGGGAATTGTGGGGATAACACAGGGATCTGGGGAGGGCCAGGTTTAGATAGAGTGGGGAACGACATAGAAACAGTGTGCAGACGGTGTTGGAGACGACGGATAGGGTAGGTGACAACACAGAGGAGCATCCCACAGAGGAGCGTCCAGACAAATTAGGGACAACGTGGACCATGTGGGTATAACACAGAACAAGAGAGGGGCAGTGAGGGGGTGGTATGAGGACAGAATAGGACTGTGGAAGATGACATATGCCAGTGTGGGAGAAAGCTTGAGACAGCATGGACTAGGCAGGGGCAGCATGACTTGTCATGGAGATAGTTCGTGGATACGTGGACTAGGCAGGGGCAGCATGACTCGTCATTGAGATAGTTCGTGGATACGTGGACTAGGCAGGGGCAGCATGACTCGTCATTGAGATAGTTTGGGGATAGTGTAGCTATCATGGAGGGGCTGGGGGAGCTGTGCTGACCTTGAAGAGTGTGACGGTGGCACTGTAGCACACGCTGAGCAGGAAGAGGGTGATGAAGATGCTGATGGTCGTCCAGAGCCCGTCCAGCTCCCCGTCCTGGGCCTCGGGACAACTTTCATCCAGTTCCAGCTCTGCACAAAAAGAAGCAATCAATGTTTATCCCAACAAGGGAGTGATTCTCGATGTGGCAGCTGAGTTTGCACGGAGGTAGAGGAGAAGGAACCAGCTGGACGGCGCCAACAGACTCTCCCTTTCTGCCCTCTCTGGGCCAGCAGCCCAAGTTCCTCCAAGTGTTCCATCTTAAACCCTGGGCTCAGCCAGAAACAACAGGCCTGATGGTGGCCGGGACTATGAAGGACCCTTTTTATCTACCCCACCACTTAGTACTGGGCTGGCTGGGCTGAATCAGGGCTTATGACCCCTGTCGGGAGTGACTCCGTAGCCTGTCTGAGCTGCTGATTGTCCCATGGTGACCAAGTCCAGAGGGCCAGAATGAGGGTAGGGCCTGTGTTTGGTGATGCCTGGGCTTTCTAGAAGCTCCACATTTGGGAAGTGAACCAAGGAGAGTATTAACTGTGTGGGATGAAAACAGGAGCTGGAGGATGGAGGGTCAGACTGTGTCTGGGGGTGCTTTTCTGTGTGCTAGGGCAAAGGATTCAGGTGCTCATGGGAGCTATTTCATCGGCACTGGTCCAAATATGAACATTTAGGTAGTGTTTAGGGAGGCTGCCCATGTGAGATATTGCTTGTATGTGTGTATGTGTGTGTGTGTGTGTGTGTGTGTGTGTGTGTGTGTGTGTGTATGATTGGAGTCAGAGGTGCCATGTGGGTTGTATGATGTTCAGGAGGCTGGTTTTAATGGCTATGGTCTCAGCCTATATGTGGGTATTTAAATAGTCAATTCCTTGATGGCATCCAGGGACACAGGTGTCAGTGACCCTGGTCTCAGATGTTCCTCTTGGAACACAGGTGTAAGTGAATGTCATATGGGATGTAGTCAGGAGTGGTCATCCCTATCTCTGAGGTCTGGCAGAGTTTGTCTGGGCTCCATGTATGGACAGCAAGAGTCTTTCTTTCCGTCAATGTTCCCGCTTACTTCTGCGGTGCTCACAGAGACCTCCTCAGTCACAGTGGGGGGTCACGATAGAGAGAAGGGCAGACAGGTGAGGGTGGGGCTTGTGTTGAGGTGAGGTGCACTCCTTGTATTTCTTTCTTTGGATGTTTTCTAGGGGTGCCTCCAGTCCCATCACAGAGCAGCTGGTGGATGGAGGGAGGGTATGGAGAGAGTCGCTTGGGCCAACCTTCCTACCCAGTGAGGGATGATTTCTGGCAAGGACAGGCACACTGGCATGCTCTGGGTCTGTCAGTGTAAGATCTCTTTTCTTTCATTGATGCTAACTTAGGCCTCCAACCCTGGTCAGACCCCATAGCCTGTGGTTGAGGCATGTCATGAGCTATGTGCTGTGTAAAGAATCAGGATAATCTCAGAGGGTCCCAGGGTATCTCTGGGTGCTTTATTTACAGGGTTAGGGGGTAGGGCTGGTAACAGTGTCTTGTAGGACCCAGTGTCTGGCTGGGTGTTTGAGCTCATTTACCCGGGGTGCGGGAGAGGTTCTTCTGCGTGTGGTGATTGTGCAACGCCTCGTGTACCACAGAGCAGGTAAAAGTTTCTCCTTGCAACCAACTGCTTGTGTCCACCGTGAGCTTGCTGTAGAGGAAGTAGGACCCATCTGAGTCCAGAATGGGTGGGGTGTTCTTGTAGTTCTGCTCCAGCACCCCGCTCCTTTCCCACTCCACGCTGATGGCTTCAGGGAAGAAGTCTGTGATCATGCAGGTCAGGCTGACCTTCCTCTTGGACATTTGTTCTCGAGGTGGAGGTATGGCGTACACTTGAGGTACCCTGGGTTGCCCTGCAGAGAGAGACGTCACAACAAATTAAGGACGAAGTAGAGGGCTGTCCACACAAGTGTTCATTCTCACGCCCCACCACAGCTCCCATCCAGTTTGTCTACAGATCCCACCTTGGGGTTTTGAGATGGTTCTCTCAGTGGGGCCTGGGAGGCCTTTGTTGTTGACCTTGCATTTGAACTTCTTGCCACTCAGCCAGTCATTGTGCTGGATGGGGAGGACACTGACCACACGGCGGGTACCGTTGCTCAGCTCCTCAGGAGGCTCTGTCTGAGCTGTGTACACTTCAACATTGTTCACAAACCACTTGAACTCGACATCTGGTTCTTCCTCACTCACATCCACCACTACACATGTGACCTTGGGGGTCAGGGTGATCATGAGTGTCTCTTTGGGCTTTGGAGGGTAGATGAAGACAGAGGGTCCACCGACATCTATAAGGAGAAATAGGATGGATCAGAAACTGGGCCTCCAATGTGTGACTGTTTGTGACAGTCATTTCCTGGGACTAAAGAAGGAGACTTAAATGACTTACTTGGGCACGGGGTAGGTGGGATGATGGGCTCTGCAGAGAAAAGACCAGGCATTAATAGAGTCAGAGTGAGAGAAGGCACCAATCTTGGGGGACGGCCCTAGTGTGGGCAAAGGTCAAGCTGTTCCTAGATATGATACGGATTGGGAGGTTGAGACCTGCGTCCATGATGTGAAATGTTGGTAGCCTTCTCAGAAGATCACTCTCTGAGTGTGAGGAACACGAACAGAGGCCTCCAGGAGGTAGACACAAAGGAACCCTGTTCCCCTGATTGGTGTTGCCTCCCTGTCAACGTCTGTCCAGCTTGATTGTTGTATACAGAGGTTGACCCCAGTCTGACCTCCCAGTTAACCTTTATCTCCCTTGGTCACCCTCTCACCAATTTTCTTGTCCACCTTGGTGCTGCTGGCTGGGTGGGCGACGTTGCAGATGACGGTCTGGCTGGGCCACATGCTGGAGGGCACAGTCACTGAGCTGCTGAGGGAGTAGAGCCCAGAACGCAGGACCGCCGGGAAGGTGCGCACACCGCTGGTCAGGCTTCCAGAGTTCCAGGTTACGGTCGCCGGCTCAGGGAAATAGCCCTTGACCAGGCATCCCAGGGTCACTGTGGAGCCAGTTGTGCCTCCACATCCAGGAGCCAGTGGATAGACAGATGGGGCTGTTGTTGGGACTGCAAGAGAGGGGGATGTGTGAGCTTGTCAGACATGGCTGGATCCAAGCACCTGGAAGAGCTCCGTCCTTGATCCTACAAGAATCCCAGGCTTCTGCAAAGAGCATGTAGGATCTAGCACCGGGATACGGGCAATCATATGGCCACCTTGAGTGTTCCAGCTGTCTCAACTTAGACCCTGCTTACCCCAGGATCACTAGATCAGCCTGACCAGTAGAACTTCTGAGCCCAGCTCTAGCCCCAGGATATTTTCAGAAAGTTGGTGGATGAGCTCTCCGTTGTGCTTTTTATGTCCAGTTCTATAGTCTCTTGCACTTGTGTCTTGAAGCTGTACACATTGTTCAAGTCTTCCCTCAGTGGAGCCTGCATTCCTTTTCCCAGTTCTGCCTGCCCTGCCATGTTGGCGTCTGTTGTCTTGTTCCCTCTCTGTATTTTATGTATGTATGTGTGTGTGTGTATGTATGTACATATGTATGTATGTGTGTATTTGTTGTGGTGTCTGGTCTAATAGATGGGCCTGCTGTCAGGTCCCATGAGCTGATCCCAAAACCAGATCCCTAGTCCTAGCCATGTAGGCTGTGCCTTCTGGTGTTGTTTCTGAGTGAAGGAGGGTAAACAAATCCCACTCCTAGACTCTTACTCTGATTCCACGCTGACACAATGCCCAGAGGACTCTTCCTCAACCTGCCTGCTACTTTGATTCCTAAATTTGTGCTCTGGGCTCCAGCTTGAACTCAGCCCTCCTTGAATCTTCCTCCTTGATTCCTGAGGTCCGTACCCAGCACAGCTGTCATGCACCTTCTCCGCATGGGCAGCCCTGGCCTGCCTGCCTTCCCTGGAGGCATCCATGCTTCTTGTCCTCTGCAGGGTAGTCTTCCTGGCTGGGACCTAAAGAGCTCAGCTCTAGTTCCCCTGCCGCCTCTTCTCTTCCTACTAACCCCGCACTCATCCCTGGCTTCCCTTACATGGTGCCAGTGTCTTCCACATCCCAGCAAAGTCCCTTTTCTTGTTCTGGAAGCCTTGGGCCCTTTAGCATAGGATGTGCACCATTCACGAGGGAATTGGGTGTCAGGCTTGTGTTCCTCCCAGTCCTAGTCTCCTTCTCTCAGCTCCAGGGCGTACTGGACTCCTGCCATCCTTCTTTGCACCTTAGCTGCTGGCACCCACTGCTCAGACCCTGAAATGCACCCCCACCGCTCTGGGCATCCAATTCTCTGTATATCTAACTACTGTGGCATGCTTGACCTTCTTGTCCTATGTTCCAATTAGTCTCCAACGACAAAGATTGGGCTCCTGACCCCAGAAGGGCGGCCTATAAGGTTCTTTTGAGAGTGTTAGCCTTGGTCACTTTCCCTGCTCAGACAAGGTTTTTCTCGCCCCTCACTACTGGTTCTCTCTGCAGCCATGCTGACCCGCTGTCTGTGAGTTCAGGCAAGCCCCGAGCACTTTCCCTCTCTCCTTTTCCTTCCCTTTCCTCTTCTCTCTAGTTCTTGCACATGGCCCTCTATCTGAACCCAGCTCTCACTATTGCCAGAGGGCATGTTTCAAAATGAGGTGCAGACCAGCAACAGGGGAGCTGATGCAGCAGGAAAGGTAAGATGACCTGGTCCCCTCTCAGCTGTCTTAAATTTCTGCATCTCACCTGATCCCCAACCCCTTAGCTATCACTGCTGCCTGAATCTCACTTCTTACAAAGACCCAGGGCTCATTCACCCTGCCCAGAGAATTCCTGGTTGCCCCTGCTAGACCTACTGATTTCCTCGGTTGATCTGGTCCCCTAGCATTACCACCTGCCTCAGGATACTGTGGCCACTCAGACTGGGTCCCCACACAACCACTTGCTCTGGTTTCCATAAAGCTAGTGAGTTCACTTTCTCACACTTCATCTGCCCCAGAACTGCAGTAGCTGCTTGATCTGGTCCCCCACAGTCCCCTACCTTCTTCAGTCACTTTTAGGTACTCAGCCCGATGCCCTAACTCCTACCGCTCCCAGCTGTCCTGTAGTAGTCGCTCAGCCTGTTCTCCGTTCCCTCACTTGGTCTCAGCTCACTGGTAGCTGGCAGTTCAGTATGGTGTCCTATAACCTGGGACCTCTCCATCTCACAGCCCAGCATCCCCGTGGCTTCTCCGACTGCTCCTTCACATTCCCATCCACCGCAGCCCCCTGTAGTTTCTTAGCCCATGCCTTCCATCGTCCCCTACCACAGCTCTCTCATAGGTGCTTATTTTGATTTCATGAGCATCTGAGGTTTCCTTGACTCTCCAGAATTCTCACCTACTCTGGATCCCTGGAAGAGCTCATCCTGGTTCTCCCCTTTCCCAGATGCCTCAGATCACACATGGCTGTTCAGCCTGGCATCCCACACACCCACCAGCTCTAGCTCCACTGTAGCTGTTCAGTCAGAACCCCTGTACCCTCACTTGCCCCATCTCCCCTGTAACTGTTCAGCTTGGTTGCCAAAACTACTTCCATATGCCTCCGCTGTCCTGTAACTGTTCAGCTTAATACTCCAAACATTTAATGTCCCTATCTCCCTGTAGCTACTCAGCCTGGTCCCACACTCCTATCTTCCCTAGCATCCCCCATAACTGCTCAGCTGGTCCCATTTCCTAGCACCCCAGAACTGCTCAGCTGGTCCCCACATTCCCTAGCTCCCCCAGGGCTGCTCAGCTGGTTCCCACCTTCCCTAGCACCCCAGAACTGCTCAGCTGGTCCCCACCTTCCCTTGCTCCCCCAGAGCTGCTCAACCAGGTCCCCACCTCCCCTAGCACCCCAGAACTGCTCAGCTGGTCCCCACATTCCCTAGCTCCCCCAGAGATGCTCAGCTTGTTCCCACCTTCCCTAGCACCCCAGAACTGCTCAGCTGGTCCCCACCTTCCCTAGCATCCCAGAACTTCTCAACCAGGTCCCCACCTCCCCTAGCACCCCAGAACTGCTCAGCTGGTCCCCACCTTCCCTAGCACCCCAGAACTGCTAAGCTGGTCCCCACCTCCCCTAGAACCCCATAACTGCTCAACTGGTTCCCACATTCCCTAGCACCCCAGACCTACTCAGCTGGTCCCAACCTTCCCTAGCATCCCAGAACTGCTCAGCTGGTCCCTACCTTCTCTAGCTCCCCCAGAACTGCTCAGCTGATCCCCACATTCCCTAGCACCCCAGAACTGCTCAGCTGGTCCCCACCTTCCCTAGCATCCCAGAACTGCTCAGCTGGTCCCCACCTTCTCTAGCTCCCCCAGAACTGCTCAGCTGGTCCCCACCTCCCCTAGCACCCCAGACCTGCTCAGCTGGTCCCCACCTCCCCTAGCACCCCAGACCTGCTCCGCTGGTCCCCACATTACCTAGCACCCCAGAACTGCTCAGCTGGTCCCCACCTTCTCTAGCTCCTCCAGAACTGCTCAGCTGGTCCCCACCTTCCGTAGCTCCCCCAGAACTGCTCAGCTGGTCCCCACCTTCCGTAGCTCCCCCAGAACTCCTCAGCTGGTCCCCACCTTCCCTAGCTCCCCAGAACTACTCAGCTGGTCCCCAGCTTCCCTAGCACCCCAGAACTGCCCCGCTGGTTCCCACCTTCCCTAGCACCCCAGAATTGCTCAGTTGGTCCTCACCTTCCCTAGCACCCCAGAACTGCTCAGCTGGTCCCCATCTTCCCTAGCACCCCAGAACTGCTCAGCTGGTCACCACCTTTCCTAGCACCCCAGACCTGCTCAGCTGGTCCCCACCTTCCCTAGCTCCCCAGAACTGTTCAGCTGGTCCCCAGCTTCCCTAGCTCCCCAGAACTGCTCCGCTGGGTCCCACCTTCCCTAGCACCCCAGAACTGCTCAACCAGGTCCCCACCTTCCCTAGCATCCCAGAACTGCTCAGCTGGTTCCCACATTCCCTAGCATACCAGAACTACTCAGCTGGTCCCCACATTCCCTAGCACCCCAGAACTGCTCAGCTGGTCCCCACCTTCCCTAGCATCCCAGAACTGCTCAGCTGGTCCCCACATTCCCTAGCATCCCAGAACTGCTCAGCTGGTCCCCACCTTCCCTAGCATCCCAGAACTGCTCAACCAGGTCCCCACCTCCCCTAGCACCCCAGAACTGCTCAGCTGCTGTCCACCTTCCCAAGCACCCCAGAACTGCTCAGCTGGTCCCCGCACTCCCACCTTCCCTAGCACCCCAGAACTGCTCAGCTGGTCCTCACTTTCCCTAACTCCCCCAGAACTGCCCCGCTGGTCCCCACCTTCCCTAGCACTCCAGAACTGCCCCACTGGTCCCCACCTTCCCTAGCTCCCCCAGTACTGCTCAGCTGGTCCCCACCTTCCCTAGCTCCCCAGAACTGCTCAGCTGGTTCCCACCTTCCCTAGCACCCCAGAACTGCTCAACCAGGTCCCCACCTTCCCTAGCACCCAAGAACTGCTCAACCAGGGCCCCACCTTCCCTAGCACCCCAGAACTGCTCAGCTGGTCCCCACATTTCCTAGCTCCCCCAGAACTGCTCAGCTGGTCCCCACCTTCCCTAGCTCCCCAGAACTGCTCAACCAGGTCCCCACCTTCCCTAGCTCCCCAGAACTGCTCAACCAGGTCCCCACCTTCCCTAGCTCCCCAGAACTGCTCAACCAGGTCCCCACCTTCCCTAGCACCCCAGAACTGCTCAACCAGGTCCCCACCTTCCCTAGCACCCCAGAACTGCTCAACCAGGGCCCCACCTTCCCTAGCACCCCAGAACTGCTCAGCTGCTGTCCACCTTCCCTAGCTCCCCAGAATTGCTCAGCTGGTCCCCATCTTCCCTAGCACCCCAGACCTGCTCAGCTGGTCCCCACATTTTCTAGCTCCCCCAGAACTGCTCAGCTGGTCCCCACCTTCCCTAGCTCCCCCAGACCTGCTCAGCTGGTCCCCACCTTCCCTAGCACCCCAGAACTGCCCCGCTGGTCCCCACCTTCCCTAGCACCCCAGAACTGCTCAGCTGGTCCCCACCTCCCCTAGCTCCCCCAGAGCTGCTCAGCTGGTCCCCAGAACTGCTCAGCTGGTTCCCACCTTCCCTAGCTCCCCAGAACTGCTCAGCTGGTCCCCACCTTCCCTAGCTCCCCAGGAACTGCTCAGCTGGTCCCCACCTTCCCTAGCTCCCCAGAACTGCTCAGCTGGTCCCCACCTTCCTTAGCACCCCAGAACTGCTCAGCTGGTCCCCACCTTCCCTAGCTCCCCAGGAACTGCTCAGCCTGTGTTTTACATCACCTGTCTCAGCTCTGCTACAGGTGTTGTTTCCTGAGCTTTCAAGGCTTCTGTGACTCCAGAATGCCTACCTATCTGGGACCCAGAGGTGTTCAGTCTGCTTCTCCAATCTCCCTCCTGCTCAGCTTCCCTCTAGCATCTCAGGTTGGACCGCCACACTCCCACCTGCCTACCTTTCCTGCAGGTCTCACACTGGTAATCCACACTCTCATCTATCCCAGTTTTCCTTCAGTTCCTCAGTTTGGTCTCCCACACGCCCACTTTCCCAGACCTGATGCAGCTGTTTAGTCAGATTCCCATATCCTTTTTTTTGTCCCAGTTCCCCTGTAGCTGCTCAGCCTTTCTCGCCATATTCCTGCCTACTCCAGCTCCCATTCAACTGTTCAGCCAGGCCCCCTAGGCTTCCACCTGCTCTAGCTCTCCTGTGGCTGCTCAGCTTGGTACCTCGAAATCTTAAATGCCCCAGTTCCCCTGATCTCCTGGGCCTTCCTTGGCCCTCTTAAATGCCCACCATCCACAACCTACCTGTAGCTTCCTGTCTGGTTCTTGGAGTTCCTTAGACTTCTTCCTGCCAGCCTTGGCTTCTTTCAGTTCATGTTTGGCCCCACTCCTTCTCATCAACACTGAGCTTGATTCCCAAACCCCGGAGAGTCCACCGTCTTTTCTGCATTCCCTGGTAGGCTTAGAATCCCTCTTGGATGAGTTTTGGATTCCTCCATGCCTTCCTTCCCCTGTCAACTCACCATTGTCAGCCTTGTAGGTTTCTGCTACAGAAAACTTGCTTCTCTGGTTCCCACTCTGTTGACTCAGCTGATTTGGTCCTACCAGCTTCCGGACAGACCAAGTTCATCTCACAGGTCTGCTGATGCATCCATCCCATCATCTACTTGAGGCCAACTCTGGTTGTTGTCGCTGTGTGTGTGTGTGTGTGTGTGTGTGTGTGTGTGTGTTTCAGGTCCAGGGGCCTGTGCTCCAGCCCATGGGATCCCTGGACTCTGTCTGGTAAACACTCTTCAGGTTGTTGTCTTACCTGTGCAGCCCCCGAATCTCTTCTATAGCGCCTGGTATCTCAACCTCTTCCCACTCCTCCATGACTTGTTGGTTGCTCAGTTCTGGAGACATCCTCTGTTGGCCCAAGTCCCATGGTCCTCTCCATTTGCACCATCCTTTCCCTGTTATGTCACTTATGTGAGGGAAATGGGAAGATGATTCCCTCTTTTCTTGTTTTGTCCCATGGCTCCCAGAAGCTTAACTCTGGGTTCTGTCCGCCTCGGAGTTGAGCCCAAGTGTCACAAAGGTGTAAATGCCACCTCACAGCCATCTCTGCACAGACTAAGAACAGGATTGAAACTGGGTGGCACAAGGCACTACCTGAAATTCCCCTTTCTTTAGGGGTTTCTGTGTCAGGGGGTGAGGGGAGAACAGATCTGGCTGAAATTGCTTCACGAGGATGGGTGGGGGTGGATGAAGTAGTACCCTTGAGACCCAGGGGAGAAAGCAGGAAGCCTGGCCATTACCTGCTGCTCTGTGTTCACAGACTCCTTGGGTTCCTGGGCTGGCTGATATTGTTAACTCTGTCTTCATCACTTCCCTGGAGAGGGAAGGCTTCTTATTCAGACCGAAGCCCAAACACGGTGGCAATGTCGTCTTGTCCTTCTCCCCAGACAGTGCTTTCTTAGGGGAACCCAAATCAATCTCTGCTAGGGAAGAGAAGGGACTAATGCCAGGTGGGAAGAGCACACAATGTAAACCAGATGAGGTATGGAAGGAGTTAGAGACCTGTGCTCACACGCAGGATGGCATGGCTACAAGAAAATCTGTGCTGGTGGCCAAGAGGGGCCTTTGGCTAAACTTCAAGGGGACCTAGGCAGGTAAAGTCCCTGGAGATGGCTTTTGCAAAGGAGTGATATGAACTGCTGATCAAAGAGCAGAGACCTCGTTGAGACAGGAATCAGGAAGAATAAACCTGCTACAGCAGTGTGGGGTGGGGGGCAGTGGACTCCAAGGAGAAGAGGAAGGGATGCTTACTTCGGACCCAAGAGGCATATGTCAGAAGGCAAGGTACAGGTTAGGGAGAGGAAGTGGGCCTGCGCAGTCCTGGGGCTGAAGTGGTGGTACGCTCTAATTTGAGGGCCCAGGATTCCTAGAAAGAGAGACTTCCTTGGGTGTAGAGACACTGGCGCCACGTAGGACAAAGCAGGGATCAGTGTGGGGTCAGAGGTAAGAGAAGAGGCAGTAGTAGCGGTAGTAGTAGTAGCAGTGCTACTACTAAAGAGCTGAGCTCATTAGGTTCCCCTTAGGAAAAATACCCTGCAGAGGGCAAGTCAGTCAGGCCAGGGCTGCCCATGCGGGGAAGGTGCATGACGGGTGTGCTGGGTATGGACCTCAGGAATCAAGGAGGAAGATTCAATGAGGGCTAAGGTCAAATTTAGAAATTAAAGTAGCAGATAGGCTGAGGTCCCCTGGGCGTTGTATCAGCGTGGAATCAGAGTCTAGGAGTGGGATTTGTTTACTCTCCTTAGCTTAGAGCCAACTCCAGATGGATATGAGTTTGTGAAGAGCCTGTGGGTTCTGAGAACAGGTGCCACCAATCAGGCCGGATACTGTCTTAGTTACTTTTCCATTGCCGTGATAAGACACTATGACAAACGTAATATAAAGCACTTATTTCTGGTTGACAGTTTCAGAGGGTTAGAGTCCATGACCATCATGGCAGAGAACATGGCAGCACGTAGGGAGGCAGGAAGCTGAAGGAGTAGCTGAGAACTTACATCTTTTATTTTATTTTTTTAAAAAAAAAACAGTCTTTTTTATTTTACATACCAATCCCAGTTCCCTCTCCCTTCTCTCCTCCCACTGCCTGCAATATCCACGCAACCCACACCCATCATTCTCAGAAAGAGTGAGGTCTCCCATGGGGAGTCAACAAAGTCTGCCATATGCATTGAGGCAGAACCAGGACACCCCCCGCCCCCATATCTAGGCTGAGCAAGGAGCCCAAGGGAATGGGCTCCAGCCAGTTCATGTACCACAAATACTGGCCCCACTGCCAGTGGTCCCACAAACTGCCCAAGCCACACAACTGCCCCCCACATTCAGAGGGCCTAGTTCAGTCCTCTGCAGGCTCCCCAGTTGTCAGTCCAGAGTCACTGAGCTGCCACTAGCTTGGCTCAGCTGTTTCTGTGGGTTTCTGCATCATGGTCTTGAGCCCATTGCTCTTACTATCGCTCCTCCCTCTCTTTGACCGGACTTCGGAAGCTTAACCAGTGCGTAGCTGTAGATCTCTGTATCTGCTTCCATCAGTTACTGAATGAAGGTTCTATGGTGACAGTTGAGGTAGTCATCAATCTGATTTCAGGGGAAGGCTAGTTCGGGCACCCTCTCCACTATTGCTTAGGGTCTTAGCCGGGGTCATCCTTGCAGATTCCTGGAATTTTCCTAGTGCCAAGTTTCTTGCTAACCCCATAATGGATCCCTCTATCATGATATCGCTTTCCTTGTTCTTCCTTTCCGTCTTTCTCCCAACTAGGCCATCCCCATCCCTCATGTTCTGCTCCCCCTCCCCTTCTCCCCTTTCCCCTTTCTCTTCCTGTCCAGGGAGATCTCAGGAGATACTGTCTATTTTCCCTTCCCAAGGGATCCCTGCTTGTCTTCTTAGAGTCCTTCTTGTGTCTTAGTTTCTCTGGGGTTGAAGACTGTAGGCTGGTTATCCTTTGCTTTATATCTGATCTCCACTTATGAGTGAGTACATACCATGTTTGTCTTTCTGGGTCTGGGTTATCTCACTCAGGATGGTTTTTTTTTTTTCTGATTCCATCCATTTGCATGCAAATTTCTTTTTCTTTCTTTTTCCATTCAAAAATTTACACTTCCTCCCCTCCTCCCCATTCCCCTCTCATCCTCCCACTCTCCTTCCTCCTTCCCCCTCCCTTCTTAAGAGAGGGCAGACTACCTTGCCCTGTGGGAAGTCCAAGGCCCGCCCCCCTCCATTCAGGCCTAGGAAGGTGTGCATCCAAATAGACTAGGGTCCCAAAAAGCCAGTACATGCAGTAGAAACAGGTCCTAGTGCCATTATCGATGGCTTCTCAGTCTGCCCCCATTGGCAGCCACATTCAGAGAGTCCGGTTTGATCACATACTTGTTCACTCCCGGTACAGCTGGCTTTGGTGAGCTCCCATTAGATCAGCCACACTGTCATTGTTTTTAACCGCTGAGTAGCACTCCATTGTGTAAATGTGTCACATTTTTTTTTCTCCATTCTTCGGTTGAGGGACATCTGGGTTGTTTTCAGGTTCTGGTTATTACGAATAATGCTACTGTGAGCATAGCTGAGCAAAGGTCCTTTTGGTATGAATGTGTATCCTTTGAGTATATGCCCAAGAGTAGTATTGTTGTATCTTGAGGTATATTGATTCCCAATTTTCTGAGAAACTGCCACACTGATTTCCAAAGTGACTGTACAAATTTGCATTCCCACCAGCAATGGATAAGTGTTCCGCTTACTTCACATCCTCTCCAGCGTAAGCTATCATTGGTGTTTCTGATCTTAGTCATTCTGACCTGTGTAAGATGGTATCTCAGAGTTGTTTTGATGTGCATTTCCCTGAAGGCTAAGTTGAACAATTCCTTAAGAGTCTTTTGGCCATTCAAAATTCTTTTGTTGAGAATTCTCTGTTTAGATCTATACCCCATTTTTAATTGGATTCTTTGGTATTTTTATGTCTAGTTTCTTGAGCTCTTTATGTATTTTGGAGATCAGTCCTCTGTCTGATGCGAGTTTGGTGAAGATATTTTTCCTATTCAGTTAGCTGCTGTTTTGTCTTATTGACTGTGTCCTTTGCCTTTTAGAAGCTTGTCAGTTTCAGGAGGTTCCATTTATTTATTGTTACTCTCAGTATCTGTGCTACTGACGTTATATTTAGGAAGTGGTCTCCTGTGCCCATGCATTGAAGGCTACTTCCCACTTTCACATCTATGAAGTTCAGTGTGGCTGGATTTATGTTGAGGTCTTTGATCCATTTGGACTTGAGCTTTGTGAATGGCAATAGATATGGATCTTTGCCACATGTTGACATGCAAAAACTGGATATTTTTAAGGAACAGCTTTAAGCTATTTAGATTCATAAGGCTATGGGACTTTTTAAGTTTATAAAATGTTTTACATTATTAATATATGAATTTAAAAATAAATCAAAGCTTAGAAATTCAGGCCACAGTATGAGCATCAGACACTAACCACTAGAATCTGGGATGTTCCTTTCTTATGATGTAGCAAGACAATGACCTAAGCAATCTGGCAAAGGGCTTGGAGCAGCATCTCAACCTATGGCTCATGACCCTTTAGGGGTTGCAGGGTAGCCTAGGACCACCTGCATGTTGGATGCTTGCATTAAAGTTCATATCAGTGGCAAAACTGCAGTTGTGAAACAGCAACGAGAATGACTTTCTGGTTGGAAGGTCACCATAGCATGGGGAACTGTGTTGAAGGGTCGCAGCATTAGGAAGGTTGAGAATGACTGGCTCAGAGACTGTTTCTCCTTACGTAAGGTCTACTCATGCTAAAGGACATATGTCTAGCCTCTTTGTCTTTGCTAACTTTGTTAAGCTTAAGCTATTTTAATAAGCTAAGTCATATAAAAATTGTTATATTCTGTTATGGTTTATTATAAAAGGATCAGGAATTTTCTCAGTTTCTTTGATCTGTGTTTATGAGTTAAAAGTTTGATTTTGATACTAAAAGAAGCTTCAATTCAGAAATTATTATTTTTAAGGCACAAATTTAACAGAGATAAAGCTTTAAACTCCTAATCTTATAAAAGCTTATAATTGTAAACTGTTAAAGATAAGTAAGACTTGCCAATTAACAGTCACCTTATAAGTGATCAGATTCTTTAGTGTGTTCAGGTCGACTTGAACTCAAATCAGGGTTAAGTTCCTCTTGCTGTCTTCTTGCTTACAGACCTCATGAATGCTCACTCTTCCTTAGGCCATATCTGAGTTTCTGAAGCTAGGCTCTTCAAGTGTCCCATGTGTCCAGATGAATCACTTAACCTTGCTGCCTAGATTCAGGATGAGGAAGAGTACCCCATGCTGAGGGGTGGCCTAAATCCTGATCCATATCCATCTCTCCTCACCAACTCTTGAACTAAGGGGTGGACATTTATCTTCATCATTCCCCCAAAGTCCAAGGACACATTCTTGATCTCTCTGACCCTTAAGATCACATGTATGGTGGTAGCCAATTCTGCTGGTTTATGATGTGCACATGGCTCAGATGCAGGTCTGGGAAGAGCAATATAACAATACCTTCCATGTGGTCAGCACCCTCCTTATCCTGTGCCAAGACTGGCTGAGAGGTAAGGAATTCAAATTCAAGATCAACAGTGGACCCTTCCCAGTTCTCACTGAGAAAATATTTTCTAAAGTTAAAGGTGGGATCTAGGGAGGTGGACTGTATGGGGGCTGTCCTGGGCCAGGGTACTGAGCTTGGCAAAGATTTTACTTTGGCAGTGACTGCTGTTCTGACTTCTCTCCTCACAGGAAAGGCTCAGATGCTTCAGGAACACACTATGCCTCCACCCAAGGAACAGATGACCAAGATCAAAGTCACTTTTCACCTGCGTGATCATGGACTTTCATCTCAGAGACATTGATATGCAATAACATAGCCATGGAAAACCAGAGCAGAACTTCAGG
The DNA here is from genome assembly GCF_982192425.1 of Myodes glareolus. NCBI lineage: Eukaryota > Metazoa > Chordata > Mammalia > Rodentia > Cricetidae > Myodes > Myodes glareolus. The sequence goes on along the minus strand of NC_142036.1, from coordinate 13,699,045 downwards.
AACACCCCCACTGCTCATGGACTCTAATGGGTCCTTTTTCCTCCACAGGAAGTGGAGAAGAACAGGAGGCAAGGGGGAAATGTTTTTACGTGCTCTGTGGTACACAAGATCATGCACAGACCACCACACATAGAAGACCCTCTCCCAGACAGTGGATCAATGAGTGCGGCACTCAGTAAACCCTCCAATTCCTAAGGCTACTGATTCCCGTGTATTCCTTCCCTCCACATGAATAAATCACCCAGCACTGCCCTGGGACCCAGTGAAGGTGTCTTGGTTCTTTCTGAGGTAATGTTACATCTATGTGCCTAGGCCAGTGGCTGTGGGGGTCTAGTTAGTGTCCAAGTCCATATCATCAGACTCAGAGCATTTGTGTACATCTGTCCTGGCCTGAGGTCATCCCTCAATAGAGGGAGAGGTTTGGTCCAAAGGGGCTTTCTCCCGTGTTCTGCCTATAGCCAGCTGAGGTGTTAATGCTGATCAAGGCCAACCCCAAGTAATCTCCTAAGGAAAGGAATGCAAGGAACGTATAAATTCTGACTCTTTCCGTCTGTCCTTGACGTTTTTCTCTGCCCAACAGTGCCCCTGTGACTGCAGGGAGCATCTACAACAAACCATTAAGCCCAACCCATTCAACATAGCCCACTCTGCCTCATCTCTCTGGTATATGGGCTAGGGCTGTCTACGAGTGCGGACACTGCCCATCTACCAGATACTCATTTTTGTGCCCTAGAGGGATTGAGGCCAGTGCTCTGGCTGCCCTAGAAGAGGGTCTACCAGATATACACATAGGTGTTTAGCCTGACCCATTAGAACCAGTGTACTTAATATCACTCAGTTCGTGTAATACCTGTGCTCAGAGGTGTACACATGTGTTCTTGCCTAGGTCTTCACAGAGGCACCTCATATAACAGCCACCCCTGTAGGGTGTTCCAATATCTCCAACTGCCACCTCAATATCCACATTTGGGCCATCATAGTCAGACATAGTTCTCATCTTCTGAGGGTACCTTCACCCATCTCTATACACATAGTCTCCGAGGACCAATATGTCCCTGAAGGCCTATCCTTCTACCTTACACAGATGACAGGCCTCCTTCCTTATATGGACCTTCACTGCAGTCAAGGCATCATCAGGCCCAAGCTCTGTCATCACTGTGGCCCTCTGAAGTTGGTGACCAAGGGTCAGGCAGGCTGTAGATCTACTTTCTGTTTGGCTTTAGGCCCTCACTTAGGCCAAACAGACTCAGAACGGAGGGATAAGACATACAGGGAGGACTCCTGGGCAATCTAGGTCACATTATTAGTTCAGTGTTTCTATTGAACCCAAGGACTAAGCAAGAGCAGTTAGGGAAAGGGCTGCTAGCCCAGAGAAGGCAGAAAGCAAAGCTGGCCCTAGGATAGGTCCACCAGCCGAACTTAGCTTGTCCTTTCTCCTGTGCCTCTCTGATGCCCCACCTTCCACACAGGAAAATGCCTCCAGTTTTTCCCTTGTTGGAAAAATAAAACACTGACTGCTCCCTCTCTGTCCAGAGCTGGAACTGGACGACAACTGTGCTGAGGCCCTGGACGGGGAACTGGACGGGCTCTGGACGACCATCACCATCTTCATCACCCTCTTCCTGCTCAGCGTGTGCTACAGTGCCACCGTCACACTCTTCAAGGTCGGCGCCGCTCCCCCACTGTCCCTGTGATGTCTTAGGTTACCATATGGCCCCGTAGTGTTCCCTATACTGCCTCAGTAGCTTCCCCTAACTGTGACCCTCTTTGTATCACACCATCCTCACCTTGCCCCAGTGTATTGCTGCCCCTGGTCTATCATGCCACCACCCCATTGTGAACCTGCTTGGCCATGCTGTCTCCATCTTGTTTCAGGGGCTGCCCACAAGTTATTCTTATCTTTCTCACACTCTGTCCCCATACTTTTCCTACTGTACCCCTCAAGCTTCTCCAGAATGTTCCTCACTCTATTCATTCACCATTGCCAAACCGAATCCATGCTGCCCCCAACACCGGTTCCTACTGTGTCCCCACCCTCTGTGCCATGTCTGTAAAAACTCCCACATCAACTACGGAGACACTTGCTCAATCATGTTAATTGCTGCTCTATTCATGATAGTCACAAACTGGAAAGAGTCTAGATGTTTGTCATCAGATGAGTAGATCAAGGAAATGTGGTACATTTATACAATGGAATATTATTCAGCTGTTAAAGAATGAAATTATGAAAATTTCAGATAAATAGATGAAACTAGAAAAATATCTTGAGTGCGGTAACCCAGACGGGAAAAGATAACATTTGCTTACATGTGGGTGTTAGCTGTTAAGTCTTCATGATCAGACTACAAATCATATAATCACAGAGGTAAGGGACTTGGGGGAGGGAAGGATCTTTTTAGGAGGATCCTACAGATGGAAGGAGCTTAGTGAGACTGGAAAAGAAAAACCAAACAGGAAAGGGGAGGGAAGAGGAGGGTAAGGAACAGAATGTGGGCTAAAACTAAGGACCATCTGAGGGGTTGAATGGAATCTTGATATAATAGAAGCATCTTAAACATGAGCTCTCCAGCTAGGGAATCAGGAATCAGGTAGGCTAAGAGCAGATCTTCCCCTTGTTACAAGGTAGCCCACCAGAGATGAACACCAGACACAGTTATAGTCTATTAAAAGTTTTTATTCCAGACTGGTGGGACTGCACTCAGGTATTTGGGACCTAAGTATAGTACTGAGAATTTAGAACAAGAGACATTTATTTATTTATCTCTTTACCAAGTTTCATTTTTTCTACATTTATTCTTCTTTCATACATTACTGTAACATGAAGGGGCCAGGCCTGCTTGTTTGTTGGGGTTCTTGTCCTGCCCTGTTCCCCCAGCTGTTTAGTCCCAGAGAAAAATCACACAAGAGATCTCTATAAGTTATAAAGCTGATTGGCCCATTAGGTCAGGCTTCTTACTGGCTAACTCTCACATCTTGATTAACCCATTTTTCTGATCTATGTTAGCCATGTGGCTCAGTACCTTTTTCAGTGGGGCAGCTCACATCCTGCTGCTTTGGTGTTCTGGGCAGGAGTGGGAGGAATCAGCATCCCCTTCCCCAGAATTCTCCTGCTCTCCTTGCATCATTTCCACTTCCTGTCTGGTTTTCCCACCTATACCTCCTGTCTGGCCAATCAGCGTTTTATTTAAAACATGATTGACAGAATACAGACAATTCTCCCGCAACACTTTCCCCTCTTTTTTTTTTTTTTTAAAAAAAAAAAACAACAAAGGAAAATATCCATAGTCCATTTTTTTGGGAATGTGGGCATAGTATTCCAGGCTACTTCCTGCTGGTTGGGGGTGCTGATAATCTTATGGGGACCTAAAGAAAATTTAGAGTTATGATCAAGTACTGACTGAAGTATCCTGTGAGTCTTGATCATCTCAGGCAGCAGTCTTGAATCTGTTCTGGATGAAGAACTCAGACATCTGGGCCATCTGTTCCTACCGGAGATTGCTCAGGTGGTCTCCCTTGGTCAAAGATGATTTTTCTTAACTCTGAATAAATCCAGAGCCTCTCGTTTTCTGTGGAAACAAAAGCAAAATCTCTTCTCCAAAGTAACATACCTTTTGACTTCAATTTTGAAGCTAAGGTATTTTCAAAATACCTATTTTGGATTAATTCTGCAGCATCTATAAGCAAATACCTTTTAGTAGCTGTTGCTCCTTCCTCAGCGTTCAAACAATTTGAAGAGAGCATAATAGCATACAGTATCAAGATTCTCTGTGTATTTTCCATCTTTATGTGGCTTTATTTTAACCTCTATTTCTTTTATTTTTACTTTTAACTTTTGGCTTTTTGAGACAGGTTCTCTGCATATCTTTGTCCTGGAACTCCCTCTGTAAATCAGGCTATCTTTGAACTCCCAGAGATCTGTCTGTCTCTGCCTCCCAGGCTACTCGTTCTTTGCTGGTTTTTTTTTTTTTTACTCTGAGAACTTTAACCTTTAGCCTGTATATATTTTTAACACAATGTAAACCATTTAGAGGTTTTCTTACTCTTTGAATCTCTCTTTACTGTGTATCTCTCTTTTTCTGACCACATGGGTCTTTAATTTGCTAAGGAATATGGAGAAACCAACACTCAAAAGCTCCTATGGTTTTTCAAGGTCCTTGCCAGGAAGCAAGCTGCAACATTGTATCCATCGGGACAGCCTGCTTGAAAGAGTCAGAGTTTTCCCTGGCAGGACGGCCCAGAAAGCCAGTATTTTAAAACAGCACAGTTTTTTTTTACTGCTGTGGCTGAAAACTAAAATGTTTTATTCTAGTCTTTCCCAGGCTTTCTCAGGCTTTCTGTGGATGCAGTTATCCACCTGGGCACCATTCTCATTATATCTGGACAGCCCCACAATGATGACTCCTCCAGGACTATGATAACATCACTAAGCTGAAAAACACCACCTAAGGATCAGCTTTGGAGGACAAACTGCTCAGAATAATTTCAAGGTGGCTAGTTGAGATGATTCAGCCTCACAGACTACAGAAGTCAGGATTTGAGACAAGCCCTGCACTTTTCCGTTATGCATAGACTGGACAAAAACCGGATATAGCTACCTCTCCAAAGACTTGATAATTAACCCAAATTTTCTTTTTAGGATCCCCTAAAGGTAACATTGCCCCAGACAGCAGGAAGTAAATTTAAGAATACAACACCCACATTCCCAAGAGGTAGGGTGGGTAGTTTTGGTCATTCAATGGATTATGGTTATCTGTTATTGTTTGGGGGGATAATTGCAAGTCTTTACCGGCAATAGTCAGGATAAAAGCTAAACAAAGCAAAGTTTTTGTTTTGAAAAGAAAAAAGGGGGCTATACATATGATAGGATAAAAGGGTAGATTATTGAATCTACTCTGAAATGAAAATGGGAGAATATAGATATAATAAGATAAAAGGTATATTATTAAATTTACTTTAAAAAAGCAACTACTAGTTTTAAATGTTTTACATTGGATTGGACTTTCATATATTGTATACAAACTTTGTGTATTGATATAAATTTGAAATTCATTTTATTAGAACATACTGTGCATACATTTTTACTCTCGTTCAAGGTATTGTGCCTATGTAACTCATTTAACAATGTACTGCAAATTTCTAGTCCTTGAAAATTTTATTACTAATTGTTTAGGATAATAAGAAAATGCAGGTTAGTAGTTAATCACCTATTATAATTCAACTTGTAGTCACATTAGGTATGTTTTCAAGGTCAGACAGATATATTTTAAACAGACAGGTCATCTTCAAACACTTCAGAGTCTACAGAATATGGCATTTAATAGGTTTTAATAACACAGATTTTTTTCCTTTTTTATTAATGACAATGAGACATGTCTGCTCCTGGCAGCACCAATCTACTTCAGAAAAGATAATGGGCATCAAAGAAACTCCACACAGAATTTGCTTTCTTTGTGAAAAAGGTAAGCCACTGGGTAAGAAAGTGCCCTTGTACCAACTGCTGACAGTTTGCTGTCTTAATGGGACAAGCAGGGCACAAAAGAGAGTGACTGCCAAACTTTGCCCAGACAAGGTGGGACAGTTCTTCAAAAATCCTGCTTCACAGAAATTCTGTCAGATATTCTAGGTCTGTAGACTAAAGGTGGATACCCCAATGTTTCAGAGGAACTTTGGGTGACTGTCTAGGAAGTCAGTTATTTCTTTAATTTCTTACATTTTTTGGAAGTCACTTTCTCATACTTCCTGCTTACTCAGTTAATACTATTTCCTTCTCAGATCTCTGAGGGATTTGAAGACTAGATAGTTATAGTTTTCCTTGATTAATCAGATGCGGAAAACAAGTTATGATAGAAAGTAAGTTAGGTACAGGACTTTGGACTTATCAAGATATTATATATACAAAGTATTTTCTCTGTATTTGTCAAATACAAATGGACTAGACATTGATGATGTATTTATTGCCTGTGTATATTGTATATAGTCATTGTACCTATTGCACATAGTTTTCTTATATTATTTATAATCTTCTTTTTTTTTAACTTTAGACAAAAAGGGGAAATGTAGTGATATTTTATTTGTATTCTAATAAATAAAGTTTGCCTAAAGATCAGAGAATAAAACAGCCCCACTGGTCAGTCTTGCAGACAAGGTGGTAACACACACCTTTAATTCTAGTAGCCACACTAGTTTGCCATATAAATGGGTGGTACATACCTTTAATCTCAATGGTGCACACTTCTAATCTAAACTAGAGAGGAGTATAAAATGGGAGGAAACAGCTCATAGACACAGTCTCATTCCTGGAGGCAGGATTGCCATTTCTGACTAAGGTAAGAGTCAGTAGTTGGCTTTTTTTGCTTTTTTGACCTTCAGGTTGAACCTGAATTTATGTCTCTGAGTTTTTATTATTCATGCTACATAGTGGCAACAAAATATTCTGTTAATATTGATTTTTCTTCTTTCCATATTAGGTAACTCTTCTGTCATGAGACAGAGATTTTGAGTTTTACTTTAATAAACATGCTTGAGATTAAAGGAAAGAGCCACATTCTAACTCCAAAGCCAGCTTTAATCTTTAATTGTGCTTGAACTAGAAAAAGACTATTTGCTTTATATGTCTGTAAAGAACAGCAGAAACAAACATTTGAGATTTATAAAATTTTATAAAATTTGAGATTTATAAAATTGGAAATGTGTTATACTAATTGGCCAATTTACTCTTTTTCATGGACATTTTTTTTCTAGATGATTCATCTGTTTTCTTCAAATGTTTCATTTGTCCAGCAATCTTTAGATTCCTTAGCTGAATGCCTTTATTCTCCTGTAGAGACAAAGATAAAACCCTTCCCGAACCCTAATTTTGGGGAGATTCTCTTTTTGCAAGTTATATCTGATCAAATGAAAAACTTTATTAGTTTTATAGGTTAGATTAAATGACCATGGTGCATGATGAACTATCATCTGTTCTAATTAAGAGGTTTCTCTTGTTAAAATAGAATTCTTATCAATTTTGATGGTATCCATAGTTTTTCTTCTGTGGAAACAAAAGCACAATCTCTTCCCCAATGTAACACATGTCCTGGTTTCCTTCCTGAGGTCAGTACATCTTTAAAGTGTATTGGCTGATTTAATTCTATAGTTTTTTCTTACTATCCAATGTCTCTCTGCAGCTGTTGTTCCTTTCTCATTAGCATTTAGAAAATTCAAAGTTAATAAAGCAATATTAATTGACTTCTACAGGCTTTCTGATCTCTGAAATCCCTATGAGTCCTGATCAGTTGATTTCATGGGCCATGCTCTCATGGTGTCTCTGAACTCTCTAATTCCTCCAATCCTTCCTCCTACTCCTCTGCAAGACTCCCCAAGCTCTGCATAATGTTTGGCTGTGGGACTATGCATCTATTCCTGTCAGTTGCTAGATGAACTGGTCTCTCTGGATTAGGATTGTCCCAGTCTCTAATCCCAGAATACTCTGTAGGCAGGACAAACTGTATGACAAAGATTTTGTGTCTGGGTTGGTGTCCCAATCCCTCTACTTGAGTCTTTCCTTGCTACAGAAGATGGAACTTTGTGTCTCCCATTACTAGCAGTCTTTGCTAGGGTTACTCTAGATTTCACAGTTTCCATTATACAGGTTACCACCTTTCCCCTCAAGTGTCCCCTAATTCCAGTCTTCCTCCCCTTAATTCCCCTTGTTCCCAACCCTACCTATTCTAGTCAGCCTTTAAAATTATTCTATTTCTTCTCCCCAGGAAGAACCTTCTGTCCCCTCTTGTTACTTAGACTCTCTGGGTCTCTGGACAGTAGAATGGTTATCTTTTACTTTATAGCTAATATTCATTTATGTATAAGTGTATATCATGTTTGTCTTTCTGAGTATGGGGGACATCACTCAGAATGATCTTTTTCTAGTTCCAACCATTTGCCTGCAAATTTCATGATGTCATTGTTTTAACAGCTGAACAATGCTCTATTGTGTAAATGCATCACATTTTCTTTATCCATTCTTTGGCAGAGGAACATTAAGGTTGTGTGGTGGTTTTAAATAAAATGGCTACCAAGGGAGGGAGTGGCACTATTAGGCCTTGTTGGATTAGGTGTGATCTTATTGGAGGAAATTTGTCACTGTTGAGGCGGGCTTTGAAGTCTCATATATACTCAAGATATCATCCAGTGTCTCAGACCTCTTCCTGTTGCCTTGGCATCAAGATGTAGAATTCCCAGTTCCAGCACCATTTCTTTCTGAACACTGTCATGCTTCCTGCCATGACTGAATTGTAAATGAGCTATTGTAGGATAATTGTTCACGTGTAAAGATGGGTTCCTGTGATATCACAATCCTAATATGTGTAATAAACAGCTGAATGGACAGTAATAGGTAGAAGAGACAGGCAGAATTTCCAGACAGAGAGAGGAAGAGGAAATAATTAAGGTACATGAGAGATGTCAGTCAGACATGGAACTAGTGAGACACACAGAATAGAACAGAGATAAAAGCCACATGGTAGGATGTAGATTCATGAAAATATGTGATAAGGTATAAGAGCTAGCTAAAAACAAGCTTAAGCTAAAGGTCAAGCTCTAATAAAGAATAGCAAGTCTCTGTGACATTATTTGAAAGCTGACCAGCAGGACACAGAAAGACTGGCTCTGTATAATGACCAACATGGGGCTTGAATATTCAGAGATAGGGTCTGGGAAAGCTGAGAAAAGTTCTGGACAAAAAGTCAGTTGTGGCTTCCTAGTCCTGTAGTCTTGCAGGCTGGCCAGTACATAGCATACAGAGATATATTACTGGTCACTGCATGTGGGCTAGAACCAGTTGCCAGTTCTTACACTAAGCTAAGCTGTGTGGTGGCCTACATGGTAATTAAAGATTTGTCTCAAGCTGTCAGAGGGCACTGCAGGTGCTGCGGGGAGGACCTCTCTGCACCATGCAGGTATTAAATAAAGCCAGGTTGAGACAGAGAAAACTTCTCAAAAGGTGCTTTATGTTTAAAAATGTGCTTAGATGTTAAGGAAAGAAAAGAACGGGTATAGACATTCATAGAAAAAATGAATAGTTTAAAATATTAAAGTCTATAAAGATAGAATAAAGTAATATAAAAAGAATAAGTCACATAGAGAAGGAAAATGTACAGAATGCCTAGATTTTGTTGGTGTTTTGTTGACTTTTATTTTTTAAATACTAATGTATAAAATACAATATCTGCTGAGAGATGTGGATTATGGAAATTGCTAAATTAAACCCACCTATATATTTTAGAAATGTCTTAACTTCAAAATGGAAGTCAGAAAACATGTTGCATTGGAGGAGAGGTTATGCCTTTGCTTCCACAGGGAACAAAATGTAATGATTCTCTTCAAAATTAATGAGGTTCAGATTTGATTGTGGGAGACCTCCTGAATCTTGGCTACAGGCATGAAAAAAGAAAAAAAGAAAATCTACCAGACAGGTGACATATGTGCTGATCCGTCTATTATGGGAACAGCTCTGAGGCTGAATGGAGACATGATAAATCTTCTTGGCTATAGATTCCTCACAACTTATTATTACATGCAATCCTTTCATATGACATGGACAGAAGTTGGGTTATATAGTCCAAACAGGCTTATAAAGTTAATAGATGTCTTTTGCCTGTCCAAACATAAAACACCTTTGACTGACTTGTACATACTTATTCCATACTTGTTTTCATGCATATATCCATATGCATAAATTTAAAAAGTTGTGTTTTTCTGCTCCTGTGCTGAGAGGATCCAGACAGGTGAGTGAGTGGTCGCACAGCTGGATGGTACTGGGAAACTGAGTACAGGCCCCTTCCAACTCCCTAAGCTTTTCTGGCCATCCAGGGGGGGTGTTTCCCAGCTACTGGCTCTCTTTAGCACATTCCAGCCTGCCCCCAAGCACCCCTTTTCATCTGTGAGGTCCTTGGATCCCCAAACCCAGCTTGCTCCAGGACTGAGAAGTTGGGGAGCCAGTGGGAGTGTCCCTGCTGCTGGAACTTCTTGTACTGCTCCACCCAGCATCCCAAGCCCACATTTTTGTCTGCGAGGTCCTTGGAGCCAGACAAGAGCCCCTGCTTCTGTGCTGAGAGGATCCAGACAGGTGAGTGAGTGGCCCCATGGCTGGATGATCCTGGGGAACTGAGCACAGGTCACCTCCAACACCCTAAGCTTTTCTGGCCATCCAGTGGAGTGATTCCTGGCTGCTGGCTTTCTTTAGCACATTCCAGCCTTCCCTAGGCACTCCTTTTCATCTGCATGGTTGAATTCCCCCAACACAGCTTAATTCAGGACAGAGGGGATCTGAGAGCCAGCTCCAGTGCTGAGGGCAGACCAAGAAAAACTTTCAAGTACACAGTCAGTCACAGCAAAGATTGGACCAAGACGTTAAGACTCTGCTAGCCTTATTTGAAAGAAGAGATGGGTAGGTACTAATGCAAGAATTCTTCCAACAATCTTCCAGAATCCAGCGAACACTCAACAGGAAGACTTGAACACCCTAATCCAGAAGAAGTAGAAGAAATTGACTTTAAACATAACCTTATGAAAATGATTGAGACCCTTAAACAAGAAGTGAAAAACTCCCTTAAAGAAATAAAAGAAAGGACAAAGAAAAAGTTAGAAGAAATTAATAAATCCCTCAAAGATACCCAAGAAAACAAAGAAAAAGCAATCAAACAGGAAAGGAAACAGTTTAAGACTTAAAACTGAAATGGAGGCAATGAAGAAAACACAAACTCAGGGATGGCTGGATATGGAAAAATCTGGGTAAATGAACAGGGACTACAGAGACAAGCAAAACCAACAGAATACAAGAGAAGAAGAATCTCAGATGCTGAAGACACTATAGAGAAAATAAATGCACTGATCAAAGAAAACAGCAAATCCAACAAATTCTCTTTACAAAACATTCAGGAAATCTGGGACACCTTAAAAAGAACAAACCCAAGAATAATAGGGGTAGAAGGAAAAGAAGAATTACATCTCAAAGGCCCAGAAAATATGTTCAACAAAATTATGGAAGAAAACTTTCCCAACCTAAAGAACGATATTCCTATGAAGGTACAAAAAGCATACAGAACACCGAATAGACTGGGTCAAAAAAAAATCCCCTCGCCATATAATAATCAAAACACAAAACATACGGAATAAAAAGAGAATATTTAAGAGCTGCAAAAAACGGTCAAGTAACTTATAAAGGTAAACCTATCAGACTTACACCTGACTTCTCTATGGAAACCATGAAAGCCAGAAGGTCCTGGATAGAGGTATTGCAGAAACTAAGAGACCATGGATGCAAGCCCAGACTATTATACCCAGTCAAGGTTTTGTTCATCATCAATGGACAAAACAAGATATTCCAGGATAAAAACAAATTTGAACAATACATAGCCACAAATCCAGCCTTACAGAAAGTAATAGAAGGAAAATCACAACCCAAGGAATCCAACAATGCCTACGAAAACACAGACATCTAACAACCCTTTACCAGAACAACTCAAAGAATGGAAACACACAAAAACTACCATCAAAAAAAATCAACTGGAGTTAACAACTACTGGTCATCAATAACACTTAATATCAATGGTCTCAATTCACCTATAAAAAGGCACAGGTTAAGAGATTGGATGCGAAAACAGGATCCAATATTCTGCTGTTTACAAGAAACACACTTCAACCACAAAGTCAGACATTTACTGAGAGTAAAGGTTAGGAAAAGGTTTTTCAATCAAATGGACCTAAGAAACAAGCAGGTGTGGCTATACCAATTTCTAACAAAATTGACTTCAAACTAAAATCAATCAGAAGAGATGGAGATGGACACTTTATACTCATAACAGGAGTAATTCATCAGGATGAAGTCTCAATCCTGAATATCAATGTCCCTAATATAAAAGCACCCACTTATGTAAAAGAAACATTACTATAACTCAAGGCACATATCAAAACCCACACACTAATAGAAGGAGACTTCAACACTTCTCTCTCACCAATGAACAGGTCAATCAAACAGAAACCTAACAGAGAAATAAGAGAACTAATGGAGGTAATGAATCAAATGCACTTAACAAACATATATAGAACATTCCACCAATAACACGAAAGAATATACCTTCTTCTCAGCACCTCATGGAACCTTCTCAAAAACTGATCACATACTTGGTAACAAAACAAACTTCCACAGATACAAAAAAATATTAGTAACCACCTATGTCTTATCAGATAACCATTTAGTAAAGCTAAATTCTTTACAAAACAATAATTCTACCCCCAGAAGGCCTACAAACTCATGGAAACTGAACAGTCAACTACTGAACCACCCCTGGGACAGGGAAGAAATAAAGAAAGAAGTTAAAGTCTTCCTTGAATTTAATGAAAATAAAGACACAACATACCCAAGCCTATGGGACACTATGAAAGCAGTGCTAAGAGGAAAGTTCATAGCTCTAAGTGCCCACATTAAAAAAATAGAGAAAGTTCATTAGAGACTTAACAGCACAGCTAAAAGCTCTAGAAAAAAGAATCAGACTCACCTAGGAGGAGTAGAAGACTGGAAATAATCAAACTGAGGGCTGAAATCAACAAAATAAAAACACAGAAAACAATCCAAAGAATCAATGAAACAAAGAGCTGGTTCTTTTAGAAGTCAAGAAGATTGACAAACGTTTATCCAAACTAATCAAAAGGCAAAGAGAAAACACGCAAATTAACAAGATCAGAAAAGAAAAGGGGGACATAACAACAGACACTGAGGAAATTCAGAGAATCATTAGGTCTTACTACAAAAGCTTATATGCCACAAAGTTGGAAAATGTAAAAGAAATGGATTTGTTTTTAGATAAATACTAGTTACCAAAATTAAATCAAGACTAGGTGAACAATTTAAATAGACCTATAAGTCATGAGCAAATAGAAGCTGTCATAAAAACCTCCCAACCGAAAAAAGCCCAGGACCAGATGGTTTTAATGCAGAATTTTATCAGAACTTCCAAGAAGAGCTGATACCTATATTCCTTAATGTGTTTCACATAATAGAAACAGAAGAGTCATTGCCAAACTCTCTTTATGAAGCTACAGTTACCCTGATACCAAAACTACACAAAGACCAAAAAAAGAAAGAGAATACAGACCAATCTCACTCATGAACATCGATGCAAAAATTCTCAGTAAAATTCTTGCAAAGCAAATCCAAGAACACATCAAAAAATTATCTATTATGATCAAGTAAGCTTCATCCCAGAGAGGCAGGGCTGGTTCAACATATGAAAATCAATGTAATCCATCATATAAATAAACTGAAAGAAAAAACCTTATGATCATTTCATTAGATGCTGAAAAAGCATTTGACAAAATTCAATACCCCTTTATGATAAAGGTCTTAGAGAGGTTAGGGATATAAGGATCATACCTAAATATAATAAAGACAATATATAGCAAGCCAACAACTAGTATCAAATTAAATGGAGAGAAACTCAAAACGATTCCACTAAGATCAGGAACAAGACAAGGCTTTCCACTCTCTCCATATCTCTTCAACATAGTGCTTGAAGTTCGAGCAATAGCAATAAGACAACATAAGGAGATCCAGGAGATTTAAATTGGAAAACAAGAAGTTAGACCTTTGTTATTTGCAGATGACATGATAGTGTACATTAGTGACCCCAAAAACTCTATCAGAGAACTCCTACCTTCAGTGATGTGGCAGGTTACAAGATCAACTTAAAAAAATCACTAGCCCTTCTATACACAAAGGATAGAGAAGCATAGAGGGAATCAGAGAAACTCACCTTTCATGATAGCCACAAATAGCATAAAGTATCTTGGGATAACTCTAACCAAGGAAGTTAAAGATCTATTTGACAAGAACTTTAAGGCTTTGAAGAAAGAAATTGAAGAGGACACCAGAAAATATAAGGATCTCCCATGCTCTTGGATGGGTAGGATCAACATAGTAAAAATGGCAATTCTACCAAAAGCAATATAGATTCAATGCAATACCCATCAAAATCCCAACAAAATTCTTCACAGACCTAGAGAGAACAATAATCAAGTTTATATGGCAAAACAAAAAACCCAGGACAGCCAAAACAATCCTATACAATAAAGAAACTTCTAGAGGCATTACCATCCCTGACTTCAAACTCTATTACAGAGCTACAGTATTGAAAACAGCTTGGTACTGGCATAAGAACAGAGAAGTCGACCTATGGAATCGAATAGAAGACCCGGATATTAACCAACAAACCTATGAACACCTCATTTTCAACAAAGGAACTCAAAGTATACAATGGAAGAAGGAAAGCATCTTCAACAAATGGTGCTGGCATAACTGGATGTCAACCTGTAGAAGAATGAAACTAGATTCGTATCTATTACCACGCACAAAACTCAAGTCCAAATGGATTAAAGGCCTCAATATAAATTTGACTGCACTGAACCTGGTAGAAGAGAAAGTGGGAACTAGACTGCAACACATGGGCACAGGAGACCACTTACTACATATAAGCCCAGTAGCACAGTCAATAAGGGCAACAATGAATAAATGGGACCTCGTGAAACTGAGAAGCTTCTGTAAAGCAAAGGACACTGTCAATTAAGACAAAAAGGCAACCCATTGAATGGGAGAAGATCTTTTCCAACCCCGCATCAGACAAAGTTCTGATCTCCAAAATATATAAAGAACTCAAGAAACTAGACTTTAAAATTCTAATTAACCCAATTAAAAAATGGGGCTCTGAACTGAACAGAGAATTCTCAACAGAAGAAGTTCAAATGGCCAAGAGACACTTAACATCATGATCAACTTTCTTAGCGATCAGGGAAATGCAAATCAAAACCACTTTGAGATACCATCTTACACCTGTCAGAATGGCTAAAATCGAAAACACCAACAATAGCCTTTGCTGGAGAGGATGTGAAGTAAGGGGAACACTCATCCATTGCTGGTGGGAATGCAAACATTTACAACAACTTTGGAAATCCATGCGGCGGTTTCTCAGGAAATTGGGAATCAACCTTACCTCAGGATCCAGCAATTCTACTCTTGGGAATATACCCAAGAGATGCCCAATCATACTACAGAAGCACTTGTTCAACTATATTCATAGTGGCATTATTTGTAATAGCCATAACCTGTAAGCAAACCAGATGCCCCTCAATGCAACAATGGATAAAGAAAGTGTGGAATATATACACAGTAGAGTCCTACTCAGTGGTAAAAAACAGTGACATCTTGAATTTTGCATGCAAATGGATGGAAATAGAAAACGCTATCCTGAGTGAAACAACCCAGACCCTAAAATATGAATATGGTATATACTCACTTATTAGTGGATTCTAGCCTTAAACAAAGGACACTGAGCTTCTAATTCACAATCCTAGAGTACCTAAGTGATAAGGTGGACCCTAAGAAAAGCATATATAGATCCTCCTGGAAATTGGAAGCAGACTAGATCACCAGGTGAAAGTTGAGCATGGGGTTGGGGTGGAGCTTGGGGAAGGGGTGAGGGGGAGAGAGAAGGGAGAAGGGGAACATTGGGGAGAACTTGGGATAGTGGGATAGTTGAGATGGAGGTAGGACAGATATGGGAGCAGGGATGAAGATATCTTAATTAAGAGAGGCATTGTGGGGTTCACAATATGCTTGATTTTAGAGAGTGTCCCAGATGTCCACAGGAATGTCCCCAGCTAGGACCATGAACAGTGTAGGTGAGGGTGCCTGAACTGGCCTTATCCCGTAGTCAGACTGATGACTATCTTGAATATCTTCATAGAACCTTTGTCTGCTGACAGATGGAAATAGAGATAGAGACTCACATGGGAGTACTGGACTGGGCTCCTAAGGTCCAGTTGAAGAGCAGAAGGAGGGATATTATGACCAAGGAAGTCATGACCACGAGGGGTTGTTCCACCCACTGAGACAGTGTGCCTGATGGGTAGCTCACCAATGGGAGCTCACCAAGGCAGCTGGACTGGGACTGAAGGAGCATGGAATCAAACTGGACTCTCTGAATGTGGCTGACAATGGGGGCAGACTGAGAAGCCAATGATAATGGCACTGGAATTTGTCTCTACTGCATGTACTGTCTTTTTGGGATCCTAGTCTATTTGGATGTATACCTTCCTAAGTCTGAATGGAGTGGGGAGGGCCTTGGACTTCCCACAGGGCAGGGTACTTTGCCCTTTCTTAGGACTGGAGAGCGAAGGGGAGAGGGTAAGTGGGGGAGTAGGAGGGAAGTAGGAGGAGGGGAAGAAGTAGAAATTTTGATTCCTATTATTTATAAAGTAATAAAAAATCAGAGAAAAAAATTGTGTTTTCAGAAAAAAGAACATAGACCAATGAAGACAAGTGGCCCAGGTGATCCAGTCTCTCAGAATGCCTCTGTTGCAGTTTCTTTCAAATTCTGAATCCAGAACAACTTCAAGCTGCTGGCTGAGATGGTCCAGCCTCACAAGCTATCTAGCCAAGACTTCAGATAAGCTCTACACTTTCCCATCATACATAGATTAAACAAAAAATAATACAGCTAGCTCTTCTAGGACTTGACCATTACCCCAATTTTCTCAGGGTCTCCTAAAGATGCCGTTACCACAAGATAACAGGAAGTAGTCTAGAGAACATGATATCCACATTCCCAAGAGGTGGGGGTGGTTGGTTTTTAGTCATTCAGTGGGTTATGAATGCCTGTCCTCATTTAGGAGTTGGTTACAAGTTGTTATTGGTCATGGTTAGGAAAAAAAAGCTGAACAAAGATTAGATTCAGAAAAAAAAGATTAGATTCAGGGATCTCTTTCTGAAGAGAAAAATGGGAGATATAGTATAGAAATTAAGGAATTAAAGGGTGGATTGTTGAGTATATTTTCAACAATCAGTAGTCTCAAGTATTTTACATTGGTATGGATTTTTGTATATTGTTACAAATTTAAAGTTCTTTTTGTTATAGTGTATATGTTTCTACTCTTGTTTAAGGTAGTGTACCTATGCAGCTCATTTTAAAATGTAATGAAAAGTTTTAGTCCTTGAATGTTATTTAGACTAGTAAAGAAAGACAGGTTAATAGTCATCTGTAACAATCAAACTTATAGTCATGTTTGGTATGTTATCATGGTCAAACAGATATGTTTTAAATATATAGTGTTCAAACACTTCAGAAATCTACAGAATATGGTATTTAAGATGTTTTAACAACACAAGCCTTTTCAATGCGGTGAGAGACACATATGTTCCTGACAGTTCCAATTTACTTCAAAAAAGGGGATGGACATGGAAAAACCTCCATAGAAGTTTGCTTTCAACATGGAAAAGCTACCGTTTGGACAACTGATTGCCCTTATTTTGACTGCTGCCAGTATGATGTACAAATTGGATGAGAAGGCAGCTGCCAAGCTTTGCCAAGACAAAGTAACACAGTCCTTCAAAATTCCTGTTTCACAAAAGTGTATAACAAATATTCTAGGCCTATGGGCCAAAGATGTATGCCCCAAAGTTACAGACAAACCTTGGGTGATTGTCTAGGCAGTCAGATCTTCATTTCTATAGTTTTGGAAGTTGTTTACTCTGGACTTCCTGTTTATACAGGTAATGTTACATCCTTCTTAGGTCTCTGAAGAAGTTAAAGATGAGATAATTATAGTTACAATTTTCCTTGCACCAAATTCAGCAAAAATTACGTAAGTGATATAAATTTTATAAGTTTGAAAAACTAACAACTAAAGTTGTTTATCTAAGATGTTTTAAGGTTGAGAAAATATTTTTTATGATGGTAATAAAAGTTTTGATAAAAAGTGTGTTAGGTATAGAACTTTGGATTCACCAAGATAGGATAGATAATACAGTACTTTTTCTGAATTTGCCAAATGCAAACGGACTGGATATTGTGAGTGTAATTACTTGATAATTGTTCTTGTTTTATATAGCTTTACTGTGTTGGAGCTAAAAACCTTTCCTTTTTATTTAGACAAAAGGGGAGATGTTGTGGGATATTTGTACATTGTGTGAAGATATGTGGCTGTGGTTGGTGTAATAAAAAGCTAAATGGCAAATATCTAGGCAGGAGAGACAGGTGGGACTTCTGGGTTGAGGGAGGAAGAGGAGATAATCGGAGTGTGCAAGAGATGCCAGCTAGATGTGGAACCAACTAGTCAGACACATAGAATTGGATAGAGGTAAAAGTCATGTTGTAGAACATAGGTTGATAAATATATGGCTTAACTTAAACCATAAGGGCTAGTTAAAAACAAGCCTAAGGTAAAGGCCCAACTTTCATAATTAATAAGAAGTCTATGTGTCATTATTTGAGTTCTGGCTGGTGGGACAAAGAAAGGCTCATTACAGTGAGCCATCCCAACTAAGTGTTTTCCTTTGAAAGAGTTGCTATGGTCATGGTATCTCTTTGCGGTGATAGAATCCCTAACTAAGACAGAAATTGGTATGGAGAGTGGTGTGCTGCTGTGATAGGCCTGACCCTGCTTTTGTTAGAAGGAATGTGTACCTTGGGACTATGGATTAGAAAAGCAGTTGAATACTTTAAATGAAACTCAATTGGCTAACTAGTAGTTATTACAATTAGTATATATTTAGTATATATACTAATTATACATAATTAGCATATATAATTAGTAGTTATACAGTTAGTATATATTACTAGTATACTATTACAATTAGTAGGAGCATGAAAGACGGTGGCACTGAGTATGATTTGGACTGTGAGTGCCAGGATCAAGAGGTTTCAGAGGAGAAGAATTTTAGTATGTTGCCTAGAAATCCTTCTTGTGATATTTAGGTGAAGAGTGTGTCTGCCTTTTGTCCTTGTCTGAAAAGTCTGCCTGAGGCCAAAGTGAAGAATTTTGGTTTAATTTCCTTGGTGGAGGAAATCTCAAAACAGCCTACTATAGACTCTGACATGTGGTGACTCTAATGAATATTAAAAGGAAAGAGGCAAGCTGAGCTGTGTAAGTTACAAAATGTATAATTTGAGGAGAAAAGGAACACCAGGAAATAGAACAGAGCCAAGTCCTGTGTTCAAGGAGATAAACAGATTAATAAATGGAATAAAGGGAGTGGTGACCTCAGGACAAGGTCCCACCCGGCTAAGTTTCTAAGTTGTAAACAGGAAATTAAGGAAAAGCTTAGAGTTTGATGTGATGGTGCATGCCTTTAATTCCAGCACTCTAGAGGCAGGTGGATCTCTGAGGTTGAGGTGTGCCTGATCTGCAGAGCAATTTCCAGGACAACCAAGCTTAGGCAGTGGAGGTAACCACAGAAAACAGAAAGCTGGTGAAAATGTAACTAAACAAAGGGGCCATGCTTTAGTCCCAGCAAGCAGCAGAACTTGGCAGCTTCAGCCACATGGTTCTGGTTTTAGAGTTTAGAATAGAAGAAAGGGGTTCTGGAATTTGCCTCCACGACTAAGGAAAGCCAATGAGGCCAGACATGTGTCAGAGCTGTCCCCAAATGGAGGCCTATCGAGGTCGTTGCATGAAGCTGTGAAGTTGAAGCCTGGATTGCCTTGGAGACGCCCCAAAATTTTTGGAGATGCCAGAGCTGTGGGATGCATACTGGGGAGAGCTGCTGATGGGAAGTAGAACCAGCCCAAAGGAAAGATGTGTGTTACAGGCAACACATCTAACAGGAGTTGGAGATCTGAAGACTGCTTTGACATCAGACCTGGAGAGGCAAAGTTTAAAGTTTGCCCAGCTGGTTTTCAGCTTTGCCTTGGTTCAACGGTTTAATATAATGTACATCTAACAAAATAATATACTATTTTTTTTTAATTTACTTATTTATTTATTTAGTTATAACAATTTCCACTTCCTCCCCTCCTCCCAATACCCTCCCGCTCCTCCCACTCCCTCTCCTCCTCCCTCTCCAGTCCCAAGAGCAGTCAGGGTTTCCTGCCCTGTGGGAAGTCCAAGTTCCTCCCCCCTCCCTCCAGGTCCAGGAAGGTGAGCATCCAAACAGACCAGGATCCTAAAAAGCCAGTACATGCAGAGGAAACAAGTCCCAGTGCCATTGTCAATGGCTTCTCAGTCAGCCCCCGTGTCAGCCACATTCAGAGAATCCGGTTTGATCACATGCTCGTTCAGTCCCAGTCCTGCTGGCCTTGGTGAGTTCTCATTCGATCAGTCCCCTTGTATCAGTGGGTGAACGCACCCCTCGCGGTCCTGACTTTCTTTTTCATGTTCTCCCTCCTGCTCCTCATTTGGACCTTGGGGGCTCAGTCCAGTGCTCCAATGTGGGTCTCCGTCTCTATCTCCATCCATCATCGGATGAAGGTTCCCTCTGGTTCTGCCTTCCTTGATCACGTTCTCCCTCCCTCTGCTTCTCATTTGGACCTAGGGAGTTAAGTCCAGTGTTCCAATGTGCGTCTCTGTCTCTATCTCCATCCATCGCCAGAAGAAGGTTCTATGGTCACATGCAAAATATTCATCAGTATGGTTATGGGCCAAGGCCAGTTCAGGCTTCCTCTCCTCTGCTGACCAGGGAACAATCTGGGAACCTCTCCTTGGGCCTGGGAAGCCCTCTAGAGTCAAGTCTCTTGCAAACCCTAAAATGGTTCCCTTAGTTGAGTATATACTTCCCTGCTCCCATATCCATCCTTCCTCCCTCTCCCCTCCCATTCCCCCAAGCCATCCCCAATCCTCCCCCTCTCCCCTCTCCCTAACCATCTCCCCTTACTTCCACAACCCCCCCCCCCCCCGCTCCGTGCTGCCCAAGTTTGCCTGGCAATCTTGTGTTCTTCTAATATCCAGGAGGATAACTATATGATTTTCTTCAGGTTCATTTTCTTATTTAGCTTCTCTAGGACCACGAATTATAGGCTCAAAGACCTTTAACTATGGCTAGAATCCACTTATGAGTGAGTACATACCATATTCCTCTTTTTGGGTTTGGGTTACCTCACTCAGTAAAGCGTTTTCTATTTCCATCTATTTTCATGCAAAATTCAAGATGTCATTGTTTTTTACCGCCGAGTAAAACTCTAATGTGTATATGTTCCACCCCCTTTTTAACCATTTTTCTATTGGGGGGGCACCTAGGTTGTTTCCAGGTTCTGGCTATTACAAATAGTGCAGCTATGAACATAGTTGAACAAATACCTTTGTAGTATGATAGGGCATCACTTGGGTATATTCCCAAGAGTGAAATTGCTGGGTCCTGAAGGAGTTGATTCCCAGGATTGAGAAACCGCCACACTGATTTCCACAGTGGCTGCACAAGTTTGCATTCCCACCAACAATGGATGAGAGCTCCCCTCACTCCACATCCTCTCCAGCATAGGCTATCATTGGTGTTTTTGCGTTTAGCTATTCTGACAGGTGTAAGATGGTATCTCAAAGTGGTTTTGATTTGCATTTCCCTGATCGCTAAGGAGGTTGAGCATGACCTTAAGTGTCTTTTGGCCATTCGAAGTTCATCTGTTGTGAATTCTCTGTTCAGTTCAGTACCCCATTTTTTAATTGGGTTAATTAGAGTTTTAGTGTCTAGTTTCTTGAGTTCTTTGTATATTTTGGAGATCAGACCTTTGTCTGATGAGGGGTTTGTGAAGATCTTCTCCCAGTCAGAAGGTAGTCTTTTTGTCTTACTGACAGTGTCCTTTGCTTTACAGAAGCTTCTCAGTTTCAGAAGGTCCCATATATTCATTGATTCTCTTATTGTCTGTGCTACTGGGGTTCTACCGGAAGTGGTCTCCTGTGCCTATATCTTGTAGACTACATTCCACTTTCTCTTCTATCAGGTTCAAAGTGGACGGATTAATGTTGATGTCTTTAATCCATTTGGACTTGAGTTTTGTGCATGGTGATAGATATGGATCTATTTTCATTCTTCTACAGGTTGACATCCAGTTATGCCAGCACCATTTGTTAAAGATGCTTTCCTTCTTCCATTGTATACCTTTAGCTCCCTTGTCGAAAATCAGGTGTTCATAGGTTTGTTGGTTAATATCCGGGTCTTCTATTCGATTCCATAGGCCGACTTCTCTGTTGTTATGCCAATACCAAGCTGTTTTCAATACTGTAGCTCTGCAATAGAGTTTGAAGTCAGGGATGGTAATGACTCCAGAAGTTCCTTTATTGTATAAGATTGTTTTGGCTATCCTGGGTTTTTTGTTTTTCCATATAAAGTTGATTATTGTTCTCTCAAGGTCTGTGAAGAAGTTTGACGGGGTTTTGATGGGGATTGCATTGAATCTATAGATTGCTTTTGGTAGAATTGCCATTTTTACTATGTTGATTCTCCCAATCCAAGAGCAGGGGTGGTCTTTCCATTTTCTGGTATCCTCCTCAATTTCTTTCTTCAAAGACTTAAAGTTTTTGTCAAATAGGTCTTTCACTTCCTTGGTTAGAGTTGCCCCAAGATATTTTATGCTATTTGTGGCTATCGTGAAAGGTGATGTTTCTCTGATTTCCCTCTCTACTTCTTTATCCTTTGTGTATAGGAGGGCAACCGCTTTTTTTGGAGTTGATCTTGTATCCTGCCATATTACTAAAGGTGTTTATCAGCTGTAGGAGTTCTTTTTTTAGGAGTTCTTTGGTAGAGTTTTTGGGGTCGCTTATGTACACTATCATATCGTCAGCAAATAACGAAAGTTTAACTTCATCCTTTCCAATTCGAATCCCCTTGATCCTCTTATGTTGTCTTATTGCTATTGCTAGAACTTCAAGCACTATATTGAAGAGGTATGGAGAGAGTGGACAGCCTTGTCGTGTTTCTGATTTTAGTGGAATGGCTGTGAGTTGCTCTCCATTCAATTTGATGTTAGCTGTCGGCTTGCTGTATATTGCTTTTATTATATTTAGGTATGATCCTTGTATCCCCAATCTCTCCAACACCTTTATCATAAAGGGATGTTGAATTTTTTCAAATGCTTTTTCAGCATCCAATGAAATGATCATATGGTTTCTTTCCTTCAGATTATTTATATGATGGATTACATTGATAGAATTGCATATGTTGAACCAGCCCTGCATCTCTGGGATGAAGCCCACTTGATCATAATGGATGATTTTTCTAATGTGTTCTTGGATTCGGTTTGCCAGTATTTTGTTGAGAATTTTTGCGTCGATGTTCATGAGTGAGATTGGCCTGTAATTTTCTTTCTTGGTTGTGCCTTTATGTGGTTATGGTATCAGGGTAACTGTAGCTTCATAAAAAGTTTGGCAATGACTCTTATGTTTCTATATTGTGAAATACATTAAGGAGTGTAGGTATTAGCTCTTCCTGGAAGTTCTGGTAGAATTCTGCATTGAAACCATCTGGCCCTGGGCTTTTTTTGGTCGGGAGGTTTTTGATAACAGCTTCTAATTCTTCATGACTGACAGGTCTATTTAGATTGTTCACCTGGTCTTGATTCAACTTTGGTATATGGTACTTATCTAAAAAAGTCCATTTCTTTTACATTTTCCAATTTTGTGGCATATAGGCTTTTGTAGTAAGATCTAATGATTCTCTAAATTTCCTCTGTGTCTGCGGTTATGTCCCCCTTTTTATTTCTGATCTTATTAATTGGCATGTTCTCTCTCTGCCATTTGATTAGTTTGGATAGGAGTTTGTCGATCTTGTTGATTTTCTCCAAGAACCAGGTTTTTGTTTCATTGTTTCTTTGGATTGTTTTCTGTGTTTCTATTTTGTTGATTTCAGCCCTCAGTTTGATTATTTCCAGTCTTCTACTCTTCCTGGGTGAATCTGCTTCTTTTTTTTTCTAGAGCTTTCAAGTGTGCTGTTAAGTCTCCAATATGTGCTTTCTCTGTTTTCTTTAATTGGGCACTTAGTGCTATGAACTTTCCTCTTAGCACTGCTTTCATAGTGTCCCATAGGTTTGAGTATGTTGTGTCTTTATTTTCATTAAATTCAAGGAAGACTTTAATTTCTTTCTTTATTTCTTCCTTGACCCAGGGGTGATTTAGTAGCTGACTGTTTAACTTCCATGAGTTTGTTGGCTTCCTGGGGGTAGCATTGCTGTTGAATTCTAACTTTAATCCATGGTGATCTGATAAGACACAGGTGGTTACTATTATTTTTTTGTATCCGTGGAAGTTTGCTTTGTTACAGAGTATGTGGTCAATTTTCGAGAAGGTTCCATGAGCTGCAGAGAAGAAAGGTATATTCTTTCTTATTTGGGTGAAATGTTTTATAGATGTCTGTTAAGTCCATTTGATTCAATACCTCCAATAATTCTCTTATTTTTCTGTTAGGTTTCTGTCTGATTGACCTGTCCATTTGTGAGAGAGGTGTGTTGAAGTCTCCTACTATTAGTGTGTGTGGTTTGATGACTGCCTTGAGTTCTAGAAGAGTTTCTTTTACATATGTGGGTGCCTTCATATTGGAGGCATAGATATTCAGGATTGAGACTTCTTCCTGATGAATTGTTCCTGTTATGAGTATGAAATGTCCATCTCTATCTCTTCTGATTGATTTTAGTTCAAAGTCTATTTTGTTAGATATTAGAATGGCCACAGCCGCTTGTTTCTTAGGTCCATTTGTTTGGAAATCCTTTTCCCAACCCTTTACTCTGAGTAGGTGTCTATCTTTGTGGTTGAGGTGTGTTTCTTGTAAATAGCAGAATGCTGGATCCTGTTTTTGTCTCCGATCTCTAAGTCTGTGCCTTTTTATAGGTGAATTGAGTCCATTGATATTGAGTGATATTAATGACCAGTGGTTGTTGACTCCGGTTATTTTTTTGGGGGTAGTAGAGTGTATGTGTTTCCCTTATTTGAGTTGTGCTTGTGAAGGGTCGCTAGATGTCTGAGTTATTGTAGGCAGTGTTGGGAATGTTGGATTCCTTGGGTTGTGATTTTCCTTCTAATACTTTTGTAAGACTGGATTTGTAGCTATGTATTGTTTAAATTTGTTTTATCCTGGAATATTTTGTTTTCTCCATTGATAGTGAACAATAACTTGGCTGGGTATAGTACTCTGGGCTTGCATCCATGGTCTCTTAGTTTCTGCAGTACCTCTATCCAGGACTTTCTGGCTTTCATGGTTTCCATAGAGAAGTCTGGTGTAAGTCTGCTAGGTTTACCTTTATAATTTACTTGACCTTTTTCCTTTGCAGCTCTTAATATTCTTTCTTTAATCTGAATGCTTTGTGTTTTGATTATTATATGGCGAGGGGTTATTTTTTTCTGATCCAGTATATTCGGTGTTCTGTATGATTCTTGAACCTTCATAGGAATATTGTTCTTTAGGTTGGGAAAGTTTTCTTCTAATATTTTGTTGAATATATTTTCTGGACCTTTGATCTGCAATTCTTCTCCTTCTTTTACCCCTATTATTCTTAGATTTGATTTTTTTTATTATGTCCCAGATTTCCTGAATGTTTTGTGATGAGAATTTGTTGGATTTGCTGTTTTCTTTGGTCAGAACGTTTATTTTCTCTGTGGTGTCTTCATAATCTGAGATTTGTTCTTCTATCTCTTGTATTCTATTGGTTATGCTTGTTTCTGAAGTCTTTGTTTGTTTACCTAGATTTTCTATATCCAGCCAGCCCTTGGTTTGTGTTTTCTTCATTGCCTCCATTTCAGTTTTTAATTCTTGAACTGTTTCCATTACTTGTTTGATTGTTTTTCTTGGTTTCCCAGGATGTCGTTTATGGATTACTCATTTCTTCAAACTTTTTGTTATACTTCTCTTCCAATTCTTTACTTATTTCTTCAATCTTTTTGTTATATTTCTCTTCCATTTCTTTAAGTGAGTTTTTCATATCCTGTTTAAGGGACTCTATTGCTTTCATAATGACACTGTTTTCCACATCTTCTGGAATAGGGTGTTCAAGTCCTTCTGTAGTAAGATCTCTGGGTACCGGATGTTTTCATGTTGTTTTTCAGATTGTTGGAGGAATTCTTGCCTTGGCGCTTGCCCATCTCTTCCTTCAGATGCTCTCCAATGGCTCTTCCCTCCGCTGGGTCTTCTGCTACAGGATCAGTGCCCCTTGCTGGCCAGGAATCTTCCTGCCTGCAGTCCTACTTTGCTGCAGGCAGGCTATTAAAACAAAGGAACTCCCTCTTGCCCGGTTGCACTCACCGCCCCGTCCCCGCGGCGCCCACACAGGCTGGGTTGGAGGATTTTATGCCCCGAAAAAGGGAGGGAGGAAGGGAAGGGGTTCCTGGCTGAAAGCGGGGATGGGGTAGGAGGAGAGAGGGCTTGGCTGTGGGAAGTCACCCCTTTGGAATACCCAGGGAGATAAGGGTGGTGGGAAAATTGTGTGTTCCCTTACCGGGCTTCTGTGGCGGATCAGGAGCATACTTACCCCTCCATTGTATCTTCTACTACAGGATCAGTGCCCCTTGCTGGCCAGAAATCTCCCTGCCTGCAGTCTTACCTTGCTGTAGGCAGGCTATTAAAACAAAGGAACTCCCCCCTGCCCGTATACTAAATTCTTTACCAGGGTCTATGACCTATCTAGTTATGGGCTCCTGGTCTAGTCCATAGCATCAGAGATAATTTCAGTCTTTTGGAGTAAGCCTTAAACCCATTCAGAAATGTTTGGTTACTCCCATAACATCCATGCCACAACTGTCAGTAAGCAGCACTCCTCTATGGCTTTTGCATAAGCTCCTGCCTCCCGGTTTTGGCCCTGTTTGAGTTCCTGTCCTGACCGCCTTCAGGGATGGGCTCCATGAGGCAGCGCAACACAAATACATCCTTTCCTCTCCAGCTTGCTTTGGTCTTGGTGTCTCATCACAGCAGCAGCAGCCCTAACTAAGACACATAGTGCCCCAGATAACCTGGCTGTTTTGTGCCTGGATTTTATTTTAGATTTAACATTTTATTTAACGGAAGCATCATCCATTTCTTCTACCATGTCTTCAGTGCCTGTGATTTTTGTTCCATCTCTTGTATTCTGTTTTAGAGGCTCCCTTCTGAGGCTTCTGTTTGAGTTCCTAAATTTTTTATTTCCGAGTTTTATCTTAGTATGGGCTTTCTTTAGTGATTCAATTTCCACTTTATATCTTAGACATTTTTTTTTTTCATTTCATTTCACTGTTTGTTTCTGTTTTCATGGATTTCACTCACAGATTCGTTCGTGTCTTCTTCAGGCCCTTGAGCACATCCACAGTGACTATTTGAAGCTGTTTTGTGCTTTAGCTGTGCTGCATTTCTCAGGGTCCACTGTAGTGGTGTGTCTGGGCTCTAATGGAGACTTGCTGTCTTCGCTGTGATTGATGGTGTTTTTATACTGGAGCCTAGGCTTCTAGGTTTTGGGTGACTGTAATTCTAGGGGTCCCAGTAGAACTATTTTAGAGATATTGGAAACTAACAAGAAGGATTGGGAATGAGCTAGAAGGACAAAGGGCTAAGAGGGTCCAAAGTGGGGAGGGAAGCTGAGTCTAACAGGAGGACTGTGAAGTCCACCGGGAATGGAGGAAGGGAGGGAAGATGGGTCTCTGGAAGGGTCTACTACAGGGTTGGGATGAGGCTGGGGAATTGGAGTTGAACTATGGGAAGGAGAGTGAAAGTGAGGATAGACTCACTGATTCTAAGGAGAATGTGTCTGGGGTATTAATGCCTGAGACACACAAGTGGGATGAGTAAGGCTGTGGGAGAAGATCGCTTAGTTCCTTGGGAACTGGAGCGGAAAGGAAGGAAAGGCCCCAGGAGGTCGTCTGCTACAAAGCTGGTGATAAGACTAGGCATCTGGAGGGTGGCAAGGAGACTGAAGATCACCTACCTGTTTCCCTGGCTGGTGTGGACAGTGGGTGTCAGGGAGAGAACATCTTTTTCCTTACCTCTCAATTGTTTCATAAAGCCATTGTCTCTCTGCCCTGTTCTATTCTGTTCTATACTTTGGATCATTGAGGAGGGTGGTATGTTTCCCAATTTTGGAAAGATTGCTACAATTGCCTCCTTAAAATGCCTCTTTCCTTTTCCTTCTGGAAGTCAGGCTATCTTCATGTTAGACCTTGTCCATGCACCCTTTCTCCTTCCTACCTTCTCAGTCTACTGCATTGTCTTCCTGTTCTTTATTTTAGGTATTTTTTTTGGATGCAGTTTGTGTTTCACAAAGTCTTTCTTCCCTCTGTTAACTCTAATCCTAATTCATGCCATTTGTAGAATGGCATGCGTCAGGCCTAGAACTCTACATGGAGAGTTAACTATGCTGTTATAGTCTTCAATTTTTTAATGACATTTCAGGTTGACTTTCTACTTCTAGACATTCTTGAAAGCCAAGTCTGGAGGTTCTACCTTACTGACTTGCTTTGCTGGCTCTTCTCCCTGTTGTTTTGTCTCCTTGTCTGTCTGGTTCTTGGGATTTGGGGACAGATGTGTTCAGAGTCCATGGTAATGTGGTGATTCCTAGAGATAATTTTCTTCCACTTTGGGTAGGTTCCAGTGGCAACCATAGCGTGAATGTGATTCTGAATCAGACATCAAGGATTGCCAGGGAACTGCACAGCCTGCCCTGGGCAGCGGTCCTGGAGAGTGGCCTCTTCGCCTTCACTCTTCTGACAGAGGACTGTTGTGTTTCCAGCCCAAGGCAGGTTCCAAGGACTTGTTCTTTATGGTCCTGGCTTCAATATTTTCTCCTTTTAGCCAGGAAGATAGTTTCAGTTGTCATTGCTCCCATTCTCAGTCGACATGCAGAGTCATCAAGGATCTTTAGGTGGGGAAACATCTGGGGATTACAGCTTACATCTGTGATGCCTGTCTTCCTTGCCCTTGATCCTGTAGAGATCCACTGCTTTGCTATGCCTCCTATTTCACCAAACAGAAGTTAAAAATACATTTCCAGATTTCCTGTTCTTCAATAGGAAGGGCTCATGTTTCCTGAGTGCCCTTAACAGAAGCCAGCATCTGGCATCTTTATAAAAACTACATTTTTCTGTGAAGTGACGATTCATTGTAACAAGCCTGATTTATGTTTTTTGTGAGTGCAGTTGGATGTGTAAATTTTTTAGTAACTTGTTTTTCTATGATACCTTTAAATTGTTTTTGTTATTTTTAAACATTTGAGCCCCGCTGTCTTTTTGAATGCTTTCCATGTCCTTTTGAGTTTTCCTTGATGGCTGCGTAGACCCTTCTGAGCAACTGAATTAAACCTTTTCCTAGGAAAGTACACTTTCTAGGGACATCCAGTTCAAGATTGTTTTCAGACTTCTGCCCACATCGCTCCAGGGTGGTTTCTGTCTTAGAACATGTCTGATCACTGTTGCTGTCCTAACTTCCTCATTTCTTCGGGCCCATTGCTTCTCTTGCTGATCCTCCTATTGCTCCACATACTTTTGAAGAACATTTCTGTCACAGACCTCACGTCCTGCTCCATCTACTCAGACTGCACCTCTCCTGCTCCATGAAGGAGGTCCTTCAAGAGGAAAAGTCATAAACACCTCAGCTCTTCCAGTTTCTCAGCCAGCTCCACCGAGCTTTGTAGAGCACGTTTGTGTTTCATTGTTCTCACCCAACCCCACTTGAGCCACTGTGTCCAGGTGCACGTGCATGGTGTTATGTGTGAACGTCCATTTAACGCTTGTATGGATGCTTGGTCCCTGATGGCCCTGTAGTGATATTTGGCACAACAGCCTCCCCATGCTTTATTTTCTGGCTTTTTACTTTGCTGGAAATGGTCTAAAATGGAAATTGCTTCCTTCAAGGTCAAGTTTGTTCCCTTCATTGTGTTTTTCTGATGCCCATCACTTGAATGAAGTGGTAGTTAATCTTGGTTGTGAAATTGGCCAGTCTAGAGGGCCTGGTCATTGTTCAAACACTGGTCTAGATAACAAATGTGCTAAATGCTTTTTAAAAATTAACAAAATGAAATATAAGATAAACCCAAAGCTAGCACATTGGAATTGGGCAAAACAAATAAAGAGCCCAAGAGCAAGTACAAGAAATAGAAACCCACTTGTTTACACACTCATTAATCATATCAAAACACTAAACTGGAAGCCATAACACATCTGCAGAGGACCTGATGCAGGCATTTGTAGGCTCTGTGCTTGTTGCCTCGGACTCTGAGTTTATGTGCATTGATTGTGTTGATGAAGAGAGTCTTGTTTTCTTGGTGTCCTCTGTCCCCTCTGGCTCTTACACTCTTTCTGCCTCCCCTTTGCAGGCTTCCCTGAGCCCTGAGGGAAGGGATTTGATGGAGACATCCAATTTGGGGCCGAGTACTCCAAAGTATCTCACTCTTTGTGTAATGTCTGACTGTGGGTTTCTGTATTTGTTTCCATCTGCTGCAAGAGGAAGCTTCTCTGATGGTGTCTTAACAAGACAGTGATCTATTGTATAGCAGAATGTCATTAGGAGTCATTTTACTGCTTTTTCTTTTCTTTTCTTTTCTTTTCTTTTCTTTTCTTTTCTTTTCTCCTTTTTATCTTTTTTTCCCTTTTTAGAATAGTAGCATTTGGTTTTCCCTAGGTCCCTGGGCTATCTGGTCTCCAATTCTGAGTCACCCAAGCAGTGTTGTATATGGGTTTCTAATAGTGGAGTGGGCCTAAAGTCAAATCAGACACTGATTACTTCACAAACTTGGGTCACCATTGCCTTAGCATATCTTGCAGGCCAGACCTAATTATAGATCAAAGGTTTGAAGCAGGGTTGTTGTTTATGTTTCTCTTACGGTAGTGTGTGAGTACCTTCTTGTACCAAAAATGCTAGAATGTAGGGGTGAAGGCTCTATGTAGGCACCAGCTCAACTTCTTCATTTTATACAATGTGTTGTGTATATAGGTATTATGTTCAGCAATGGACCCTTGCTGTCAGTTTGCAGAGAGCAAACTACAATCTTGGCAACAGCCTGCTTTTTGGGGGGACCCTTTAGCTAACAGCCCAATTAGATGTAACCCAGTACCAGTACTGAAGGCTTCATTTGGAGACAAAAGATGCCCAACTGGGATTCTGCCTCCCCCATTATTGGGAAATTTCATTTAGATATGCCTTCATATATGTATATATTTTAGGAAACTTCTACAACTGTATTAAGTTTCCATACTACCCTCAAATGGACTTTAATTTTAGCTCTCTCTCCTCTTATTCTCCCCTTAGTGTGCCTTCCCTTCCCCCTCCTCACTTGATCTTTCCATTCCATCTCCCCATTCATTCATAACAATCCATTCTATTTCTCTTTCATAACAAGATCTGTCCCTCTTGTCCCTTACTCTAATTCTAACCTCTGTAGTTCTATAGATTGTAGCTTGGTTATCATGGACCTAATATCCACATGCAAGTAAACACATACCATTTGTCTTTCTGGGTCTGGGTTACATCCACTCAGGGTGATTATTTTTTAGTTCCATCCATTTACCTGACAATTTTATTATTTTGTTCATTTTAATGACTGAAAGAAAAAAATTTTCTTTGAAGAAAATTTAACACATTTTCTTCATCCATGCTTCTGTTGAATGACATCTAGGTTGTTCCCAGTTTCTGGCGATTATTACTAGAACAGCAACAAACATTACTGAGCAAGTGTCTTTGTTGTAGGATGAAGTGTCCTTCACCCAAGAGTGGTGTAGCTGAATTTTGAGGTAGATTGAGTCCCATCTTCCCGAGGAACTGCTGCACTGATTTCCACAGTGACTGTATAAGTTTGCATTTCCATCTGCAATGGATAACTGTACCCCTTACTCCACAGCCTTGCCAGCATGAGCTGTCACTTGTTTTATTGATATTAGCCATTCTGACAGATATAGGATGAAATTTCAAGGTAGTTTGATGTGCATTTTCCTGATGGTCAAGAATATTGAATATTTTGTTAAGTGTTTCTAAGCCCCTGAGTTTTCTCTTTTGAGAATATTTTGTTTAGATCTGTAGCCTAGTTTTTAATGGGGTCACTTGTTTTCTTGATATCTAGTGTTTTCAGTACTTTACATATTTTATGTATCATCCCTTTATCAGATATGTAGTTGGTAAAACTCTTTTCCTATTCTGCAGGCTGATGTTGTCTTTTGTCATACATAAGATATTCAGTTTCATGAGGTCCCATTTATTGATCTTAGTGCCTGTGCTAATGGTATTATGTTCAGAAAGTATTTTCCAGTGCCAGTGAGTTCAAGGCTGTTCCCCACTTTCTCTTTTATCAGGTTCAGTGTATCTGGTTTTATGTTGAGGTCTTTGATCTTTTTCAAGTTTTGTTTTGTGTAGGGAGATAAATATGGTCCTGTTTGGATTATTGCATATGCACACATCCAGTTAAAGATGGATCTTCAACCAGTTATTGAAGATGCCATCCTTTTTCCCAGTGTGCATTTCTGATGTATTTATCAAAAATCAGGTGTCCATAGGTGTGTGGAGTTATGTCTGAGTTTTTAGTTTGATTCCATTGATCAGCATGTCTGTTTTTAATGCCAGTGCCATGTTGTTTTCATTACTCCAGCTCTGTAGCACAATTTGAAGTTGGGGATTATTGCGCCTTGAACAATTCTTTTGTTTTCATTATTGTTTTAGCTGTCCTTTCAATTTCAATTGCTGTAAAGAATTATCTTGGAATTTTGATGGGTAGTGAATGGAATCTGTAGATTGTTTTTGGTAGGATGATTATTTAACTTTATTAATCCTACTGATCTATTATAAAGATCTTTTCATCTTCTGTTATATTCTTCAATTTCTTTCTTCAATGTCTTAAAGTTTTAATCATGTAAAACTTTTACTTACTTGGTTAGAGTTATCCCAAGATACTTTTGAGACAAATTTGGAAGATATTATTTTCCTAATTTCTTTCTCAGTCTGTTTGCCATTTAGGCATTAGTGCCTCAGTCTGCAGACTGAGAGAGAGGTCTGCTGGATCCTAGGCAGGTGGCAGGAGGAGGCTTTGTTTTCAGTGTGGGTAGGAGTGTGTCCTGTTTGTTATCACAGCTGGAAACAGATGTTTCTGATGAGAAGCTGCCTGTGAGGAGGCTGTTGGTGGGAGTGAGTTGTGAAGTTCAGACACAGGGATGATTTATGGCTTGTGGCTTTGGTGGTGGGAATGGTGTCAACCCACTCATCTGAAGGGGTCCAAAGGACCACAAGCCTGTCACATGACTTCAGTGGGTAGATTTCTGCAGTGTAGTCTAAACTGAAGCTTCTGAAACAAGGGAGGGGAGGCATGGGGAGAATGGGAGGCATGTCCTGGGTACAAGTGTATGAGCTCTCATGACAGGGCAAGGTCTGTGCTCCTTGAACCTTGGCTCTTTATGTTGGACCAGAACCATGAGCATCACTGTGTGCTTTTCATCAGGTCTTCTAGATTGAGAAAAGTTGCAATGAACCAAACAACATAGATTCTCAGGAGAGGTCATGGGACTTGGGCTTTGGGTTTTGGCAACCCACATTCCCTCTGGCACCTAGTGGCATGTAGATGGGCTCTGCTGAGGCAAAAAACCAGAAAGGAACTGGGAACCATTGCTCCATTGCTTGGGGACAGTGGGAGTGGTGACTGCTATTATTTAAATGCCCTACGCTAGAAGGTTGAACTGGGTAGTCTCAAGGCAGCTCTGAAGTCAGGGCATCCTTCCCTTAATGTCACTAGTTTGCTCATTGTGTCATTCATTCATTCATTCATCCATCTGTCTGGTTTTCCTGAGTTTGGATGTGTACCCTTTGCCCTATGGGTCATGGAGCCAGAGTAGAAAGCAAATAGACAGATGAGAGAAGGGGCAGTGTCAGAGGTGATGCCCAGGGATAAAGAGGTCGCTGACACATTGTAAAGGGAGGTGGTGTGGGTCCTGATTCTTAAAATGGGGGGTCTTATGGGGTAAGTAAGACCTGTAATTTAAAAGTTCCTCAGGTCCCTAGGCCACTGGGCTGAAGGATTTAATTTCTGTCTCTGCAGTGAGTCGCCTTAACAGATGGGTACGTGGAAAGGACAAGTTGACCTGTGGGGCATGTACAGATCAGGAGTCTAGGAGACAATGGCCTAAGGCTGGTGTCCTCCATGGGCAGCCTGTGGGAGAGTGGACAATGCTCTGGGGAGAGCAAGGTCTTGGGGTGGAAGTCTCTGGAGTCTTGTTGGATGGCTTGGAAGCTGATTGCTGCTGTTGGTTCACAGAGAAGAAAAGAATACCCTCATAGAATCAAGTGGAGAAGAGATTTGGCACGTCTATGGTGGGAATGGGGGAAGGTATACTTGTGATTTTAAACCCATAAACATTTTAGGAGTGTCATAGATCTCCCTGTCAAGAGTGTATGTTAAATACTTGTTGAAATCTGGGATCAGAATAGAATGCTCACAGGGAGAGTGGGGCAAGAGCTCTGCTGAACTTAGGGCAGTCAGTTGGTTTCATAGAACTGGGGATAGCATAGTGCTCACCTTGGGATTATGGATGCTTGGGAAGAATTAGGGCTATATGTGCTATGCTTACCCCAAGAGCAGGTAGATGGAAATCTGGGGTTGGGTTATGTCTTAGTTGGGGTTCCTAATGCTGTGATGAAACACTGTGGCCAAAAGCAAATTGGGAAAGAAAGGGTTTATTTGGCTTATACTTCCACATTGTAACCCATTAATGAAGGGAGCCAGGACAGGAACTCAAGCAGGGCAGGAACCTTGAGGCAGGAGCTGATGCAGAGGCCATGGAGGATGCTGCTTATTGACTTGCCTCCCATGGCTTGTTCAGCCTGCTTTCTTCTAGAACCCACAACTACCAGCCCAAGGCTAGCACCATTCACCGTAGGCTGGGTCCTTTCACATCAGTCACTAATTAAGAAAATTCCTTATAGGACCGCCTATAGACTGATCTTATGGAGGCATTTTCTAACTGAAGTCCCCTTTTCTCAGATGACTTTAACTTGTGTCAAAAGTGCATAAAAGGATCCAGGACAGAGGTAGAATCAATGTCTTGAGTTCTAATAATGACCTGTCATCATGACATTCACAGGAAGCTGGTGGCCTTGGAGGACATGGGTTTGTAGCTATCTGTGTAGACTGAAGAAAGCAAGTGGAATCTACTGAGATGATGAAGAGGAACAGAGAAGAGAAAAAAGAGTACTGTGGGTATTCACAGGAGCTTGAATACCTAGAAGGTTGGGATAAGACAATGGAGAGGAGGGACCCAGGCAGAGAGAGAGAGAGAGAGAGAGAGAGAGAGAGAGAGAGAGAGAGAGAGAGAGAGAGAGTTGTAGGTCCCCATTCACCTCTGGTGCTATATTCCATGGTCTGTGGCTTCTTGGTCCATCCTCATAACCAACACCACAGTCTCTGGCTTTGATATCACATCATGAGGTACCATGTCTCCCACAGTCTGCCATGAAGACTCTTGTGATCACACTCATGGCCACTTGGAACCCTCACCTCAAGGCCCTTTAGTCAATAACATCTGGGTTTTGTTTACAGTAGGTCTCAGATCCATAACTTTAAGATCTAGGACAAGAATATCTCTGAGGGCCATGGTAAAAGCACATACAGGTACCCCACTTTTGATTATTTGAGCAGGAAGCATGAAGTTGACGCCAAGGCCAACATGTGAAATGTGAGACCACAGATGTGACCTGTGTGTACAGGTGCCAAAGGAGCCAGTGAGAGGAATAGCCATAATGCTCATAGGAAGGTATTGTCCCATAAAGCACCCTTGCTCCTGCTGCTCCCATGGCAAAGGATAGGTTAAGGAGGTGGTGGTGGGAGAAATCTGGCTGAAATTGTGTTCCTTCCCATCATCTTATGTCATTATCTGTTGATGTAAGAAATGAGTCAAGATGTCTTCTCAAAGGAGACTCTAAAAGCCAGGAAAGTCTGTAACAGATCTCTTACAGACTCTAAGAGATCATAGATGCCCTTCCAGACTACTATATCCAGCAAAACTGTCAATTACTATAGATGGAGAAAACAAGATATTTCATGAAAGATCAAACTTAACCAGTATCTATTCACAAATCCAGCTCTACAGAAGGTACTAAATGGAAAACTCCAACCCAAAAAAGTTAGCTACATCCATGAAAACACAAGCAATGGATAATCCCACACCAGCAAAACCCAAAGAAACAACACACACCAACACCACCACCACAACCACCATTATTAGCACCATCACCACCATCACCACCAACAAAACAACACCAACAAAAATAACAAGAATTAACAATCATTGGTCATTAATATCTCTCAGTACCAATGGACTTAATTCATCAATATAAAGACACAGGCTAACAGAATTGGCACAAGACAGAATCCATCTTTCTGCTGCATACAAGAAACACACCTCAAATCAAAGACAGACATATTACATCAGAGTAAAGGGTTGGAAAACGATTTTCCAATCAAAATCTAAGACCTAAGAAGCAAGCTGGCATAGCTATCCTAATATCTAACAAAATAAGCTTCAAACCGAAGCTTTGAAGCTCTTATTTTCTCAAAAGAGATGGAGAAAAATGTTTCATATTAATCAAAGGGCAAATCCACCAAGATTATGTCTCAATTTGGAACATCTATGTCTCAAATACCAGGGCACCTACATTTGTAGAAAAAACATTACTGAAGCTTAAATCACATATCAAACTCCACACATTAATAGTGGGAGACTTTACCACTCTTCTCTCACTAATGGACAGGTCATCCAGAAGGAAACTAAACAGAGAAATAGCAGAACTAACAGATGTTATGGCTCAAATGGAGCTAACTAGCTAACTAACTAACTAACTAACTAAACTATCTATGGAAAGTTTTATCCTAACACAAAAGAATATACCTTCTTCTCAGCACCTCATCAAACCTTCTCCAAAACTGACCACATACTTGGACACAAAGCAAGTCTTAACACATACAAAAAATTGGAATAACCCTCCATTATCTTTTTAAAAATTAATTTATTTATTTTACATCCTGACCAAAACTTCCTCTCCTCTTCTTCCCTCCTCTTCTCTCACTCTGTAGTTTAGGTTGTTGCTGAACTCCAACTTTAATCCATGATGATCTGGATTAAAGATCCATTCAAATACTCAGCAATAAAGAGAATTACAGACCAATTTTCCTCATGAACATTAGTGCAAAAATACTCAATACTGGCAAACCAAAATCAAGAATATCATCCCCATTATCAAGTATGCTTCATTCCAGAAATGTAGGAATGGTTCAATATAAGAAAATCTAACAATGTAATCTACCATATAAACAAACTGAAAGAAAAAACCCCACATGATCATCTCATTAGATGCTAAGAGAGCCTTTGATAAAATCCAACACTCCTTTACGATATAAGTCTAGGAGAGATCAGGGATATAAGAAACATACCTAAATATAATAAAAGTAATATACAGCAAGTTAACAACCAACATCAAATTAAATGGAGAGAAACTCAAAGCAATTTCACTAAAATCAGGAACAAGATAAGTCTGTCCACTCTCCCCATATCTAGTCACTCTAGTACCCAATGTTCTAGCTAGAGCAATAAGCAACAAAAGGAGATCAAGGGGATACAAATTGGAAAAGAAGAAGTCAAAGTATCACATTTGCAGACATGATAGTATACATAAGTGACCCCAAAAAGTCTATCAGGGAACTCCTGCAGCTAATATACCTTTAGCTAAGTAGTCGTCTAAAAATTATCTAAAAAAAATCAGTAACTCTCTTATATACAAGTGATAAAAGGGCTGAGAAAAAATCAAAGAAACAAACATCCTTCACAATATCCACAAACAATATAAACTATCATGGGGGTAATTCTAACAAAGCAAGTGAAAGATCTGTATGACAAGAACTTCAAGCCTCTGAAGAAAGAAATTAGAGAAAATATCAGAAGATGGAAAAATCTCCTATGCTCATGATTGGTAGGATTCGCATAGTAAAAATGTCCATCTAACCAAAAGCAATCTGCAGATTCATAATATCCCCATCAAAATCCCAACACAATTCTTTACAGACATTGGAAGAACAATACTCAACTTCATACGGAAAAACGAAAACAAAAGAAACCAGGATAGCTAAAAACAATTCTGTACAATAAAAGATCCATCCCTCATTTTAAGCTCTACTACAGAATTATACTAATAAAAACAGCATGGTATTGGCATAAAGACATACACATTGATGAATGGAATTGAATTGAAAACCCAGACATAAATCCATATATCTATGGACAACTGATTATTGACAAAGAAGCCAAAACTATACAATGGAGAAAAGAAAGCATATTCAACAAATGGTGCTGGCATAATTGAATGTTGGCATGTAGAAGAATGTAAATAAATCCATATATATCACCCTGGACAAAACTCAAGTCCAAATGGATCAAAGACCTCAACATAAATCCAGTTACACTGAACCTGATAGAATTGAAAGTGGGGACAGGCCTTGAACACATTGGCATAGTAGACAATTTCCTGAATAGATTACCAGTATAGCACAGAGATAGACAATTAATAATAGGACCTTATGAAACTGAAATGCTTCTGTAAGCCAAAGGATACTGTCAATAGGATAAAATGGTAGTTTAAAGAATGAGAAAAGATGTTCACCAGCCCCACTTCCAACAGAAGGCTTATTTCTAAAATATATGAAGAATTAAAGAAACTACACATCAAAAAACCAAATAACCCAATTGGAAACGTGCTACAAACCTAAACAGAGAATTCTCAACAAAAGACTCTCAAATGGCAGAGAAACACTTAAAGAAATGTTCAACATCCTCAGCCATCAGGGAAATACAAATTAAAACTACACTGAGATTCTATCTTATACCTGTCAAAATGTCAAAGATCAAAAACACAAATGACATCTTACACTGGAGAAGATGTGAAGTAAGGGGAATGCTCCTCCATTTCTATTGGGAGTACAAAGTTATACAGACACTTTGGAACACAATATGGCAGTTTCTCAAAATATTGGGAATCAATCTACCTTAAGGCTCAGTTATACTAATCTTGGGCATATACTGAAAGGATGCTCAGTCATACATAAGAACACTTTCTCAAGTAATTTATAGCAGCTTTATTTCTAGTAGCCAGAACATAGAAACAGCCAAGATTCCTCTCAACCCAAGAATAGATAGATAAAATAAGGTACATTTATACAGTGGAGAATTGCTCAGCCCTTAAGAGCAATTCTTAAATTGCTCTTAAGCAATTTAAATTCAAATTTTCAGGAAATTTGAAGGCAAATGGATAAAACCAGAAAAAAAAAATCACCCAGATCCAGAAAGACAAGCATGGTATGTACTCATTCATAAATGGATAGTGAAGGATAACCTTGTTCCAATCCACAGACATAGAGAGACGAGGTAATAAGAGGGGCAAAAGATGGGGGACACATTGATCTCCTTGGGAAGGGGAAATAGCGGAGATCTCCTGGGTGGACTGAGGATGGGTAGGGATGGGAACTTGAGGGATCGGGTTGGGGTAGGTGGAGGGAGAGAGTAGTGAAGAGATGACTGGAGAGAGGCAGGCACTTTTAAGAGTGAGGTAGAAAGTCAAGTGAAACTCCCATGAATCTACAAGGGTGATTCCAGCTAAGACTTTTAGCAATAGTAGATATGTAGACTGAACTGGCAGTCTCCTGTGGTCAGATTTGCGACTACTCCAGTTGTCAGTAGAGAGCCTTTATTCAGTAACTGATGGGAACAGATGCAAATGTTAGGCTTAGCTTGGGGAATCCTACTGAAGAGAGGGTGGAGGGATTGTAGGTGCCAGTGGGGTCAAAAATACCACAAGAAAATCCATAGAAACAGCAAATCCTAAGTGGCTCACAGAGTCTGACCCAACAACCAGGGGCCTGCACTGCACCGACCTAAACCCACTACATATATGTGACAGTTGTATAGCTTGATCTATTTGTGGGACTCCAACAATAGGAGCAGGGATTGTCCCTAACATTTTGGTTGCCTCTTGGGAACTTATTCCTCATAATGGATTGTCCAGCCTAAATACAAGGGGATGTGCTTATGCTTAGTGCAACTTGATATGCCAACATCTGCCCAGGGGAGGCCTTCCCCTTTCTGAACAGAAACAGTGGAGAAGAGGACTGAAGAGGTGGCAAAGGGGAGGTGGGGGAAGGGAATGGGACTAGAGGAGGGATGAGAGGCTGTGGTTAGGATATAAAATAAATAAATAATAGAAAATGAAAAAAGAATGAGTCAGGTCTCATTTAGACTCAGCATCACACCTAAGGATGTTGGCTGATGCCTTGGTATGCTTGGGTGCACACTAAGCTATACAGAAATATACCTTGAACTGAAGGATCATAAATAGCAGAAATATACTTCTAATTCTGAGGCAGGAGGTCTGAGACAAAGGTTCCAGAAGTTTCCATTCATTATAGTACCGATTTCCATATTTATGGATAGCTCTGTTTCACTGTGTCTGGGCAAAGGGACTCTCTGGGTTGTTTGCCGAAGACACTAATCCTAATTACAAGGACTCTATCTTCATGGTCTCATTACCTTCTGATACACTGAGGGAAGGATATCAGCATAAATTTAGGGAACATAATCAGTCCACAGCAGGTAACAAGAAGGTGGCATTTCCCACATATTGTCTAATACCAACCTCTTTTTTGAGTCCTTTCTCATCGACCCTCCTATCTCAGTTTAGATAGGTGTGTACTTTCAATGTTTATGATGGAGAAATTGGAAAAACAGGAATTCAGAGTCTTGTACAGGTAATAAGATGAGGAGCCAGAACACACAGGATTTGCATATGGAATAGTTTCTCTCTTAGTCACTGTTTCATTGCTGTGAAGAGACACCACGACCAGGTCAACTCTTATAAAAGAAGCATTTAATTGGGGCTGGTTTACAGTTTCAGAGGTTAGTTCATCGTCATCACAGTGGGCAAACATGGCGCTGGAGAAACATCTGAGAGTCTATATCCTGATCCATAGGCAGAGAGACAGATAGACACTGGGCCTGACCTGAGCTTCTGAATCCTCCTAATCCTATCAAAGAGTTCCACTCCTTGGTGACTAAACATTCAACTATATGAGCCTGTGGGGGCCATTCTTATTCAAATGACCACAGTTATCATTTCTGCCACCTAAGGCCCTGATGTGAATCTGTGTGCATGTGAGTAGGCATGTGCATGCATGCATACGTGTGTGTGTCTACATTGTGTCTAAGGGACTGTGATGCGAACACATGCATGTGTGGGCATCCATGCTTATGTATATGTGCGAAGTCAAGTGTGTGTTTAGGGTGGGAAGGGAAAGTCTAAATTCACTGAATAGTTTTCCTCAGTGTGTCTCTTGACACCCCTCCTGAGTGACCTTTCTTTCCACTGTTTGCCTCAGACCCTATGTGCTGTGACCTGAGTTTATCCAGACCATGGAAACAAAAAAGCAGGAGGCAGGTGGAGTGCACCGTGGCATGTTTATGTGAGGATGGGGGCTTGGCGGGCGGTGGGGGATAGAGAGGAGCGGGACTTGGGCAGCACATCACCTGCTTTGCCTATAGCCAAGGGTGCCAGTCATTTTGTGTCTGGGAGGCTGGGTGGAGAGCAGGGGGTTAGGAGGACAGCCTGGAGCTTCTCTCCGCATAGAAGACATCCTCTCTGTGGGCTTCATGTTGAGGGAAAGCACTTTACTTCTTTAGTTGCAGTTGCTGGTCTATTTCACCTGCCAGAGAACCCTGGGGTCATATAGGGGCTGTAGTCTGAGAAACGGAGCAGGGCCCAGGAGCTAGAATAGGACCCAGAAGTTGGACAGTGATCACCCCCCCCCACCCCCGCCCAATTACAGGTGTATCTCCTAGCCCTATCCCAGCCGCTCCAGAAATGCTGACGGGTTTCAGGATGTGTCTGTAAGAGCACCTTCCATGCTTCCAGCAGGGAGGGTTGAGAGGGAGGGGGTAGGAGGCCCACCTTGATGAAAGTGACAAAGCCACTGTAGAGCAGTGTGAGCAGGAAGAGAGCCACAAAGGTGCACAGTGTGGGCCACAGGCCATTCTCCTCATCTATGTCCATGTAGCTGTCGCTTTGCTCATCCCTGATGCACAGGTTGTGGATGGTGCTGACCATGCCTGGGGAAGAAATAGCGCTCATGAGAAGGCCTCCATGCAACAACAGGACCATTCCTTATTAACCAGCTCTCCTGGCCACTGAAGCTGTCCTTTCCAGCAGCAACATTTTGCTTGCATATCCTCCCTCACCAGTACTTACCACCTTCCCTCGAAAGTGCCTGCTAACTGCTTTGCCCCACAGGGCCCTTCCATCCTACCTTTCCCTGTAGCCTGCTGGTTCCTAGAGTCTCACTCATAGATTGGTCTGTGTGAGATTTGGCAGATCTGAATCTAAACCTGATGTGAATGCATGCCTCTGCCACCTGAATGGTGCAGGAGATGGGTTGCTACTTCAGAAGACCTAGAAATGGTGGCCAGGGGAGGCAGGTTGCCCAGCAGAGGCCTTCTCAGGAAGATGTGGCATGAAGAGGCAGAGAAGGGGGAGTGGCGTTCTAAGCAAAAATAGTGTGCACGGTGCAAACATTAGAAAAGAGCATTATCCTGGGAGTCAGAAGGGGCCTCTGAGCCTTGGCGGGTGGAGGGGGAGATCTGAAAGCATCCTAGCCATGGTAACTTAATCCTAAGGGTAATAGGAGGGAACAGAAGAAGTTAAGGAAGGTAATGTCATAACTAAATGTGTATGAAAATCCCAGCTGGAGACTGAAGAGTGGTCCAAGGCCAGACACAGTGACGGCTGGTGTGCAGATCTAGGAAAACGCACTTCCATAAAGAGCACAACCCAACTCAAGGTGTGAAAGACCAAGGCAGGTGGGTCACGGGGCTGCCTGGGTTGTCTGCTCCTTCCGTACAGTTTAAGGTTATATGTATGCTAGGCAGAGTCACTGCGGTGTCTGTGGATGGGCTGGCCTGAAGTCATTTCACCAGATAACAGCGGTAAGTACTGAAATCGTGTGAGCGTTATAGGCCACTGAATCTTAGCATAAGAATCACTCAGCAGTCTCCTTTACCCACAGTTTCTGGTTCCAATTACCTATGGTTGAAGAAGATGACTTTGAGCAGTCACTTGTTTTGAATTACGGTTTGGAACAGTGGGATGGGCTCTTGTTCTGCTTGGAATACCAGCCCCCGCTTTGTCCGGGCTTCAAACTGCCTGCGTGCCTGTCTGTTGTCAGTCAGGACCCACCTCAGTAACACAGAGCTTGACAACACCCGTGGTTTCAGGCATCCACAGGAGGCCCTGGAACAGTTCCCACAGATAAGAGAAAGTAAAATGATTGCTTGTGTTTGCTCATTTCATTTATTTGGTGATCATTTCTTACTGTAACTTGCAGGAGTACTGCTCTACATT
The DNA here is from genome assembly GCF_982192425.1 of Myodes glareolus. NCBI lineage: Eukaryota > Metazoa > Chordata > Mammalia > Rodentia > Cricetidae > Myodes > Myodes glareolus. The sequence continues at coordinate 13,655,901 of NC_142036.1, read as the reverse complement.
CTACTGAGAACATAGAAAAAGCAACTTTCTCTGCCACATGCAGTACGAGGCAACTGAATACAGGGGTAAACAAGCCAACCAGACAGTGGACATGGTGGCCACTCAGCATAGAAAGGTCTCAGGCAAGGGCAGGAACAGGAGAGCTCCTGGGAGGGCTGTCTGACTCTGCCCGGAGGCCGTGGAGTCCTAGAATCATGGGAAGAACTCATGTAAGTAAGAAATAAAGGCAGGTGGCTGGGTGAGAGGGTTCTCCAGCAGCAGAATCTCTCTGGGGCCTACTGTGGACAAAAGGTGCTCAGAGAAGACTTTCCAGAGGGAGAGGTTGAGTTTGGTCACACCCTCAAAGGTCTGGGATTTAATATAGGAAAGAAAACCACGAATGTTGTACTAATAATTCATACCCCCAAGGTCTAATTCCATGTACTGGTTTTGCCTTGGTTATCAATCACTTTGTGTCTTGTAATTGCTGACTACATGCTAGATATTGTATAGACAGGAATTGCAGAGTCTGGGGTGAAACAGAGGCACATATCTCCTCCTCCATCAGGCAGAGAAGGCCTGCTCTTTGGAACTGGGAACTGAGCTGGGTTTGCTGGCTCTAGGTGCTTTGGGATAGAGTCAGTCTGTTACATTCAGCAGGCCTTGAAGCTGGTGCAAGACTGGCAATCTGCTACTCCCAAGCTCTGCTCCCAGGGGCTGTTTGCTAGCGGTGTCCTATGTGGGAGGTTGGGTGAGTGGTGATTAGCTCAGAATCTTGGACTTTTCTGTGTTCTTATTTCTCTCGCCAACTAAGGTATTCATTAAAGTTTTGGTCAGTTTTTTGATGTCCTCTTTCAGATGGTCTGTCGTTCTGCCTGTCTGTGCCTAGGACAGAATGAAGGAGCCCTCTCTCCTCACCTGGGAATGCGGTCTACCAGAGCTTTGTTGGTTCCTTGGCTCACTAGTAATTTTAAATAAAATTATGATGTTAGAAGTTTACCTGGTACATTTCTTTTTCCATGGCCTGAGTGCCTAATCAAATGTTCCTCCACATCCATGCAGACACACGATGTTTAAGAGATTGCCTTGGCAGCAGAGTGATGGAAGGGTGGGAGGGGCAGAATGGGATTCACAGGGGCATTGGTGGAGAGCTAAGAGGTGCTGGTGTCAGAGTAAGAATATTGCAGTGCTCAGGAGCTGGAGTGACAGAGGACGGATGTGTGGGACTTAGGCTTATGGAGCTATCTCGTGACATGTGAAGCATGGCATAGGGGCAGACCAAAGGGCAAGATGAGGGGAAGTGGGAGAGGACGTAGAGAGGAATGCTTGGGATGGCCTTTTCTAATGAGGAGGACCACAGAGCACGTCCAGGCTTCCCGAACATGCTGTGCGAGTGTGTGCAGCAGGGTACTGATGCTGGTCTAACCCTAGAACTAAGGGTGACCTGTCAAGGTCTTCAGAGAGATCCTGAGGGAGGCAAGTGAGGGAGAACCTTAGTGTTCTTTAGGGGGGGAAAATGCCACAGGAGAAAAGAAGAGACTGATTTGGGGCAGGCCCCTTTGAGCAGTAATGAGGCTTCTACACCAGGGGAACAGTTCCAACCTCTCTCACCTGGCAGGAGGTCGGCCCACGAGAGGCAGTGGGGTGTAGTTTCTTTCCTCAGTCAATACAGTGCAACCAGACAATAAGAGTGGCCTTTTCAGGACTTTCTCACTGCTGGAACCCTGAGATCCTGAGGCATGTACAACAGACCAGGCTTTCAAAGCCTAGAGCCAAGGCTGGCAGGCTGGCAGCTTGGCTGGGCCTGGCATGGTCTCATCTGGTTGCTGTAGGCCCACCCTGTTACTTAACTTTGTGTCCCTTTGTAGGGGGTTGTGGACATACTGTGACACTGTCAAGGCCTAAGTGGGGAGTGTAGCCGATCTGGGCCCAGGCTCTGAAGGTCACACTGAGAACAGGGCTGATGTAAAATTGATATGTTGGGGGCACAAGTTGACCTATGAAGATGCCTGAAGATGCCTCCACAGCTTGCCCTATCCTTACCATACTCATACTTAGGGGCTTGCAGGTGAAGCCTGTCTGGATCCTTCCAACCCCAGCATATGTGAGGCTTACAGCAACCCTGAGTCATGGTCCTGAAGACTTTTCCAGCAGATGAGAGAAGAGAATGAGACAAATGAGTGCTTCCAGGTCTAAGGTATCAAAGACATAACACCTTTGTGGTATGGGATGGCATGTTTCCTGTTGCAGCAGTTGGTGTTTTCTCTCCTCTGGGGGTGATAGGAGCTCCTGTCATCAAATCTGGGTTGTCCAAGAGTGGAACATTTTTGGAGGAACTCTTGACTGATCATTGTCTTTTACATGGTACGAGGTGATATGCCTTCTTGAATTGGGTCTACAGTGTGTGGTCTGACTCAAATGGATGCCAGACTAGAGGACATTTTGTAACCCCTGGAATGGCGTGGCAAGCTGACGGTGGGGCATGTTGCATGGTCTTTGCCGTGTGAGGTAAGACGTGTGACTATGGCTAAGCTGACTGCCTAGAAAATCTTGCTTGTGTAAAGAAAGAATACAATGGAAAAAAGAAAAGACACACAGATGCTGTCTTCCACTTTGGTCTCTGATTTTGAAGGAAAAACAGAGAAAAGAATATGACGAGATGCTGGTTTGCTGTTACTTAGAGCTGGCAGGGGCTAAAGGCACGACAGTACAGATTAGATCTCTGCTAAAGAGATCTGAAAACTTGGAACCCATGAAGAAAATAAGACAGTGAAGAGAAAGATTCTCTCACAGCTTGGAGGCAAAGGACATGGATGAGGATAGGATCAGTGGCAGGAAGTGGAAAACTGAGGAACTGAACTATTCATCCTTCCTCGAGACAAAGACTACATTTATCCCAGGTGACACATGGAAGATCATTCCATAAATATCTAGCTCCCTCCAAGAGAGAATGTTTTAAATTCAAAGGAAATAGCCGCATGGCAAGGGAAGGAGAAACCAATTAGGCCTGTGCTAAACAGCCTTTCCTGGGATAAAAGCAGAATGGACTAAAACTTGCACATTAGGGATTCTTGGTTACTACTGACTGAGGTCTACATATATGTCAGACAGGACTGAAAGACAATTTAAAGTCCTTGCTGAAGATACTAAACACATAAGAAGTATTGTTTAAGGCCCAATTCATTGAAGTGGTAGGAGTGAGTTTATTGAAGTGTTAAGAAGGGGGTTGACTCGACAGGGATTAACTCAGGTATGAGGCTTCCGTGGCTTTGCTGAGCTCCATTATGGCATATGATCTTTAAGTGTTAGGTGAGACTCTGGTAGACCTGAATGATTCAGAAAAATGAGTAAGTACGGTTTGTGAGGTGCTAAAACGTTTGGGAGGATATTAAAAAGGGGGAGCAGAGAGTGGGAATTGTACAAGTCACTAAAAAAAATATGGCAAAATTTGTGGTAAGTCAAAGTTTCCAGAGAAAAAATTCACAGAAAGCCAAACTCTGTGCTTGTGAATTTTGAAGGCTAGAAAATAATGAAAGCTTCTGGCATTCTCTTGAAATATTATGACCTTCTGCATGCTCCACAAACTAGTGAGGTCTGTTCCTGATTATGACATCAATACATGATGGATGCATGATGGGCAAATATGTACATCTATCTGTCCCATATGGGAGTGTCAGGTGGACTCCATAAAAGCCTATGCCTCTCAGTGAGGAATGTAAGTGTGTCCTCATCTCTGTGGATGCTGCCATGGGCCTTCCCAAGTATTTCTACATAAGAATGCAATGGGAAAAGTCGCCAGTAAGGGTTTCACCTCACACAGCGTTTTATAAATAGGCACTCACAGAGAGCTGACAATAAAAGGGGCAATCATTTTACAAAAATTGATAAGGAGAAAGTGACTGAGAACAGCCAGAGTCAATGATACTTCCACCTACTTTACAACCTGTGTTGATAGAAGAAAACAATAAATCATTAAGAGGAGTCACAGAGTTTAGACATGGAAGGCACTGTGTGTAGGTGGAAAAAGACACTCCCAAAATCTAGAGTTTATTGAATGAAAGTCCCAGTGCCGGGGTGGGCTACCTCTTTATTAATTATTAACTAGAGATGCCCTTGAGAAGCCATAAACCACAAAGGCTATCATCATTGATGTTAGTTCCATGCCAGAGCTAGATGGCAAATTCCTACTCTTAATGACTCCATAAACTTTGGCTGCATGACAGAGAAAAGAGGCTAGGACTGAGATGGAAGCTGCCTACCTTCTGGCTGGTCTTTGCAGTGCTGGAAGATGTTATTTAGGCCAGCAGTCATTCTTGACTATGGACTCTGAGTGCTACCCTAACCAACTTGCTATCTAAGATCTGCCTACTGGTGCAATAGTGGCATGACAGTCATGGGTGCAACCTACTTCTTTCAGTTCTGCTCTATAGTAGGAGATTCATGTTTGGTATCATAAGCCAGGGAAATGCCGCATGGGCGGGGAGGTCATAGGCTCCAGTAGAGAACTGCTATCGCTTGTTAAATGGATGCCACAAACTTGTAAAACCAGATAGCAAGCATTTGCATTTATGGCCACAGACTACTATTCCTATCAACCTCACTTATGGAGGGAGGCTTCATGACGCAGTGAGCAGTAGTGGTTACTGGGGAGATTCATACTTGGTCAAGCTGCTGTGGAAAGTTAGGTAAACACTTGCCTCACTTTCTCCAGGGTTCAGTGAACACCATGGAGGAGGGGGCAGAAAGAATGTAAGAGCTGTCGGGAGGAGGAAGTGTTGTGCAGCTCCTTCTTCTGAACTAAAACAGATAAGCACGTGCCCTTTCCTGCGGACAGTGCAGACCTCTCCTCCCCAAACAGAAATAGTTTTTTATCACAGGCACCCAGCGTACTTGCTTGACATTCTCACCCAGTTGTGACTTACCACTTATGTCCAACCTTTTGCTGGCAGTAAGATTGGTCTGGGAGGCCACATGTTCCACCATACATGTATAGGTGTCAAGTGAAGAGTTCAGAGTGACTGGTATTCTCAGGACACTCCAGGTCTGGAACGTGTTGCCCCCAGGCTGTTTGGTGGGGTAGGCGGTGGCAAAGTACGAAGTGTTTATTTCACTTTGGAATCTCAGCCATCTTAGGCGGATATCTTGGGGAAAGAAGCCGGAAACCTCACACATGAGCCACGACGACATCTCAGGATAGGTGGATGTGGCCAGGAAGTTCACAGAGAGGTTGCTGGGTGCCATAGTCTCTGCAAGGAGAAGGGGTAAGAGGCATATTATCTTGTCACTTGACCTGGAAGTATCTAGAAACTTTTGAGAGGATAGAAGACACCCTCTTTTCTCATCTAACTACAGCGATGGCCTGAGCACCATTGGAGGAAGGAGAACGTATGGGTACAGCCTTAAGGTGGGGTGGGGATAGGTTTCACCTGGATCACAAGGTTGCTCCTGCTTGGGACCCAAGGGCTTGATAAGTAAAGGCCTATGCTGGAGGCTGGAGACATTGTTTCTCCTGGTCACTGTCTAGTTTAGTGTCTAGGAATGCCCAGTGCCCCCTGAATAGACCCCAGGCTTTGTTACTGTGTGACTTCTTGCCAGTATTTGGGAATGTAAACCGGGTTTCTTTGGTGCTTCATCTACTCTCCATGGCCAACAGTTTGTATTTTGAAGGCCAGACTAATCCTAGGCTTTCTATCTTCTAACCTGGTGATCTCTCTCTCTCTCTCTCTCTCTCTCTCTCTCTCTCTCTCTCTCTGTGTGTGTGTGTGTGTGTGTGCACTTGTGGTGGTGGGCACTGCCAGTGAATTTGTGGATGGGGGTGAAACATTCCTTCTCTTGTACTTATGAGATACATGTGCTCAGGCTACGGCCACCCTGGAGCTTTGGAGACTGCTCTGGCCTGTCCCACAGAGCCCTCAGATCCTCCCTTAGCCTGAAAGGTGAGGGAACCTGTCTTCCAATTCTTGGAGTGGCACTGGTTTTGGAGGTCCTAAGAGAGCCCTTCTTTCCATTAATATGCCTTTCATGCTTTCTGTGTGTATCTTTTAGTTCTTGTTCTAGCAGAGACCCAGTAGGCCCTCTTGGATGTTCCTAGAGGTCACAAGTTTCTCATTGCTCAAGGACATTCTTCTAAAACTTATACCTGTATTTTCAGGCTCACACAGCTAATAAACCACCGAGCTACAAATCTGCAGTAGTTCCAGGGTCAACTCTAACACAAGGCCTCTTTCCTCCTTTTTTTTCTGCCTTTCCCTTCTTATCTCATCTTTCAGCTTATTTCTATTTGGAGACAGGACTTTTCCCATATCTGACTTATTTCACTTAATGTAATGTCGTTAGGGTTTATTCACACAGCAAATGACAGGATTTCTTTCTTCAGTAGAACAGAGTCTCAAATATTTCCTTTATCCACCCACTGACGGGCCCTTGAGCTGATTGCACTACACTGAACGGGGGAGTAAGGGCAACTGTTGAAATCCTGCCTTTAAAGCTTATACTCAGAAGCCAAATTTCTGGATTGCACAGTAGGTTTGGCTTACACTTTGGAGGTCATGTGACTTGGGGCAGCACCCCCCCCAGGGTGAAGTTCATCAGACGTTCTTTCTTATGTGTTTCAGGTGACAGCTACTTTTAGTTTTGACTTGAGTTTATCTGATAACTAGTGACGCTGAACATTTTTGATAGATAATCTTTTAAGAAACTTTCTCATTTTAAACTTGTAGGTATGATTTGTAAATATTTCTGTCAATCTACATGTTGTCTTTTGACTTTGTTACATGGGGACCTGGGCTTATTCTTACTACACGGCAGGCTGACCACCTACATAGGAACGCAGGCTGGGAAGAATCACAAACTTTGAACTTCTACAAACAGAACCACTAGTTAGGCCATTTTTTCTTGAGGTAGCGGATGAGTAAGGGTGAGACTTAGGGCTGGGCCAGTCAGGAACTGATACAGTGAGACAGTAGAATTAGGAGGAGATGAAGGAAACCTGCGGGGCTAAGAAAATCCTGGAGTCTAGGTGTGATGGTCCCCTGGCCCACTAATGGGATTCTTATGGATCTCAGAGAAGTTCTGTTGTCTGTCTGGTCATATGCCTTCAGAGTCCATGAGAAGCTCACAGTTTGGTTCAGACACACAGGGCTCAGGCCTATGGGCAGGTAGACCTTTGTGCTGGTCCTTCCTCTGTTTAGCATTAGCTCATCTTTAGCTTAAAAAGGGATGATGCATTCACAGGGTTAGGTGGTGGCATCTGTTGATATCTGCTGGGGTCTGACTTACAACAGTCATAGAAGTCATTTTAGACACCCTTTCTACCTAGGATGAACATTCACAGCTCAGAGAAAGGGTCATGGGGGGGTTCCCTGAGGAGAAGGTGTAAGATTGAACAGATGAGTTGGGATGAGGTGCACTGGACTTCTTACCCACTGGGTCCCTTCGGGTGTTAGTAGCTTTGGTGACTTCCACTGGGCGAGGTAAAGTTTTTTTCTGCGGGGATTCAGCTTTCAATTTTTCTGGAATCAAAGAAGTGATGGGCAAAAAGTAAAGGTGAGAAAACAGGGTTTACTGAGGTACCCAGGGGAGTGGAAAGCAGCAAAAGGGGAGGACGCAGGATGGAAGGGTACTAGTGTGGAGAGCTCCGGGCTCAGCCATTGCCTTTGCTCACCCAGCTGCCTCCTTGCACTTTTAGTACAGAGTCCCCAGGGCATGATGTAGGCAGCAGAGAGGAAGAAAGGGAGGAGAGGGATGGGGGAAGAGTAAAGAAAGGGAGGGACCAAGGGCGGTGCTCCTTGAGCACAGGTGGGGGTCTTGCTTCAGTTAGTCTTTGAGCATGGCTGTAGGAAGCCCCATAAGATCTTTCTGCATGGTTCAGGCATACTCACCAGGCAATTGGAGAGTCTTTGCATCATAAAATTCGGAGTTGTTTTCTATGATGCAAGTGTGGGTGCCGTTGAGTTCTGAGGCCCACAAAGAGAGCTGGCTACTCATCACATACTCCTTCTTATCAAGCTTTTTGGGGGGGAAGGTGCTCTTATTCGTGTACTTTGCGGTTGAGTTCCAGCTGATTTCCATTGACTGCAAATGGTTTCCCAATACCAAGCAGGCCAGCCCCACCAACTGGTTTTGCTTTGGGAATTCACACTCTGAGAAGAGGAGGAACACTTGTGCTTTCTCCGTAGACTCTGTGAGACAGACAGGGGAGTCCTGAGAACATGGGACTGGAAACAACGGTGACACCTGGACAGTATCACTCCATGCCAGATTCATAAAAATGACTCATAGTCCCAGGTAGGCTGGGAAAGAAGGGCTTTGAGGCCCCCTGGCCAGTCTCAGGAGTATCCATTTCTCTGCCACCATCTCTTTTCTGAACCCTCCTCAGCTTTCTTGGGAAGAGACCTACCTACCCCCTCTTCCAAACACCAGTGGCCCTATCCTTCCTGGATGTAATTATCCCATGACCTTGACAGGAACAACCAGCCTTCTGCATCCTCAGAGCCTCCCAAGTAGCCTGGAACACCTGAATAGAGCATTCTGGCTCCCTTTCCCAAGGGAGCCATGCTTTGGGTCTCTCTGGGCTACTCTTCCTTCTCAGGTTCTGGTATGTCATATATTTTCAGTGTCCCACTCCCCATATCCCAGAGAGATGCGGAGGATACATAGGTGCAGACATGGGGTAACTGGTGCCCTCTCACAGATTTGCCTACTGAAATTCTAAGCCTGGAATTCCAACATCCACTGTGGGGATGTCAGGGCTCATCACCAAATTCCAGATTTATTTGAGGCATTGTCACCTCAGCATCCTGCCTCTCATACCAGCATCTGTGTTAGTTTCCTTGGGCTGCTGGGGGAACATGCCACACGTGGAAGCTTGAGCAACAGAATCCTGTTCTTTCCCAGTTCTAGAGGCCAGAAGTCTGGGCTACAGCAAGCTGGTATCCTCTGGGCCTCAGAGCGTCTGCCAAAGACTTGTAGCTCTGGCCTCTAGAACTGGGAAAGAACAGGATTCTGTTGCTCAAGCTTCCACGTGTGGCATGTTCCCCCAGCAGCCCAAGGAAGCTAACACAGATGCTGGTATGAGAGGCAGGATGCTGAGGTGACATTGCCTCAAATAAATCTGGAATTTGGTGATGAGCCCTGACATTTCTACAGTGGCTTCTCAATAGCTTGCTGTTCTCTGTGCCCTGCAGCTACCCACGTGAATCCCCAACTCAGGGGCCATCACCAAGGTGCTATCCCAGGCTCATTTAATGTCTCTTTAGGAGTTTATCATCTACATAGTTCCCTCCCAGTACCTGCTGTTCTCTCTCGGGCTCTGCTCCCAGGCCCTCCTCTTACTGCAGTTAGCCTGGACTTCCTATGTCTGTGGGCTTCACCAGCTGTCCACACCATGAGCAAGGAAGTATCCTGCACTGCCCTCATCTTGTATTTGCAGGTCTTTCCTCTCTGAACTGAAGCCCATGACCCACACCTCTCTTATTTCTACTCTTGTTCTGTGGCCAGGCCTTTATCTGTCTTTCTTGAGTGACTGCAGAGCCTTTATCCTGTTTCTTCATATCTTTCTTCATATCAGCAGTTATCATAACAGAGAGTTTGAGTTTCTGAGTTATTGACTGATCTCCAGGACCTGGCACATTGCAGGAGATAAACATCCTGTATATCTCAGTCAATTCCCACAAGGTGCACCCACCATACCACAAACTTTTGGGATAAGACCCAAAGTGTCGTGCTAGCTGGGAGCAGCACCAGTCCAAGATGGTGAGCTGAGCTCCAGAGCAGAGACCCAAATTGGAGGCTAGTTTCCAGATTCTGAACACTTTAGGGGAAATCAGGCTTGGGATTTTCTCTGCCCTGCTTCTTTTCTTCCATCAGGGTGGATAAGACAGAGCGCTACCGTTGCTGTCAAAGCTCACTTTCTTTCTCTCTTTCCCTCCCTCCTTCCCCTTTTCCATCCCTCCTTCCCCTCTTTCTCCCTTAAGTCCCACCAGACCATTCCATTGCCAGTTCTCAAACTCCCTTCAGATAATCCTTGTGATGTCAACACTTCAGGACAGGTTTGAAAATAAAACAACTTTCTTCACAAGAAAGTGAGTTCACAAGATAAGGTATTTATTTATTTCCAACAACACTTGTAGTCAGTACAGCCGTATGTGGTCCAGACCCTGCTTCAGGGTACACAGGTTGACAAAGTCCTTGACCCAGAAGTCCAACTCAGAGCTCCAAGCCGGAGGGTGATACAAGAAAGAAAGGAATAAGTTTACTAGTCCTACAGGCAGGCCCACCCCAGGCCCAGAGGTAATGCCCTTGTGGGAGGGTTTCTTGGTCTCTGATGTCCTTCTGCGCTGTGAGTCACTTCACCTGCAGGTGATAGAGACAGTGTAAATTGCTGTCCATTTTTAGGGAGCAGAGGTATGGGCGATGAGAACCACTGGCTCCCTGCCCTGTGTACTCAGCGCCACAACCACACTACCTTGAACAGCGTGACAGTGGTGCTGTAGAAGAGACTCAGGAGAAAGAGGACGATGAAGGTGGAGGCCGTGGTCCATAGGTTCTCAAAGCCTTCCTCCTCAGCATTCACCTCCCCCTCTGTGAAGGGACACACAGAGGGAGGGTCAAGCCAAGCCTTGGGGTAGCTGAACATCTCCCTGAGGGTTGGAGAGTCTTAGCCAGTTTTGACTGGTTCCCCTAACAGTTCAAGCTAGACAGAGGCACAGCATAGGTCAAAGTGAAGGAGGCACCAACTTGGGACCTTATCCTGGGAGCACTGGGGCAGCAGAGGCAAGCAAGACAGGTATAGCACATGGACATGGGATGGAGGCAGAGTCAGAAACCCTGGCATAATGGCATTGGTGTGCTCTGGACTTCCTCTGAGTGGGTGGCAATGTCAGGACTGCTTAGACTGAAAATTTAGACTAGGGTTCTGTCTCCAGGCTTTGGGAAGAAGAGCATGGGGCACCTGAGGCTATCCCTCCTTACTTCCTGAAAGACTCAGCATCTCATGCTCCTCTTTGAGCAGAGTTCCTGTGGGTGGCTTGTCCTACTCCTACTAGCAATGCTGGGTCTTGGTACCAAGACTCAGACAAACACCGAGGGAGACAGTGGGACCAGGGCATTTATTGGGGTCTCTGACCCCTGTAAAAATGAGTACTTGGGAATATCTAAAGCCCAGGCCCCAAATTATTAAGAACATGAAGAATTTCCAGGATGCTGGCCCAAGGAGACAGTGTTATTGGGTCCTTACAGGGACTCCAATGACCCATGCTGCGGGGACTCAGCTTCTTCTGGACAATTGCATTATGTATTCTGCATTCTGGACTGGGGACCAGGGTATTTGTGAGTGGGACAGGCACTCTCTCATTGATCTCCTGAGGTGTTCTACTAATGGAGGCACAGTAAAGGGCAACTTTCTGTTTTTGGGTGGATTTGAAGACCATGTGCTCTCTCTAGGCACAGTCTGTCTTGTATCTGTCATAGGTGGTCAGAAGACTGTCCCATGGTGCTGGGACAGGAAGGCATGTTCTTTGCTTGGAGCTATCTCCCCTAAGCATAGACTGAGTTCCCTGAGAAGCTTCAGTGACCCAGTCTGGTGTTGGCTCTCTGGGCCCTGAGCCCTGGAGATTAAGGTCTTGGTCAGCGTCCAGGTGTATTTGTGTGCCATGCCTGTGTACTTGTTAGTATGGACATTTAGTTAGTTAGATGTTTCTGTACATGCATGTGCATGTATGTCTGTGTGCCTATGTGGTTCAGTTGTTTATATTTGTCCATATTTTTGTTTCGGTGTACACATGTCCATGTGTGTTGGTATCTGTTTCTGTGTTTGGCTCTGTGTCTATGTGCATTTGTATGTTTCTGAAGGTATTTGTATGCGTCCATGCAAGCATGTGTGCTTGAGCTCATGTACATGTATGTGTTCCTGAGTGTGAGGGTGGTTCTGTGCATACTTTTATGAATGAATACATATTTGTGCATGTGTCTACACATGTGTGCCTATATCTGTGTCCAAATGTATGTTTCTGTGTGTGTGTGTCTGTACATGTGCCTGAATTTACCAGGGTAGCAAAGCTTCCAGCCATATATCTAGAAACAGCTGGAGGGATGGCATGCTTACACTCTGTCTATTGTAAGTCTTTTGGAGTTCACACAGAAGGAGGCAATTGGCAAGGTAGAGGAAGGGTCAAGGTGGAGGAAAGTCTGCAGGGTGTGCGCAGGGCAAACAGAACACAACATAGCTGTTGCCCCAGCAGGCAAAAGCATTGCATAATCAAAACCAGTGACTTTTGAATGGATTTTATTATTTCTAATTTTTATAAAATGCAACATCTTACTCTGACATGGTTAGTTTGCAAACACAGAGCAACTAGACCCCCAGAGCCTGCCTGGTAAGGGGCTAGCGTGGTCAGTAACAGGTGCTGCCTGTGTCAGACATGATCAGGGATACATTGTACAGTGTGGGTTTACCAGTGGACTTGTCCACGGTCCTCTCGGTCACCATGTGTGGCAGGGCCTCGTGGCCTACAACACAGGTGTAGGTCTCCCCGGAGTTCCATTCCTCCTCTGTCACGGTCAGGATGCTGTGGGTGAAGTAACGGTCTGGGGCCTGGGGTTCTGGCATTGGGGCACTGGTCACATACTTGTCTGAGGACAAGGGTTGACCCCTCTGAAGCCACTGCACAAAGATGTCTGCAGGAGAGAAGCCTTTCACTAGGCAGGTGACTGTGGCTGACTCTCTCAGGATCAGTTGCTCGCGGGCTGGTGGCAGCAGGTACACAGCAGGTGGGTGCTTGACCACCTCTGTAAGCAGAGACAGTGGTGAGGATAAGGGTGGAAGGGGGCCTACCATCGCCATGAGATAGAGGAAGGGCACTGGGAAGGAAAGGGGAAATCCCTACCTCTGGGCTTTGAGATAAATTTCTTCTGTGGTGAAGGCAGGTCCCTGTGAGTCACGGTGCACACAAACTCCTTCTTGCTATCCCAGTCTTCGACACAAACATTAGCCACACCCATGGCACTGAAGGTGCCATTGGGGTGGCTTTCAGTGAGTGTGATCTTGGTTTCCAGTGGCTCCCCATTTTGGGAAGTCCAGGAGATATTCAGGGTGTCATAGGTTGCTAGGTTCGTGACTAGGCAGGTCAGCTTGGCAGACTTGTTGAGGAAGATGTCAACAAAGGAGGGGGGAATGGGGAAGGCTAGGATGTCTGTGGATGGACCTGTAGTCAAGAGAAGATTGTGTCAGTGACTGTCTAGTTGTGAAGTCAGAGAAAAGTTTAGTTTCTGTCCCCTAAATAGTACCGATTGATTTACTGAGCTTCTGAATCTCTGCTTAAGGGAAGACACTGGTCTTGGCCCTTGAAGCCAAGGCTCAAGGAGCAAGGGGCCATGTTAGGGTGCATTAGTCATACTTATAAGAGGGTTGCCCTGATCTGGGGGGGGGGCTAGTCACTGGACTTAGGACGTGGTACTTACTGGTAGCACATGTGGAAGACACATTTTTCCAGAAGGTGAGACCCCTGTGATCTACACGGCACGAGTACACATTCAGGTTCAGCCAGTCGCTTTCAGTGATGGTTAATGTGCTTCTAACCTTGAAGGTTCGGGGTCCAGATCCTCTGTCTTCAGTCGTCACTGGCTCTGTGGTGAAGCCAGACTTCACAGGCTTCCCATCATGTAGCCAGGACACTGTGATCTGTTTGGGACTGAAGTTGGAGGCCTCGCAGATAAGTCTGGACTTGCGCGGTGCAGGGCCATAGAAGGCATCACGTGGTGGAATGAACACACTGACATTGGGGTTTATCTCTTTGACAACTAGAGGGAAAGGACATGGTATGAGCTCAGCTTGGTCTAAGCCCCAGCCCTCTGGTCCCCCTGGGCCATGCCTGGGTCTCTGCCCCCACTGGGACGACTTGGGTCTTACCTGGAATGGGCACACGTAGATCATTGTTTCTGTCACCATGGTGGGCTTTGCAGACCAGGTATTCATCTGAACCCTCAAGGACATTCTTAGGAGACAGGAAGACCTGCGAGGTGGCTATATACTTTTCTCCTGTCCTCATAGTTGGGTAAGTTCTGACACCCTGGTTGATTTCAGAGTTGTTCTGGTAGTTCCAGGAGAAGGAAATGGAGCTGGGCAGGAAGTCTCGTGCCAGACAGCCCATGGCCACCAAATTCTCATCAGACAGGGGGCTCTCGCAGGAGATGAGGGGGAAGAGAGTTGGGGAGGATTTACTCTCTGAGGATCAGCAAGGGATAAAAAAGAGAAATGGAGGAGTAAGAGTCTGTCTTCTTGTCCCCTGCCAGTCAGGCGATCTGTACACTCCCCTGCCTTTGTGGCTGGTGTTCTTAAGGCAGACAGGGCTAGATATGGTAGTAGGTGGACCTGGCCTACTGGACAAAGTTACTGAAGGTTATGGAGCCAACATGGCTGGAACTTTGGAAGCCTTCATGGACATGGAGAGATGCCTGCTTAGAGTGGGTGGATCTGGCCCTTCAACCATCATCAGCCAGATCCAGGGACCCTAACCCCTGTTCTCAGGGATAATCCTAATTCCCAAGGGTTCAGGTAGGCTTGGCCCTGTCCTGCCCTGCTTCCCTCTGAGACAGCAGCTGAGAGAAGCCCTCTCATTCCATAACAATAGGAATCCCAGCAGGAGGTAGAGGTGGTGGGGGTGGGGCTCAGGCTTCATTTCATATCAGGGCACAAAACTTGAATCCACACACTGGGAGGGCAGGTTGCTTGGTTCATGCGGTAGTAGAAGCTGAGATTGCTGCTTGTTCTGAAACCTCTCCAGCCAAGCAGACAAGGTGTGTCAGGAAGGAGGAAGGTGGGTTATGGTGGGGGAACTCATGGAATCATCTTGAACCTTGAACCTTGGCATACATTCTGCCCAGAACAAAATGCTAGCCAAGCTGGTCCAGGCCTGGTGAAACTCATTCAGTTCAGCTTTACTCTTTCCATCCCAGACTAGCTAAACTATTTCAGGCCTAGCGCACCACAGCGTACCCCAGCTCACTTCACTCTATCTTAACTAAACTAGCCTGAGTCTAGCTCAGCTTAGTTTAGTTTATCTTAGCTCAGCTCAGCTCAGTTCAGTTCATTCTATCACAGCCTAGCACAGCCTAGCCTAGTTAAGCTGATGCAAGCCTGGGTAAATCTAGCTCACCCCAGCCCAGTTTAGCTCAGGCGGGTTATGGTTGGCCAGCATACCTCATCCCCGCTCTGATCAGGTTACCATACCAGGTTAGCTCAGCTGGCTGAGCCCATTTTAGTTCATCCCAGCCTGGCTGATCTTAGTTTAATTCAGTGTAGCCCTAGTCAGCCCAGTCTAGTCCAACTCAACCAGCCTAGTCAAGCTCAGTCCTCTTCAACTAAACTCAACTCAGGCTACCTCAGCCAGGTCAGCTCATCTAAACCCTGCTAATCCCGATTTATCCCAGCTCATCCCAGACCAGCCTAGCTCAGCTCAGCTGGCCCAACGTTAGCTCAGTCAACTCAGCCCAGTGCGTACTAGTTGATCCCAGCAGCATCTAAAACAGCTCGATTCATTTTATCCCAGCCCTTGACAGCCCAATTCATGGTAGCTCAGCCTAGTCCCGTCCTGCGCAGTTAGCCTAGTCAACCTAGCTCACCACAACCCAGCTTAGTCCAGTTCATCCCAAACGAGGTTAGCCAGTTCAGCTCAGCCTAACCCAATTTAGTTCAGTTCTGCCTGCTCTGCCCATTCAGCCCAGCTCATTTTAACTTAGCCTAACTTAGCCTAGTATATTCCAGCTCAGCAGGCAGCTCAGTTTAACTGAGCTCAGCTCACCCAAGCTCAGCTCACCCCAGTTCTGCTCAGCTCACCCCAGCACAGCCCAGCTCAGCTCTGCTCAGCTCAGCTCACCCCAGCTCAGCCCAGCTCAGCCCAGCTCACCCCAGCTCAGCTCAGCTCAGCCCAGCTCACCCCAGCTCAGCCCAGCTCAGCCCAGCTCAGCCCAGCTCACCCCAGCTCAGCCCAGCTCACCCCAGCTCAGCCCAGCTCAGCCCAGCTCACCCCAGCTCAGCTCAGCTCACCCCAGCTCAGCTCACCCCAGCTCAGCTCACCCCAGCTCAGCCCAGTTTACCCCAGCTCAGCTCAGCCCAGCTCAGCCCAGCTCAGCCCAGCTCAGCCCATCTCAGCCCAGCTCAGCCCAGTTTACCCCAGCTCAGCTCAGCCCAGCACAGCCCAGCTCAGCTCACCCCAGCTCACCCCAGCTCAGCTCACCCCAGCTCAGCCCAGCTCAGCTCAGCTCAGCTCAGCCCAGCTCACCCCAGCTCACCCCAGCTCAGCCAAGCTCACCCCAGCTCAACTCACCCCAGCTCAGCCCAGCTCAGCCCAGCCCAGCTCAGCTCAGCTCACCCCAGCTCAGCTCACCCCAGCTCAGCCCAGCTCAGCCCAGCTCAGCCCAGCTCAGCCCAGCTCAGCCCAGCTCACCCCAGCTCACCCCAGCTCAGCTCACCCCAGCTCAGCCCAGCTCAGCTCAGCCAAGCTCACCCCAGCTCAGCCCAGCTCAGCCCAGCTCAGCCCAGCTCACCCCAGCTCACCCCAGCTCAGCTCAGCTCACCCCAGCTCAGCTCACCCCAGCTCAGCTCAGCCCAGCTCAGCCCAGCTCAGCCCAGCTCAGCCCAGCTCAGCCCAGCTCAGCTCAACTCAGCTCAGCCCAGCTCACCCCAGCTCAGCTCAGCTCAGCTCACCCCAGCTCAGCTCACCCCAGCTCACCCCAGCTCAGCTCAGCCCAGCTCAGTTCAGCTCACCTCAGCTCAGCCCAGCTCAGCTCAGCTCACCCCAGCTCATCCCAGCTCAGCCCAGCTCAGCCCAGCTCACCCCAGCTCAGCCCAGCCCAGCTCACCCCAGCTCAGCTCAGCTCACCCCAGCTCAGCTCACCCCAGCTCAGCTCACCCCAGCTCAGCTCAGCTCACCCCAGCTCAGCTCACCCCAGCTCAGCTCACCCCAGCTCAGCTCACCCCAGCTCAGCTCACCCCAGCTCAGCTCACCCCAGCTCACCCCAGCTCAGCTCAGCTCACCCCAGCTCAGCTCACCCCAGCTCAGCTCACCCCAGCTCAGCTCACCCCAGCTCAGCTCACCCCAGCTCAGCTCACCCCAGCTCAGCTCACCCCAGCCCAGCTCACCCCAGCCCAGCTCACCCCAGCTCAGCTCACCCCAGCTCACCCTAGCTCAGCTCACCCCAGCCCAACTCACCCCAGCCCAGCTCACCCCAGCTCAGCTCACCCCAGCTCAGCTCAACTCAGCATAGTCTACCTCATTCCAGCTCACCAAGCCCAGCTTTGCTTGCTTGCCCCAGAACGATCACCTCAGCTTGGTACATGTTAGAGGAGCTCAGAGAAGCTGAGCCTTTTCCAGTTCAGGTCATCCGTCTCAACCCAGCTTAGCTTGCTAGAGCCTTGCTTACCGGGGCTTTCAACCTTGTTCATGGAATTCTACTCAGTCAACTTTGTTAGTCCAGCCTTCTCTGTACAGCTCTTTTACTGTGGCTGGGAACCTAGAGACCAGGAGATTTAGCCCAGCCAAGCAGTCATCATCTCTTTCTCATTTCTGTCCAGCTACTGTAGCCTTCATTCTGAGTATCCACACTCTGATCCCTGTCCTTTCACACTGACCTTAGCTTCAAAGCACTGTCCTTCGATACCATTCTTTAACAACCATGAAGTATATTTACTGACAACTTCAAATTCATTAGACCATCTTGAGATGTAGATCAAGAAGGTAGTAACATTTTCTATAAAAACTAAAAACATCTTTTGCTCCAGAATCCCAGCATTAGTCTGGGTCTTTCTTACTGAGTCTCAATTAGCTTCCACTTTAAGTTTCTTCTAAATTAAAACCATCATTAACAACCACTGAGGCATTCGTTTTATCTATTGTTTAAGACAAGGCAGTATTAAGAATTGATACAAAATTCAAAGTCACATGCGTAACTGAGGCAGAGACAGCGCTAGTAACCCAAGTAATACTTAACTGAAATAATTCCAGACGATTGTATAAGAAATATAAACTTTCTCTAAGATTTCCTTAAAATACCAGAGCCCCATAATCTATAACCTTTTTCTTTTACAGGTTTTTAAAAGAAAAGTTAATGTAAGTGACCCAGACAATAGCACTCAAAAGACACACAAATATTCTTTCTCCCCCTAAAGCAGTGACTGAAGACCAAGTCCCTCTCAAGCAGAAACAATCATCAAACTCAAGCTTTAAGAGCGGCAGCCACAAGTGTGGCTGCCTCTGGCTTACCGTTTAGGGTGCCTGGTTTCGGGGAGATCGAGGGTCTTTGAGTGGAATTGGTACTTCAAGGCCATCGAGACTGGCTGGTCCAGAAGCAGCCAGGTGGATGAGTGGCAGAAGCCACCATAACTGTACATTCCCAGGTCTGGGTGGTCCTGGGAGACCCGAGGTCCAGGTCTGCCCAGCAGCAGCTCAGTCTCAGCCCTTTGGCCAGGTCTTCAACAAGAAGCCAGGCCAGAAGGACTTCAAAGAGAACGTGTCTGCTGTGGATTGACTTAGATGCCTTCTTTCTTTTGCACTATCTGACTGAGTGTCCTCTCAAGCACCAAATGCATGTTCAGCTGAAATTATTCTAGGTAACTGCATTCATTTTTAAAAGCTTTCTCTTAAAATGATTACTTAGGAAATGTTCTTGAAAAAGACTTAGGGAGTCAAAAGAGCCATCTTTACCAGAAAGTCAAAGTCTTTCTTAATCATAAAGGCAAAACCAACTAGCTTAAAAAATCATGAACAAAGTCACTGTAAATGCTTTGGGTAATGGAAAAAGAACTGAGTTGAGATCAATGATTAGAGGGAAGAATAATTAAGTAATTTCAAAAAGTTTTCTAAATACATTAGAAATTAAAAGCATGAAAGCCCTTCAGTTTCTTACATAGTCTAACTTTGAAAATGAATACATCTTAGAAGTTGATAGATTTGAGTTTGTGAAACTAGAACTTCACAAGGTAAAACTGAAAGATTACTAAGTTAGAAGAAAGAGGGCCTTTCCAGTTTCGGCTGAATTCCCAACTTATTTTAGAAATGCAAATTACCCAGGTGTTGTTTTGCTCAGTCTGGACTTTCAGTTCTGCCGGACTGGGCAAAACATTTCAAAACTTCTTCAAACCGCAGCTAGAATTTACCTAGTGGCTTTGTTTTTCTTTCCCAAAATAGCCTTGCCACATGATCTGCTTCCTGCAAGCTGCAGCAGGTGTCCTGGACCCGTTAGCCATCTTGACTCAAACTCAACTTTGCTCAATTCATTTAAAAATATTTTAAATTTAATTTATTATTATTAAAAGTCAGTTCTGAATAGGATGTGAAAGACCCTCATCTCCCCTTCCTCTGCTGAACCTTCGCCAATGCCAATTACAGACAAACATTACTTCAAATTGAGTGACTAGAATTTTCAATACTTGGACATTTAAAAAAAATGAATACTTGAAAAAAATCTCTCACATTATAAAGCCATAGTATTCTAGCTATTTTTCTCAGGAACTACTTTAAGGATAAAAATGATACCTTCTTATATTCCATAAGCACACTTCTGTAGGCTCCCCAGACTCCTCTAGGTACCAGCTACCCTTCCTGAGATGAGCCCACTGTGCATCTCTAAGACCAAGGCTAGCTGCCATCCTTGCCTCATTTATTCACTCAGACAGTTCTTTTTCTAACAAAGAAAGTTTTAAACAGTCAAGTGCAGAACATGCCTCACAAGCCTAAGGCTCCTCTCCCTGTACTGAGCAACCTGCCGCTGTTCAAACGCTCACACAGAATCGGTCCCGAAGCACATTTCCCAGCCAACCCTGTGATTCCAAAAAATTAATGCCTCCTACCACATCTCAAACTACCCCTCCAGCCATGGGTCATTTCAGCATCTCACACAAACGAGGCTCTCAAGTCCCCTACCCCATCATCCAGGGTCTCCCCCAATATCATCAGACAGGTCTTTCCCTAATAGTCTTTCAAAGGTGTAGAAATATTCAAAAGGCTCTGTGATCGCTAGGCAGTGAGTCCCCAGATCCATTCCACCAGCCATCCACCCATGTTCCCTCAGGGATAAATCTCTAGGACTAATCTGCAATGCTCAGAAAACTCCATAGGCAAAGATTAAAAATGAAGGCCCAGAGAGGCCATTCTTACCTGAGGAGACGGTGACTTGGGTCCCTTGACCCCAGTAGTCCATAGCATAGTAATCACAACGGTGAGATTTCCATCCATACCACACAAAAACCCTCTGAGCCTGACTAGAGGCCCCCGGGCTACTCAGGCACTATGTCGACTCCCAGTGCCCCACAAGAATCAATCATTCAAGTCATTGTCTCCTACTTCTTCCTTGCCCGGGAAAATGTCCCTGGACCTTCCTTCAGTTTTCAAGGTGACTGATGTTTCAGCCTTACCTCTGCGAAACCAAATAACCACTGACTCTGGACTTGTCACCAGAAACTGGTAGCCTCTGATTCACACAAGAGTCTGATAAATCCTAGATGGAAGCCTGCCCAGACTGCAAGCCTCAGTTCTGGCAGACCCTTCCTCACATCACCACAGACCAGTGGGGAGAGAGCCCGGACCCAGACCCCTCTGTCTCAATTTGGGGGCAAAAGGATTGAATTTCAATTCCCAGTTATAGGGAGTCTTGGTCTGGATAGCTCAGAGTTCCCCTAAGTACATTTAGAATGGGAAAAAGTAGGACTCACCTGAAGAGACAGTGACCAGAGTCCCTTGGCCCCAGTAATCAAACCAGTTGTCACATTGTGACAAACATGATAAGATCCCAGACAATAAAAGGCTCTTGACAAGGGTAGTGGGGATAAGGGGACCCTAGCGGCAAGGGTGGCTGGGATCCCCACAGACCCCTGGCTGTAAAGTCTGGGAGCTGAAGGTGACTGCCTGTGTCAGCCAGGGCCCATGAAGACCCTTCCCGACTCCCAGGTTGTCCCTAGCCTGAATTCATGACCTGAAACTCAGATGCACTCATTTCCCCCGACAAATGCAGTAAAATCCGCCTGAGTTGAGTAGAAGAGAGGGGCTGGAGGGACTCACCTGAGGAGACGGTGACCATGGTTCCTTGGCCCCAGTAATCAAAGTAGTCACACTGTCACAAGCCCCTTTAGTGGGTGTACACAAACCTCTATCTCTAGCCTTCCTCCCAAGCCACATTTCCTAAGGCTGCCATTGTCCCACAGGTTGTAGCCTCTGACTGCCTCCTATCCTGGCAGCAAAGACTCCAGCCTTACAGAAAGACATCTGCAGTATGCTGAGTCTGCAGACGGCTCAACTCGGGGAAATCTGTGAATATCTTTCCCAGATTCAGAATGCAGGATGCAGAAAGAAAGCCAGCTTACCCGAGGAGACGGTGACTAGGGTCCCCTGACCCCAGACAGCAAAAGCATTGCACAGGGACATGGTCCCTACCGTTGCCCAAACAAAAACCTGACCCCCAATCTGGACTGACACAGATCATCTAGAGACCCCAGAGACTTGGCTGCTCAAGTCAGAGAAGGTGGGAGTGAACAGAGATCTTACCTGAGGAGACGGTGACCAGGGTCCCCTGACCCCAGACATCGAAGTACCAGTAACACAGCCTGTGCTCTGCCTCTGCTCCTGAACTAAAACCTTCACCACAGCCTGACTTGGAATCCCAGTCCCCAGATGAGTTACTTACCTGAGGAGACGGTGACCAGGGTCCCCTGACCCCAGACATCTAAGTTCCAGTAACACAGCCTGTGCTCTGCCTCTGCTCCTGAACTAAAACCTTCACCACAGCCTGACTTGATATCCCAGTCCCCAGATGAGTTACTTACCTGAGGAGACAGTGACCAGGGTCCCTTGACCCCAGACATCGAAGTAAGCATAGACACAGTGAGGTAACCCTATATCTAGGGCCATAAAAAACCCAGTCAAAAGTCTCTTGGAGTCCTCAGGGGGCCCCAAATCCCAGAAACTTAGCTGTTTGGAGAGACCTCCATTTAAGCTCAGCTGAACGGGGCATACTTGTAGGATGGTATCTTTTGGGCTAGAGTCAGCTAGCATAGTGAGACTCTTTAAAAAGAGAAGAAAACAGGAGAAGGAACAAAGGAAGGGGAGAGGAAGCCATGCCTACCCTGTACTCTTAGCAAACCTTACCTGCCTACCGCTGTCCTGGGATCCTCTCCCAAGTCCTTGGCAGAGTGCTGCAGCCTTCTGCTGCCTGTGTTTTCTCATGCTTTCCTGCTTAGGAGCCCAGGACCTGTCCACAGTAGCTCTCTCTCCCTCTGCACTGTCTCCTGCCCTCCAGAACCTTACTGTCCCTCTCAGACCCACTCTTTTCTCCCTCAGCTTTCTCAAGCTCCCAGGCTGCCCCTAGGAAACTCCAAACAGAAGGTTTTTGTTGAACCATGAGTCACTGTGGCCCCAGTTAGCACTGTGGTTCTCTGCTCAACCAAAACCTTGTACCAGCCACAGACCACAGGGACCTTGACTCTGAAACCTCACAGTAGCCACAGAGTATGGAGATCCCAACCCCCAAACTGCCAGTCATCTCTCATGTAAGGGGCCAATTATTTTTCTCAAACAAGTATTAAAGTTCTGGAGCTTGTGGGTCTTTCCCTCTCTTTACAATAAGCGCAGATATGAGCAGGGACCACCTCCATCACTCACCTGGATGTCTATCAGTCATGGAGAAAGGTCTGTGATGGTGGTGGGGGCACTGCCCCTTCCTGGGCAGCGCTGGAGGTACTTTATCCATGACTGGATACCTCTGAGGTGCACTTGGGTGCCTGTCAGGCGCTCAGGCTGTCCTTTGCTTTCTGATCCTATTTGTATAACAGGAAAGTGACCTAAATTCAAGTCTAATGTGTCATCACAATGGTCCTGAAAGGGCAGCATCGTTGGTGCTGTGTCACCCATGTCCAGAGAGGATGTGTCTCCTCCTGGTCTTCACCAGAGCTTCTCAGCAAGAGGTCTTAGCTGTTCTGGGTGGTACGGGGGAGCAGTTCAATGCTCTAAGATAAAGTTCTTTGCTGGTGGTACTCTCCTGACCTGGTGGGGTCAGGTGGTGGTGGTGTGGATCCCAAGCTAGGGAAGAGTCTATATTTTACATATATGAGTTTGTTCAGAACTAGGCCCTACAGGTTAGCAGTGGGTGCCTAGGGAATATGGAGGTTTGTAGTTCCAGGCTACATATAAGACTCTGGTAAGTAAGAACCTTGGGGACATAGATGGTACGAGACGATCAGGAGGGGAGGTGACTGTGGCCTGGGGACCTGGGGCAGAGGTGGGGTGGGTGAGTAGGAAAGGTGGTGTCTGACTTGGTGACCTGGTGACATGGGAAGGTGGGGTGACCTGGAAGGGGAGTGGGCCATAGCCTAGGGCTTCCCACTCAAGAGTGAGAGTAGAGGGCCAGCCTTCTTTGCTCTCTCGGCTGGGGTCCTGCTGTGTGGAGGAGCTCTAGGTCTTGGATCCTCATGCCCCATCACTTCCCAGAATCTTTTTTCTCTCAGGTCTATCTAGCTGGTCTCTTAAAAGGAGAGGCATAGGGCTGCCCCAGGTCCTCCAGGGAACTCCTGTTCCTGCTGTAGTCCCTCAGTTACTGAAAACGGAGTGGAAGATGTCTTCTAAGGACTTCCCAGTCTATAATTTGAGCTGTCATAGGCTTTCCTCATTACTCACTGCAGAGGTCTAGTTAAACTATAGGCACTATTGCCTGCTTGGGTCTTAGTCACCTCCTGTGGCACAATATGCCTTGTAGTGACAAGTGTGACAAGTGTGACAAGATATGACATCCCAGGAGGAAGCTCTGGACCTGCCCGTCACCTCTCAGCTAGGCAGAGCTACTGTGGATCACTATCACACAATAAATCCACCTATCTACATTTCTGCTTTCTGTGTGCCTCTTCCACAGTATCCATGGTCTAGGTCTGAAGATTTCTGCTCTACATACTATGGACATGTGCCAGGAAAAATACATAGTTATTCTTGTTTGCTTCTCTGTTGCTATGATAAATATCACAACCAAAAGCAACTTGGGGAAGAAAGGGTTTATTTCATCTTATAACTTAAAATCTATCACTTAGGGAAGTCAGGACAGAATCATAGGCAGAGATGAAGCAAAAATCATGGAGGAATGATGCTTATTTGCCTTGCTGCCTCTGGCATTCTCAGCTATATTTCTTATATGGTCCAGGCCCAGGTGCCTAAGGATGGTACCACCCACAGTGAGCTTGGCCTTCCTACATTAGTTACCAGTCAAGAAAAGGCCCACAGACATTCCCATAGATCAATGTGATGCAGGCAATTCCTTAGTAGAGATTTTATCCTTCCAAGTGTATCAAGTTGATAACCAGGATTAGTCATTATAGTGTTGTAGACATGTGCCCTAGAAATAGCCAGGTAAGGAAACCGGATCTGTACAATGAAATGGCCAGAGCTGGGCCTACTTGCTAGGGCTGAGATGGTCTTTCAGCCTCTGCCTCATGGCTGGAGTCTTCTGGGACCCTATTCCAGGTACCCTCTCTTGCCTAACCGTATCCTGTCAGATTCTGTCCTGACAGGTTTTACCCTGTCCTACCTTGCTTATTCAACTCTACACTTTAACACATTCTGTACCAAGTACCTAGTTCTTGGCTTGAGTACTCTGACTGGGACTTGGAGCTCTGCTGAGGACTAGACATTCAGGTAGGTGGAAAACTCACTCTGTACATTCAACTTATATATGAGTCAGAGCAGGTTCATTGTAGAGCTGCTGAGAGCAGTTGGTGAGCTGTGGGTGCCCTTATGGGTTGTGGAGATAAGGGCTTGAAAGATGGTTAGACAACTCTGAGATTCTATCTTACATCTGTAAAAATGGCCAAGATCAAAAACACTGATGACAACTTATGCTAAAGAGGATGTGGGGTAAAGGGAACACTTCTACATTGGTGGTGGGAGTGCAAACTGGTAGAACCACTTTGGATATCAGTATGGTGATTTTTCAGAAAAGTAGGAAACAACCTTCCTTAAGACCCAGCAATAACACTTTTGGGTCTATATCCAAAGGATGCTCAATCATACCACAAGGACATGTGTTCAACTATGTTCATAGCAGCATTATTTGTCATAGCCAGAACCTGTAAACAACCTAAATGCCCCTTGACCGAAGAATAGATAAGGAAAATGTGGTACATTTACACAATGGAGTACTACGTAGCAGAAAAAAAAAATGACATCTTAAAATTTGCCAGCAAATGAATGGATCTAGAAAACATCATATTGAATGAGGTAACCAGGATCCAGAAAGACAAATATCACATGTACTCACTCATAAGTGGCTTTTAGACATAAAACAAAGGAAAACCAGCCTACAATTCATAATCCTAGAGAACCTACACAACAACAAGGACCCTAAGAAACATACATGGATATCATCTACATCGGAAGTAGAAAAAGATAAGATCTCCTGAGTAAATTGGAAGCATGGGGACCATGGGAGAGAGTAGAAGGGAAGGGAAGAAGATGGGAGGGGAGTAAAGAAAAAAATATGCAGCTCAATAAAAACAATTGAAAAAAGAAAAATGGTTAGAAACAACTTTTACTTCATTATTAAACTTCTGGATCAGGATGTCAGACACAGGACATATCAGACATGATGGCTGGCATGTGCTCAGAAGACAATGGCAATGGAAAGCTCAACCAAGAGTCCAGGTCCTGAAGGTGGGGCCTCAGCGTGTTGGTGTGCTGGACTGGCTTTGGCAGTCCTAGGGCCTAGCACTGCAGTGGACTAGGCAGTTGAAACAGGAGTACTCCTGATGTCCAGGCATGGGAGAGTGCGTTGTAACTAGATTTGACTTTGGTCTGCCTCTGCCCTAGAGAGATGTTCTCTACATTCTTGAGGCCACCACTGTCTGCGTACTTCACTCCAGAAAGGAATCCCCTAGGTAAACACCAGGAACAGAAATCTTCATTTCTGATTGGCAGACCAGAACTGAGCCAGCTACCTGGGCCAGAGCAGACCTGAGACAGCAAACTCTACCAGAACAGGTACAGGGGAGCAACTGCTGAGCAAGTGAGTCAGAGCCAGAGACTACTGAGGGTCTGGATGTGAACCTGGGACCTCTGAGGGAATAGGCAGGAATCAGAGACCTCTTCTGGTCCAGGCATGAGTCTGGGACCCCAGAGGGAGTAGGCCTGAGCTAGAACATCTGTGGGTCTAGGATTTGGTCCGGGACATCAAAGGGAATATGCAGGAAACCAAAAATCTCTGTGGGTCCCAGTGTGAATCTGGGACCTCTCTGAGGAAGTAAGCCTGAGTTTACTCTGTGGGTCTGGGCACACCTGAGCCTGAGAACTCCAAGTCAGTAGATCTGAGCCAGAGACATTTGCAGAACCAAATCCAAGCCAGAGACCTTTGCAGGAGCAGATTCAGATCAGGAATAACAGAACCAGGTCAAAGCCAGTAACCTAGGCTAGAGCAGACCTGAGACAGCAAAGTCCAAGGGAGTGGAGCAAAGTCTGGGAGCACAGAGTTACCTCCAAGAACACAAAGTGACAAAGGAGGTGACTAGAACCATGGCACTGGCTGTATCTGAGCCTTGGATTACTGACACCTAGAAGATAAATCAACAGGATCACAGACAGCCCCAACCACACCTATTAGAGGAAAGATGAGTAGAAAAGGTAAGAAAACATGCAAAACCACAAAGAACAACATGACACCAGTAAAACCTAAAGACTCTACAACAGCAAGACTTGAACAACCAAATATAGATGATGAAGAAGAAAATGACCTGAAAAATAACTTCAGGAGAATGTTTGAAACTCTTAAAGAGGAAATGAGAAATTCCCTCAAAGAAATGGAGGGAAAGACAAACAAAAAATTGGAATACATCAGAAAATCTCTTAAAGAAAAACAAGAAAAAACAATCAAACTTATGAAAGAAACTATTCAAAACTTGAAAACTGAATTAGAGACAATAAAGAGAACACAAGCTGAGGGAATTATAGAAACAGAAATCATGAGAAAATGATCAAGAACCACAAACACAAGCATGAAGAACAGTACACAAGAGATGGAAGAGAGAATCTCAAGTGCTGAAGACACAATAGAAGAAATAGACTCATCAGTCAAAGAAAACATTAAATCTAACAAAAGCTTAACCCAAAATATCCAGGAAATAGGGGACATCATAAAAAGACCAAACCTAAGAATAATAGGTATAGAAGAAGGAGAAGAAGTTCAATTCAAATGCACAGAAAATATATTTAAAAAAATCATAGAAGAAAACTTTCCCAACCTATGTAGATAGATTTGCCCATGAAGATACAAGAAGCTTACAGAACACCAAATAGACTGGGTCAAAAAAAAGTCTCCTCACCACATAATAATAAAAACACTAAACATACAGAGTAAAGAAAGAGCTCCAAAGGAAAAAGGCTAAGTAACATATAAAGGCAGACCTATCAGAACAACACCTGACTTTTCAATGGAGACAATGAAAGACAGAAGGTCATGGTCAAGTGATATGCAGACATTAAGAGACCATGAATGCCAGCCCAGACTACTATACCCAACAAAACAGTCAATCACCATAGAAGGACAAAACAAGATATTCCATGACAAAACCAGATTTAACCAATACCTAGCCCCAAACCCAACCGTACACAAAATACTAGAAGGAAAACTCCAACTCAAGGAAGTTGCCTACATCAACAAAAACACAGACAATTGATGGCTCATAGCAGCAAATCTCAAAGAAGAGAAAAACACACAAATTAACATCACCAACAATGAAATCTAAGTTAACAGGAGATAGCATTATATTATATTAATATAAATGGACTCAACTCACCTATAGAAAGGCAAAGGCTAACAGACTGGATAAGAAAACAGAATCCATCCTTCTTCTGCATGCAAGAAACATACCTTAACCTCAAAGACAGACATCGTCTTAGAGTAAAAGATTGGGAAAAAAATATTCCAATCAATGGACCTAAGAAAAAGCAGGTGTAGCTATCATAATATCTGACAAAAGAGACTTCAAACTAAAATCAGTCAAAAGAGACAAATAAGCACATTTCATATTAGTCACAGGGAAAATCCATCAAGAGGAAATCCCAATACTGAACCTCTATGCCCTAAATACAAGGGTACACTCATATGTAAAAGAAGCACTTCTAAAGCTTAAATCATACATTAAACTCCACACACTAATAGTGGGAGACTTCAACACTCCACTGTCACCATTGGACAGGTCAGTCAGCCAAAAAAAAATGAACAGAGAAATAAGGGAACTAACAGATGTTGCGACTCAAATGGACTTAACAGACATCTATAGAATATTCCATCCAAAAATAAAAGAATATTCCTTCTTCTCAGTACCTCATGGAACCTTCTCAAAAATTGACCACATGCTTGGTAATAAAAGAAACCTCAACAAATACAAAATAATTGGAATAGCCCTGTGTATCTTATCAGATCACCATGGTTTAAAACTAGAAGTCAACAACAATACTAATTCCAGAAAGCCCTCAAACACATTGGAAAGTAAAGAATGCTCACCTGAATCATCAATGGGTCAAGGAAGAAGTAAAGGGAGAAATTAAGGACTTCTTAAAATTCAATGAAAATGACCACACAACATATTCAAAATCATGGGACACAATAAAAGCAGTGCTAAGAGGAAAGTTCATAGCACTAAATGCCTATATAAAAAAGCTGGAAAAATCCCACACTAGTGAATTAACAGAACATTTGAAAACTTTAGGACAAAAAGAAGCAAACTCACCTAAGAGAACTAGATGGCAGGGAATAATCAAATTGAGAGCTGAAATCAACAAAATAGAAACAAAGAAAACAACACAAAGAATCAATGAGTCAAAGAGTTGGTTCTTTGAGAAAATAAAGAAAATAGACAAACCTTTATCCAAACTAACCAAAAGACAGAAAGAGAATATCCAAATTGACAAAATCAGAAATGAAAAGGGGGACATAACAACAGACACGGAAGAAATACAGAGAATCATCAGGTCATATTTTGAAAACATGTACTCCACAAAATTGGAAAACTTAAAGGAAATGGACAACTTTCTGGATAAATATCACTTGTCAAAATTAAATAAAAAGATTAGATAAGCAAATTAAATAGACCTATAACTGCTGAAGAAAAAGAAACAGTCATCAAAAGTCTCCCAACCAAAAAAAGTCCAGGAACAGATGGTTTCAGCTCAAAATTCTACAAGATTTTCAAAGAAGAACTAATACCAAAACTCCTCAATTTATTCCAAACAACAGACACATAAGGAACATTGCCAAACTCTTTTTTAAATAAGGCTACAATTACCCTGATACCAAAACCACAGAAAGACATTACTAAGAAAAAGAATTACAGACCAATCTCAGCCATGAACATTGATGCAAAAATACTAAATAAAATACTGGCAGATTGAATCCAAAAACACATCAGAACCATCATCCACCATGATCAAGCTGACTTCATTCCAGAGATGCAGGGATGGTTCAACATACAAAAATCTGTTAATGTAATCCACCACAAAAACAAACTGAAAAATAAAAACCACATGATTATCTCCTTAGTTGCTGAAAAAGCTTTCAACAAAATACAACATCCCTTAATGATAAAGGTCTTGAAGAGAACAGGGATACAAGGAACATAACTAAACATAATAAGCCAATAGCCAACATCAAACTAAATGGAGAGAAACTCCCAGCGATTCCACTGAAATCAGGAACAAGACAAGGTTGTCCATTCTCTCATTATCTATTCAATATAGTTCTTCAGGTCCTATCCAGAGCAATAAAACATCAAAAGGAGATTAAGGGGATACAAATTGGAAAAGAAGAAGTCAAACTCTCACTATTTGCTGATGATATGATAGTTTACATAAGCAACCCTAAAAATTCTACCAAGGAACTTCTATAACTCATAAACACTTTCAGTAATGTAGCAGGATACAAGATAAACCAAAAAAAACCCCAAAAAAACCAAAAAACATCAATAGTCCTCCTGTACACAGATGATAAAAAGGCTGGGAAAGAAATCAGAGAAGCATCACCCTTTACAACAGCCACAAATAGCATAGAATATTTTGGAGTAACTCTAACCAAACAAGCAGAAGACTTGTGTGACAAGAACTTTAAATCTTTGAAGAAAAAAATTGAAGAAGACACCAGAAAGTAGAAAGATCTCCCATGTTCTTGGATAGGTAGAGTTAACATAATAAAATTGGCAATCTTACCAAAAACAATCTACAGATCCAATGCAATGCCTATCAAAATCCCCAAAAAATTCTTCACGGACCTTGAAAGAACAGTACTCAACTTCATATGGAAAAGCAAAAATCCCAGGATAGCCAAAACAATACTGTACAATTAAAGAACTTCTGGAGGCATCACAATCCCTGGCTTCAAACTCTACTACAGAGCTACAGTACTGAAAACAGCCTAGTATTAGCATAAAAACAGACAGGAGGACCAATGGAACCAAATCAAAGACCCAGATATTAATCCACACACCTCCAAACACCTGATTTTTAACAAAGAAACAAAAATATCAAATGGAAAAAAAGAAAGAATATTTAACAAATGATTTTGGCATAACTGGATATCAACATGTAGAAGAATAAAAATAGAACCATATTTATTACCATGCATAAAACTCAAGTCCAAATGGATCAAAGACCTCAACATAAAGCCAGCCACACTGAACCTTATAGAAGAGAAAGGGGAAAGTACACTTAAACACATTGGCACAGAAGACCGCTTCCTAAATATAACCCCAGCAGCACAGACACTGAGAGAAACAATTAATAAATGGGACCTCCTGAAATGGAAAAGCTTCCATAAAGTAAAGAACATGATCAATAAGACAAAATGACAGCCTTCAAGAATGGGAAGAGATCTTCACTAACCCCACATCAGACAGAGGTCTGATCTCCAAAATATACAAAGAATTCAAGAATTTGTTCATCAAAAGAACAAATAATCCAAAAAAAAATGGAGTACACATCTAAACAGAGAACTCTCAACAGAGGAATATAAAATGCCTGAAAGACACTTAAGGAAATGTTCAACATCCTTAGACATCATAGAAATGAAATCAAAACAACTCTGAGATTCCATCTTACACCTTCAAGAATGGCCAAGATCAAAAACACTGATGATAACTTATGCTGAAGAGGTTGTGGGGTAAAGGGAGCACTTCTGCATTGCTGGTGTATTTGCAACCTGGTACAGCCCCCTTTGGATGTCAGTATGGCGATTTCTTAGAAAATTAGGAAACAGCCTTCCTCAAGACCCAGTAATACCACTTTTGGGTATATATCCAAAGGATACTCAATCGTGCCACAAGGACATGTGCTCAACTATGATCATAGCAGCATTGTTTGTCATAACCAGAACCTGGAAACAACCTAAATGCCTCTTGACCGAAGAATGGATTAGGAAAATGTGGTACATTTACACAATGGAGTACTACACAGCACAAAAAATATAATGACATCTTGAATTTTGCAGGCAAATGGATGGATCTAGAAAACATCATATTGAGGGAGGTAACCCAGATCCAGAAAGATGATTATCGTATGTACTCACTCATAAGTGATTTTTAAAAATAAAGCAAAGGAAACCAACCTACAAAGTCACAATCCCAAAGAACCTAAATCACAATGAGGACCCTAAGAGACACATACATGGATCCAATATGCATGCGAGGGGAGAGGCAAGGAGGGGAATAAAGAAAAATGTATAGCTCAATAAGAGAAAATAAAAGAAAAGGAAAAAAGAAAAGAAATTGATGTCTATATGTCTTTGTTAAAAGTGTGATGTCTTCAGCAATACGCTCTTACCATAAAATTATGATAGGGCCTCCCTGAAAAATAGCTCATTAGGAAGTATCCCTTACCTTGTATTTAGCTCTTCACTTACTTATTTCCCTCAGTAACAACTGTTAGGTTTGCCACTACATATGCAAACCTTGTATTGCTTCTGACCAAAACTAAAGAAATGAAGATTTCTTTTTTATCTTTTTTATTGATTTTTATTGAGCTCTACATTTTTCTTTTCTCCCCTCCTTGCCTCTCCCCTCCCCTCCAACCCTTCCCCAAGGTCTCCATACTCTCAATTTACTCAGGAGATCTTGTCTTTTTCTAATTCCTATGTAGATTAAATCTATGCAAGTCACTCTTAGTGTCTTCATTGCTGTCTAAGTTATCTGGAATTGTGATTTGTAGGCTGCTTTTCTTTGTTTTATGTTTAAAAACCACATATGAGGAGTACATGTGATAATTGTCTTTCTGGGTCTGGGTTACCTCACTCAAAATGATGTTTTCTAGATTCATCCATTTTCTTTATCCGTTCTTTGGTCCAGGGGCAATTAGGTTGTTTCAAGGTTCTGGCTATGACAAATAATGCTATGAACATAGTTAAACACATGTCCTTGTGGTATGATTGAACATCCTTTGGCTATATACCCAAAAGTGGTATTGTTGGGTCTTGAGGAAGGTTGTTTCCTAATTTTCTGAGAAATCGCCATACTGATATCCAAAGCGGCTGTACCAGCTTGCACTCCCACCAGCAATTCAGGAGTGTCCCCTTTACTCCACAACCTCTTCAGCATAAGTTGAAAGACATCAATTTCAAACTTACTGGGAAGCTTCCTCCCAGTTGGCTAGTTTTTATACTATTAGAAGGTACTATGTAGACTTCTGGGAGGGAAACAGTCATAAATGGTTTTACCTAGTGCTAGCCCCTGTATACTTCCATCCTGATCTGTCAGGTATGATGTGTGCATTGGTGCAAGAGTAGCAAGACTTAGTTATACTGTAACGGCCAGCTTTCTGACCAGATTTGAGGCTTGTTTCACAGGGAGGAATTTAGTGCCTGTATGGTGATCCTGCTCAAAAGGCCCTGATTGGGGAGATGATAGGCTGTAGGATAGGATGTGCTATTGTTATTTTGCTAAATGGTTGTGCTGTCAAATTGCTTTCTAAGTATTTATATTTATACACATAGACTTGGGCTGCTCTCAACCTTGAGAAAAAAAGACCTTTCTTTTGCAGAGGGGTGCAGTCAGTGGAGAGAAGCCCCGCTGGTGAGAGTGATGAGACTAAGAGACCAAATGTTCACCTCTAAACAAGACATCTGTAGTAATTCCCTGCCACTCACTGAAGTGCAGGGGACCTTGTAGAAGAGGAGACAGAAAGAAGGGAAGAACCAGAGGATGGGGAGAGCTGTGACATGCTAGCTTCCAGACATAGTTGGCACATTCATGAATTCCCAGCAACTGCGGTTACTTGTACAAGATCAAATCAACCAAAATTTTAGTATAAATAGAATGGATAATATCCAGGCCCTACATTTTGCTAAGGAGCTATTGGCAATGGCTAGTTGTTGGAGACGGAAATCATTCTTCCCTGAGGATGTGTTTCCTGGTATGTTCTTCATGCTCCAGTAGACAGTACCACACTCATGCAATATATGGACAACACTAATTAAACTTAATGGATTATTAAAAGACAAAAGACATGGAAAACCCAAACTGAGATAAAACTGGAAATGAAAAAATTAAGAAGTAAAACAAAAACCAAAAGTTAAGCCTCACCAAGAGTATAAGACATGGAAGAGAGAATCTCGGGCATTGAAGACAAGGTAGAAGAAATGATTACTTCAGTCAAAGAAAATGAAATGTCAAGTTTAAAAAAAATCCAGGCACAATACATCCAGGAAATCATGTACACCATGAAAAGACCAAATCTGTGAACAACAGGAATAGAGGATGGAGAAAAAACCTTGCTGTTGTAGAGCCATTAGTTTTTGTTGTTGTTGCGTTGCTTGTTGTAGTGTTGAGTGTGTTCTTACCTTGTCTATCTATCTTTTCTTCTGATTGGTGTAGTTGAGGCGGTGTCTCTGGTGACCAACCTTCCAGCTACCAGTGGATCCAAGGTTCAGATGTTTGCTCCTTATGGTGCAGTTGGAGTCATGTTTCCAGACACCCTAGAGGTTACTTGGTGTTCCCTTAGGTTGCTCTGCAGTCCCAGAGGTCATTTGGGCCTGCACCCATGGAGGTCACTTGCTTGAGCCTGCTCCTTCTGAGGTCACTGGCTTGGTCCTGCTCCAGTGGAGGTCATCGGTTTAGGCCTGCTCCCGCAGAGGTCTCTGGCTTGGTTCTGCTCTCTTAGCAGGTGCACCCTCATACCTGCTCCTGAGGAGATTGTTAGCTTGGGCTCAAACCTGCTCCCTTGGAGGTCACTCCCTTGTATCCCGCTATACTTCTTAATAAGTTTTTTTGGCCACCTCTCACTCAAGACCTTGCCACTGAAGAAAGAATTACTGGTTCAGGTCAAGATACAAGGGAACTAATTGAATGAGAGCTCACCAAGGCCAGCTGGACTGGAACTGAACGAGCATGTGATCAAACCGGAGTCTCTAAATGTGACTGACATGGGGGCTGACTGAGAAGCCATTGTCAATGGCACTGGGTTTTGTTTTGTCTGCATGTACTAGCTTTCTGGGATCCTAGTCTGTTTGGATGCTCACCTTCCTAGACCTGTGGCCCCAACTAGTTTCTGAACCCACCTTTTATAGTAAGGGCACCAAGCATTAGGTCTGGGCAAAGGAATTTTTACAACCTTGCCCTGACCCTTGGGTTGGCCAGCAGAGACCCTAAAGAGGGGAGTGAGTGCTAATGTCAGTGGGTAACTAGGCAGCCATCATGAAATATGTTTTAGAGGAGATTATAATGAAAGTCATTAATTGTGAGAAAACAGATGTCTTTAGCAATTAGTCAGAAAGGAACTGCTAGTAATACTAGGAGGTTAATAAATTAGGATTAACTGGTTCTTAGGCTGAGAACTTAGGAGATAGCAGAAAGCTTTGCACACTATCTCAAGTGTGACTCTCTCTCTCTCTCTCTCTCTCTCTCTCTCTATATATATATATATATATATATATATATATATATATATATATACTGACTGCCATACTTGACAACTTTCATTATCAGAGACCATCAATAAAACCATTGTCTCCTGGTATCTCCAGGTGTAAATTGGAGTCTTATGCCTCTCCTCTGGTGGTACCAGTTTTCCATAACAGAGATAGTGTCTAACCCAAAGGTCACATACCTCTGTCTCCTAAAGGTTAACTCAGTTCACATCTGTCTTTTATTAGGGATGGCCAGGACACTACTCTCAATTTGTAGGGAGAAGCTCTGGCCTTGTAAATAAAACAGCCAGTTCTAGAATGACCTAAGCTCCCCAAGCATCTGAGAAAATAGCTCACTGTGACTGAACGATCCTTGATCTGCTGAGAAAGCTGCTGACAGTCTGTTCTCATTCTCCTAGACTTATAACTTTATATTTCTTTATTTTTACATCCTTATTTTTGGAATCTACATTTTTATTTTCTTATTCTTGGACTCTTCAGTTATAGAAAGAGAGCAGCAGAGTCAAAGAGATGCCATGTAGCTGCCGAAGGAGAAAGATGCCAGCTGCCAGCTAGATCCTTACTAGTAGGCTAGAGCTTCATGGTGATACACAGATAAATAGAAATGGGCTAATTTAAGATATAAGAGTTAGCTAAAAATTTGCCTGAACTATTGACCAAACAATGTTGTAATTAATATAGTTTCAGTGTTATTATTTGGGCCTGGGTGGCAGAGAAATAAACAAGAAATTTCCAAGTACAAAATAGTGCCCAATGTGTAGCCGAAGGTTTTGTTTTCACAGGAAGTTAGAGGCTGTGGCTGTGTATTCATTCATTAAGAAAAATAATATTTGATCAAAAATACTCCAATAGGAGCAGATGGCCCACATGATCCGATGTTTCACAGCATCTTTTTGCAGTTTCCTTTGATTCTACATCCAGAACAGCTTCAAATCTGATGGCTGAGAGGATCCAGCCTCACAGAATACTCCAGTCAGGAATTGACCATAATCCTAAATTTTCTTTGAGTCCTCATAAGATTATCAGTGTCCCCAACCAGTAGGAAATAGCCAAGAAAAACATTCCCACATTTTCAAAAAATTATTATGACTATTTGCCATTGTTTAGGGGTGTTGGTTATAAGTTATTAATGGTAATATAAGGAAAAAAGCTAAACAAAGGAAATTAGATTCAAGATTCTTGGTTTGAAAAGAAAAAAGTGAATATAGGTATGATCTTGTTTTGAAAAAAAGGGAAGATATAAATATGATCAAACAAAAAGGTAGATTATTGAAGCTACTTTTGAAAAGTAACTATTAGTTTTACATTGGATTGGACTTTTATATATTTGTATACAAATTATGTATATTGATACAAATTTGATATTAATTTTTAAAAAACATACTGTACATACAATTCTAATCTTGTTCAAGGCATTGTTCCTATACAGCTTGTTTAACAATGTAATGCAAATCTCCAGTCTTAAAATTATTATTAACTGTTTAGGATAATAAGGAAATATAGGTTAGTAGTTAATTGCCTAGTATAATCAAACTTGTAGTCACATTAGGTATGTTTTCAAGGTCAAACAAAGATATATTTTAGATAGGTCATCTTCAAACACTTCAGAGATCTATGAATATGACATTTAAGATGTTTTTTTTAATAACTTAGGCTCTTTTCTTTTTAATGACAATGAGACAGATCTTCTCCTGGCAGCATCAATCTACTTCCGGGAAGATATTGAGCATCAAAGAAACTCCACATGGAGTTTACATTTTTTTGTGGCAAAAGTAAGCCACTGGGCAAGTAAATGCCCTTGCTTCAACTGCTGACAGTATGCTGTCCTAATTGGACAAGCAGGATACAAAAGAAAGTGACTGCCAAACATTGTCAAGACAAGGAGGAACAACCCTTCAGAACATTTTGCTTCACAGAAAAGTATGTTGGATATGCTAGGACTGTAAGGCCAAAGACTGAAGCCCTAACATTGCAGTGGAACTTCAGAAGACTGTCCAGGCAGCCAACTGCTTCTGTCATTACTCACAATTTTTGGAAGTCACTTGCCTGTACTTCCTGCTTACTCAGTTAATATTATTTCCTTCTTTGGTCTCTGAGGTAGTTGAAGGCTAGTTAGTTATAGTTATAGCCTCTCTTCTTTACGAGACTCAGAAAAGAAACTTACCAAAAAAATGTAAAGTGTATAAGGTTGAGAGATATCCAAAGATAATTTTGGATTTTAATTCAAGTTGTGGTAGAAAGCAAACTAGGTACAAAATTTTGATTTCACCAAGATAAAATAGATGTGGAGTATTTTCTCTAAGTAAAATAGATGGTTTAGACATTTTTGATGTATTTATTGCCTATATATTTTGATGTATTTATTGCCTATATATTGCATATAGTTATTGTACTTATTGTATATAGTTTTTCTTGTATTAGTTATAGCTTTCTTTTAATTTTAGACGAAAAGGGAAATGTAGTGGCATTTCATTTTTATTTTAATAAATAAAGCTTGCTGGAAGATCAGGGAGTAAAACAACCCCATTAGTCAGTCTTACAAAACTGACAGTGGGAACACAGCTTACTCTAGTGCTGAGGTGATCCAAGAGGTGAGTCAGCGACAATAGGGCTGGACAGCTGGATACTCCATTCTCTGAGACCTCTCCAGTAGGACAAAACCCAGGGGCCCTTCCCCAACTCCCCGCTCTGTACTAGCAGGCTAGCAGGGAGTTTTCCTGCCTCTGGGCTATTCCCCAACCCACCCAGCCCCCACACCTGCCTTTTTACCTGTGAGGTCAGTGGAACCCTGCAACAGAGCTTTCTCCAATACTGAGATGACCTAAAAGAGGGCAGACTAAATAAAACACCCAAGTACTTAGACAGCCACAGCAAGAATCAGACCAAGATGCTGAGACACTGTCAGGCTCATATGAAAAAAGAGATGGGTAGGCGCCAATGCAAGAATTCTTCCAACATCCTAAAAAGCAACAGTGTAACACCAGAACCCACTGGGCACACAACAGGAAGACTTGATCATCCTAACCCAGAAGAAGTAGAAGAAAACTACTTTAAACGTAACTTTATGAAAATGATAGAGACCTTTAAAGAAGAAATGAAAAACACCCTTAAAGAAATGGAAGACAAAAAAAGTTGAAAGAAATTAATAAATCCCTCAAAGATACCCAAGAAAACCAAGAAGAAACAATCAAACAGGTGAAGAAAACAGTTCAAGACTTGAAGACTGAAATAGAGGTAATAAATAAAACACAAACCGAGGGAATTCTGGATATGGAAAATCTAGGCAAATGAATCAGAACTACAGAGACAAGTATAACCAACAGAATACAAGAGATAAAAAAATCTCAGGTGCTGAAGATACTATAGAGGAAATAGACTATTTGTCAAAGAAAACAACAAATCCAACAATTCTTAACACAAACATCCAGGAATTCTGGGACACCATGAAAAGACCAAACCTAAGAATAAAGGGGTAGAAGAAGGAGAACTCCAGCTCAAAGGCACAAAAATATATTTAACAAAATTATAGAAGAAAACTTTCCCAACCTAAAGAAAGATATCCCCATGAAGGTACAAGAAGCTTACAGAACACCAAATAGACTGGATCAAAAAAAAAATCCCCTCACCATATAATAATCAAAACACAAAACATACAGAATAAAGAAAGAATATTTAGAGCTGCAAAGGAAAATAGTCAAGTAACATATAAAGATAAACCTTTCAGAACTACACCTGACTTCTCAATGGAGACCATGAAAGCAAGAAGTTCCTGGATAGATGTGTGACAGACACTAAGAGATCACGGATGCAAGCCCAGACTACTATACCCAGAAAAGCTTACTTTCACCATCGGTGGAGAAAACAAGATATTCCATGACAAAAACAGATTTAAAGACTATGTATCCACAAACCCAGCCTTACAGGAAGTACTAGAAGGAAAACCTCAACCTAAGGAAGCTAACTACACCCACAATAGCACAGACATCTGATAACACCTCACCAGCATAACACAAAGAAGGGAAACACACAAACCTGAAAAGTTCTAGAAAAAAAAAGAATCAGACTCACCCAGGAGAAGTAGAAGATTGGAAATAATCAAACTGAGGGCTGAAGTCAACAAAATAGAAACACAGAAAACAATCCAAAGAATCAATGAAACAAAGAGCTGGTTCTTTGACAAAATCAACAAGATTGACAAACCCCTATCCAAACTAATCAAAAGGCAGGAGAGAACACCCAAATTAATAAGATCAGAAATAAAAAGGGGGACATAATAAGAGACACTGAGGAAATACAGAGATACATTATGTCTTACTACAAAAGCATGTACTCCACAAAATTGGAAAATGTAAAAGAAATGGACAATATTTTAGATAGATACCATATACCAAAATTAAATCAAGACGAGGTGAGTAATTTAAATGGACCTATATGTCATGAGGAAATAGAAGCTGTCATCAAAAACCTCTCAACCAAATAAAGCCCAGGGCCAGATGTTTCTAATGCAGAATTCTATGAGAACTTCCAAGAAGAGCTAATACTGATACTCTTTAATGTGTTCCACATAATAGAAACAGAAGGGTCATT
Source organism: Myodes glareolus (assembly GCF_982192425.1). NCBI lineage: Eukaryota > Metazoa > Chordata > Mammalia > Rodentia > Cricetidae > Myodes > Myodes glareolus. The sequence continues at coordinate 13,616,412 of NC_142036.1, read as the reverse complement.
GTCAAATTCTTTTAATTAAGTTACAGTTTATACGTATACCAAAACCACACAGAGACATAACCAAGAAAGATAATTACAGACCAATCTTATTCATGAACATCAATGCAAAAATTCTCAATAAAATACTGGCAAACTGAATCCAAAAACACATAAATAAAATCATCCATCATGATCAAGTAGGTTTCATCCCAGAGATGCAGGGCCAGTTCAACATACGAAAATCTATCAATGTAACCCATCATATAAATAAACTGAAAGATAAAAACCATATGATTATTTCAGTAGATGCTGAAAAATTGTTTGACAAAATTCAACACCCCTTCATGATAAAGGCCTTGGAGAGATTAGGAATACAAGGATCATATCTAAATATAAAAGCAATATACAGAAAGCCAACAACAAACATCAAATTAAATGGAGAAAAAGTCAAAGCAATTCCACTAAAATCAGAAACAAGGCTTTCCACTCTCTCCATATCTCTTCAACACAGGTCTTGAAGTTCTAGCAATAGCAATAAGACAACATATGAAGATCAAGGGGATTCAAATTGGAAAGAAAGAAGTCAAACTTTCATTATTTGCAGATGATATGATAGTGTACATTAGTGACCCCAAAAACTCTACCTGAGAACTCCTTCAGCTGATAAATACCTTCAGTGATGTGGCAGGAAACAAGATCAACTCAAAAAAATCAGTATCCTTCCTATATACAAAGGATAAAAAACTGAGCAGGAAATCAGAGAAACATCACCTTTCACAATAGCAACAAACAACATAAAGTATCTTGGGGTAACACTTACCAAGGAAGTGAAAGACCTATTTGACCAGAAATTTAAGTCTTTGAAGAAAAAAATTAAAGAAGATACCAGAAAATGAAAATACCTCCCATGCTCTTGGACAGGGAGGATCAACATCGTAAAAATGACAATCCTACCAAAAGCAATCTATAGATTCAATGCAATCCACATCAAAGTCCCCAAAAGAATTTTCACATACTTTGAAAGAACAATATCAACTTCATATGGAAAAACAAAAAACCCAGGATAGCCAAAACAATCCTATTAAAAAAAATACTTCCAGAGACATTACCATTCCTGACATCAAGCTTTATTACAGAGCTACAGTAATTAAAACAGCTTGATATTGGCATAAAAACAAAGACATTGACCAATTGAATTGAATTGAAGACCCAGATATTAATCCACATACCTATGAACACCCAATTTTTTACGAAGAAGCTAAAATTATACAATGGAAAAAAATAAAGCATCTTCTACAAATGGTGCTAGAGTAACTGGATGTCAACCTGTAGAAGAATGAAAATAGATCCATATCTGTCCCCATGCACAAAACTCAAGTCCAAATGGATTAAAGACCTCAATTTAAATTTGACCACACTGAACCTGATAGAAGAGAAAGTGGGAAGTAACCTTTAATGCATGGGCACAGGAGACCACTTCCTAAATATAACCCCAGTAGCACAGACAGTAAGAGCATCAAAAAATAAATGGGACCTCCTGAAACTGAGAAGCAAAGGACACAGTCAATAAGACAAAAACACAGCCTACTGAATGGGAAAAGATCTTCATCAACCCCACATCAGACAAAGGACTGATCTCCAATACATATATATATATATATATATATATATATATATATATATATATCAAGAAAGTAGACATTAAAATTCTAAATAACCCAATTAAAAAATTGTGTACTGAACTAAACAGAGAATTATCAACAGGAGAATTTCAAATGGCCAAAAGATGCTCAAGGACTTATTTAACTTCCTTAGCTATCAGGAAAACACAAATCAAAACAACTCTGAGATACCATCTTACACCTGCCAGAATGGCTAAGATCAAAAACACTAATGATAGCTTATAATAGACAGGATGTGAAGTAAGGGAAATACTCATCCATTGCTGGTGGGAATGCAAACTTGTGCAACCACTTTGGAAATCAGTGTGGCGGTTTCTCAGAAAATTGTGAATCAACCTATCTCAGGATTCAGCAATACCACTCTTGGGCATATACCCAAAAGATGCTCAATTATACTCTAAAAGCATTTATTCAACTATGTTTATAGTAGCATTATTTGTAATAGCCAGAACCTGGAAACAACTTAAATGCCTCTCAACTGAAGAATGGATAAAGAAAATGTGGCACATTTTCACATTAGAGTACCACTCAGCAGAAAAAAAAAATGACATCTTGAATTTTGCATGCAAATAGATGGAATTAGAAAACACTATCCTGAGTGAGGTAATCCAGACCCAAAAAATGAATATGATATGTACTCACTCATAAGTGGATACTAGCCATAAACAAAGGACATTGAGCCTATCTTTCATTATCCTAGAGAAGCTAAGTAATAAGGTGAACCCAAAGAAAAGTATAAATAGACCCACCTGGAAATTGGAAACAGACAGGATTGCCTGACAAAATTTGGGAGCATGGGGGCTGATGGTAGAAAGAAGGAATAAGAGGAAGAGGAGGGGAGAAGGAGGGATTGGGGAGAACTTGAGGGAATGGGATAGTAGAGATGGAGGAAGGACATATATGAGAGCAAGGAAAGAGATATCCTGATTGAGGGAGTCATTATGGGGTTAACAAGATATCTGACTCTAGAAAAATTCCCAAGAATCCACAAGGATGACCCCAGCTACAACCCTAAGCAATAGAATAGAGGGTGCCTTAACTGGCCTTGCCCTGTAGTCAGACTGAATATCTTAAATATCACCATACAACCTTTGTTCAACAACAGATGGAAACAGAGGCAGAGACCCATATTGGAGCACTGGACTGAGCTCCCAAGGTCTAGGAGAAGAGTGGAAGAAGTGAGAGTATGAGCAAGGAAGTCTAGACCATGAGGGGTTCACCCACTGAGACAATGTGCCTGAGCTATTGGGAGCTCAGCAATTCCAACTGGACTGGAAGTGAACGAGCATCTGAATGTGGCTGACAGTTGGGGCAGACTGAGGGGCCAATGACAGTGGCACTGGGATTTGTCTCTACTTCATGTACTCGCTTTTTGGGATCCCATTCTCTTTCAACCTAGATGTAGTAGGATGGGCTTTGGACTTTCCACAGGGCAGGGTGCCTTGCCCTCTCTTAGGATTGGAGGGAGGTGGGGGGAGGGTATGTAGAGGGAGTGGAAATTTGGATTCTTATTTTTTAAAGTAATAATAATAATAATAATAAATAAAAAGAAACCTGACAGTGGAACCACATACTTTTAATACTAGTAGCCACACTAGTTGCCATAGTCATAGTAACCGGGCAGTGCACACCTTTAATTCAAGACCTAGAAAAGATTATAAAACAGGAGGAGACAGCTTACAGTCATGGACTCTTTCTGAACTTTCTGGAGACTGTTCCACCATTTTCAGACTGAGGTTGAGATAAGAGCCAGTGTCTGGCTTCTTTTCTGGTCTCCAGGTTGAAACCCAATTTTTGTCTCTGAGTTTTTATAAATCATGCTTCAGTGATTGTTTGTGGTAATTTTCTTTTGGGCATCAAGGAAATTTTTGGAACATCTGGCAGCCTCTCCCTTGTAGATCAGAGTGAGCAGTGTGAGAGAAGGTCCTGCCTTTTAACTCTAAAGGGGACTTTGGTACAAGCAGGGCTTGAGAATGGCATGGAGAGCTCTGGGCCTTGACTGGAGGGAAGGAAGGAAGGAAGGATGTATGTGGTTTCAGAGGAGTGTTAGAACCACCAAACAGAAGACTCTAGGAGGAGCATGTTTGGGGTGGCCTTGTAGGGCAGTTGCAAGGTTGTACTGACACTGTTAGAAAACCTCCAGCCTTCTTAAAGCTGAAGGGAGAAGGATGGGCAGGAAGCATGCGAGAGTAGCCATCTCACTGGCTCACAAAAGAGACTCTTAACCACTCCAGGAGGATTTCTGAATTTGTATATCATTGTTGATATTAATTTCTGCTGGTTTTGACTTTCTTACTTTCCCCCTCTTTTTCTCTTGCTCCATTCATCTCTCATTTCCTCTCCCTTCTGGTGTGTAAGTTTGTGAGTGTGTAGCATCTCTGCACACTGGATGCCTTAGTCTAGTAGATCTTCTGGGATCATTGCTGGCCAAGGAACCCATGGCTGGAGGTAGGTGAGAGATCCTCAGAGTCACCACGGGTAGTTGGAGGATCCAGACCTTCCTGGGATGGACTCAGGCTGACTGACTGGGTGGATTGTAGACTTATAAACAGGCCTGGAGGTGAGCTATGGGGAGGCCAGGTTCCAAATGTCTGTAGTGAATGGGCCCAAGGTGGGAATGAGGTGGAGTATACTACACTGTGGAACCTAATGAAGTGACAGTGAATGGGTACACTGTCCAAAGGGGCACAGGTAAATTTTTGCAATATTTTCTCAGTATAGGCCTTTGTGCCAGCCATCTATCTGATGCCACTTTGACCGTCACTTTCTGAAAAGCTACTAGTATAGCCTTTCTGAAAAGATTTCTGATTGGTACTGACACTACAGTAGGCTGATTCTCATGCCTATTCCTGTGAGCTTCCCCTCTAAACCCGACTGGAGGACAGACCAGGTGGAGCTTTTGCTGCTACCAATGTGGGGCAGATGCCACTTTGGGTCCTTGGTGTCATGGTGTCCCAGGGACTGTGGGGTGTCTGTTGCTCTTGCAGGCTTTACTGCCACCAGGAGTCGCCTGCCCGCATCATGGTGGCAGGTGCCGGCTGATCCTGTCTTTCTGTAGCGTCTCCCCTGAATGGTCAGCTTTGATGGAGAATCCTGAAATAAGATGACAGAGTAAGGATGACTAACCCCAAGTTACCAAGGAATGCAGACACTCAGGGGCAGCTGAGTGGTTGGGCTTAGCACAAAGCCAGGCAGAGTCTGGGTCTGAGGGCTCAGTTTTGGCTGCTGCTTTTCTTAGAGTGGTAGCTCCAGTCAGACCTGCTGTGATACCAACTTGTTCAAAGTCCTCTCAGGGTCTCAGAGCCTTCTCGACGAGCAGTGAACATGGTGGGTGTCACATGTGGGCAGAGCTTGCGTCACAATCTGAGCACTGGGTGCCTCGGGGCCAGTTTTATGTGTGACGTGTGACACTGTGTGTATATCCACTACTATAGTAACCACAGTGCCTCAGGCTGGCACAAATTCCCTCCACTGTTGACTGCTTCCAGGCCTCTTCATAGCAGGATCCCCCGGGGGTGACATTGATAGGAGACGCCCTCAGTCCTCCACTCTGGGAGGGATGGCATGAGTGGGCCAGGCTAGAGGGTTCCCTTTCCACTTATGATATGGTTTTTTTGTGTGTGTGTATGCGTGTGTGTGTATGTATTGTATGTATGTATGTATGTATGTAAATATTGGCTCATGTCCCTACTTGGATTGTTCCTGTCATCTTAGAATTGAGAGTGAGGTGTTGAGGCCTCTCGGAGGTACCTGCTCACCTGGATAGCTTCGTTCATCTAGGAATAGCTTAGGTGTGTTTCTGGCTCTCTGAGTGTCACTGTGGAACCAAGCTCCCCAAACTCTCCAAGGTACAGACTCTAGCAGAAACTTCTTGGCTTGTGGCTCCTTCACTTTGGCAGGATTCAGTGTCCCCTGGTGTCTATTTTACCTTATAGTGTGAATCCTTCAACCTTGAGCTCTTCTCTGCAAAGATCAAAGTTTCCTGACCCCATGCACAATGGCTCTGTCTGCGTGTGGAGTTGTACGATGTCAGGTGGGGGCATGGTAGAGACTGCTTGATTATGCCATGGGTACTCTTATAGATGCACTAACAGTATGGCTATACCAGAGCCTGGGGCTATCAACCCTTACTTACTGTGGCTGTATAGGCTCAAAGCTGAGACCCCAGGACCAGCCTAGGGTCCCACATATTCTTCCTGGCTAGCCAGTGTAGTTAAGGGAACCAGGGCTTGTGGAGCTGATCTGAACCATGTGGAAGGTATTCATAGAGAAGGAGGCTCATACAGAATTCTCCTCCTGTCATATTGTGAAGGTTCATTTGTCTGAAGCCTCTCCAGGAGTCCCCTGCACTTCCTGTAATGGCCTTCTGCCCATAGCTACCCTGTGGCTCTAGGACAGATGGGATATGTGGCAGGTAGATGTCCTGTGGTCAGCACTGGGCCAGATTTGGAGGAATGATGGGATGGTTCATAGGTCCTGGGGGTCAGTTCAGCAAAAACACAGGACCTGTTGGTACTAGTGCCCTAGTGAGAAACATACTCTACCTTCACAGTGACACAACCTCATGGTTCAGATGTGCATGCTCAACCTACCTTCTCTGTACTTCTATGGTTGGGAAGACAAAGGAAAAGGAGAGGGGGCAACAAGTAAGTGCTGGGGTTTACAAGGGGCTTCTCAGGACAGGGATCCACAGAGAGAAGTAGTAATCTCCCAAGGAACCAAAGTGGTCAACCAAGTCCCCATCAGGAGCCAGAGGGAAAGATTTTGGCATGGTCTCCCTGGTCTTCTGTAGCCGTAGGCAGGACAAGTATAGAGTGGGCAGTCCCACCCCAGAGTAGGATAATGCAGGTCCTCTGGGTGTGGAGCCTCAGGGTGGTTACCACAGGCATTTCATCTCTTAATAGATCTGTAATGGTCCGAGAATGGGGCACAGAACCTTTCATGGGAGATCAGTAGTCTGAGAGATCCTTCTGCCGTTTGTATGACCACCGGCTCCTATGTAGAAGAAGTCAGTCCCAACTTCAGGAACCTGCTCCCATTAGTCTTGTATTGATCCAGGTAAACACAAGCACATGTACCCTGTAGTTACCAAGTGCCTGATGACTCCCCGATGAGACTGTGATGCAGGCACTTTCTCTTGTGGGTGCCAGATCAGGATTTCCAAATCAAGGGTTTCTGGCTATTTGTTTAAGGCTGTCTGAGTCTAGCTTGGAATGTTTCCAAGTCTTACAGAAAGATCTCTAGAGCTCTTCCTATCGGAAGGGGATATTGGTCCAGGTGAAGAACTAAGTGGCTTCTGGTGGAATCCCTGGCTTCTGAGAGAGAGGATGTTGGGAGCAGATAATAGGGTACTTTGAGAACTCTGTGTTTTGTGAGAAATGCCATGTGGGGGCTACCATAAATCATTGGGACTCAGTGGTTAAGAATCAGTAATTGACTCTTAGGTGTCTGCTCCTCTAGGTTCATTGTTTTTGGAGCTGAGGACTCTGCTGGGGCCCAATGGTTCCCAGTGGGTTTTTGCTGCTGGCTACATCACTGTGGTAGCTACCGTAGTATCACAGTAGAAGATCCCTTCACAAAAAGCCCTGTTGTGGAAAAGGCCTTTAGTATCTGAAGGTCTAGGGTCCAGTGGCAGCGCAGGCAGCAGTGCAGACTCATGGGCCATCCTGAGCAGAAGTCTAACCTGCTGTCCTGTGATTGTATCTCTCCAGGAAGGCTCGGGAAGCTGGACCTGGTGCTGCCACGGGAGTATCTTGCTACATCACTTAGTCTCTCAATGTGATCCTTCCTGGATGGTGCTGGGGAGGCTGCTGATGGAGAGATGACAGGGACTTCTGGAAAAGCCTGCCTCTGGGTGGCTTCATGACTGACATGCTGCCTTTGTCCCCTGGAGGGGACGTTGGTGATGTCTTGAGACCCTGATATGTGGGCAGAGGAAGGGCAGAAGCTGCAAGCAATGTGAAGACAATCCAGACTTTGTGCTTTAAGGCACGCCGGCCCTTTCCTCTTTGAACACCACGAGGACTATGTAGACCCATCCTATACAGACCCGTATAGGTCTCCCTGTCTGTGTGGAGCATCTGCTGCCCTTTAACCCGTGTCTGCTCTTACAAGTTATTATTCTTCCCTTCACAGCACTTACGTGATGTCATGACAGTTGTTCACTAATGGTCTTCTGCCTAGTCACCCCCTGTTCCTGGGGGTCACCCTGGTATTTCTCCCTGCCTGACAGCAGGGACCTGACCCTGGAACACAGGGCACAGGCTTTCCTTTCTCTCAACAAAGTGGTCAGACTTTGCTCATTAGGATTGTCAGGGGTGAGTGAAAGGGAATCCTATGGAAAGAACTTATTTTTCTGTTTCCCTTGTTGGTCCTTCTCATCCTCAGCATGAAGTTGATCCAAGTGTGCTGCTCTGTGTGCTGCTCTACCCTTGTAAACCTTCTTTATGCTTCCCACGAGCAAATGTGTCGGACTTTGTTCTTCCATGGAGGGGCATTTGCCTGTTTCTGTTGGAGGCTGTTGCAGATATGCTGCTGTGTAACAATTATGCAGCTGCACTTAGGGCTCCACTGCTGATGGAGGAGTGGTTCCAGTGTGCCCAGTAGCAATGTCTGCTAGTTCTTGGTGAGCAGTCCTGCCCTCCAGTCGGACAAGTTCTGCTTGCTGCTTCTGAGCTCTACATTCTGGACAATTGGTGCAGGTCTGTCTTTTAGCCCACCCTACAGATTATCTTTAGTGATGTCCCCATTAACTTGAAATTGCCATTGTATTGTGTTGAAGTAGGACTGAGAATGTGATCTAATACTTGAGCATTCTCCTGGCAGGCACATGGCCCTTGGTTCAATGGATAGCAACACAGTGTTAAGCTAAGTTCGGTGGCAAGTGCTACATTTATAGTATAAATGCAAGGTGGGTTGTAGACAAAGTGTATGTACTCCCCACTCATGTACTGGGCACCACCTGCTGTATAACCTGCAGAGTCCCCTGCTATTCCTGCACTATGTGAAGACCCAGTGTGGCTTGCTTCCTTTCCCCTTGCTTGTAAGTTGGAGCAATTTACAGCTTCCCCTTTTCTGTTGCAATGAATGATGTTCTTTGTCCTGTTTTTCCATACTGCCCTTAATGAGGGATCTCAGGTCAGAGTCTATTTTCACAACTTGCTTGGCAGATGGTACTTAAGTACCTAGCCCTGCAGTGGTTTACGGGGATCAGAATCTGTGCCACTGTGTAAGCAGAGAGCCTAATCTTTTCTCTTTCTTTCTTTCTTTCTTTCTTTCTTTCTTTCTTTCTTTCTTTCTTTCTTTCTTTCTTTTGCAATATTCCTACTGTGACACAGTCACCACAAAGTCCTCCATCATCAGTGTTGTCTTTGGGTACATGGCTTTACTTAGGAACAGATCTGTAGTAGAGATGCTGTTGCTTCTGATGTGTTCTGACTCAGAGCGGAAGGACTCAGAGCTCTGCAGTGGGATCCTGGTTGGCTCCTGACTAGTCCTGGGTCTAAGACTTGATCTAGGAGAGGAAACTCTTGCTGGGATAGACACACTTATCCTTCCTCTACCACTTTGGTGTCTGACAGGGCTCTTGGATGGGGTTTTCTTACTAATGCCTGGGGTGCGGACTTTGTGTCTCTCTCCATCTTAATTTGGTCCTGCATGTTATCTTTCAGATTCCATATTCCCAAAATATCCTTAAAGGCTTTGTTCCCACCTCTCCAATCTGGTATTTAATAGTGGCAGTTACCCTGGGGCTGTGTATAGATTCTCAGTTTGAACCTGGTGTATCTAGGGTAACATAGGCAAAATGAATACAGAGGCGTTAGCTTTCAGTTCTTTCCCCAATTGTGGGCCGGGTGACCACAATCTCCTTTCAAGGTCTGAGTAGGAATGGCCCCTGTGAAGCAGATGCTAGGAACAACCAGCAATGACGGGTCCTGGTGGCTCTGGAAAGGCTTTAATTTCCGGGCATTGGCCGAGGTGGGAAGTCTGCTTAGTGTACTGACTCACCTGCTTCCCACCTGTGCTCCATGGGCTTTGCTTCCAAATGGGGCCCCACTGCCCTCATTGGCCATGGGTTCCTTTGGAACGTATTTTAGAAATTCGGAGACCATTTCTACTGTTCCTAAGACAAGCTCAGGGCAGTCAGAAAGCCCCTGTCTGAGTGTGAGTGACTGTTCACCTTTTCTATTGCTGCAGAAGGGCTGTTCTCAATGCTTTCCCTATCCAGGACTAGTGAGTGACTGCCTAGGCTACAAGTGGCACAGAAGCCTAGTTTCAGAATCTACTTTTTATGGTGATTAATTTTGTTTCCTTGAAGACTTGAGGCCTTTACAGATGCTTGGATGTATCGGACCCTAGCCCTGTATTTTCCCACAGCGAGGATTCCATAACTACTGTTTAAAAGTAGTTCTGGGGGATTGTAATGACTGACATCAGGATTCTGATCTCTTGTGGAGAGCAAGGGACACAGATCTCCTCTCCTGATGTGGCATTGTGAAGGGGAGTATGGCGTTCATAAAGATGCTCCTAAGACTTAGGAAACATAGATGCCTCAGGTGAAAATACATCCCAGAAAGCCTCTTCTACAGATGCCTCATGAGTAGGCATAAATATTATCTGGGTGGTCAGTTCTCTGACCTCACAGGTTGGTTTCAGCAGCTTGGACATCCTGGAAAATGGCAAAGGGCTAGCTTCATATTGCTGGAATCTGTGTGTAATTTGGTTGCGTCTGTGAAGGAGCTTTGAGGGAGTTTGTTTCTTTTGAGAGTTGGAATGCATGGGGGCGAGTGGGATGTGTTCTACTGCCATCCCAGAGGAGGGACTTGCCTGGAGGTTGACAACTGCATTGACTGTGGTTTGCTGTGAGGAGACCCGGTAAAAAGTGGTTGAACTGTGAAACCGCAGTATAATTAGAACCTCACAGGTGCAGGCAGCTCTTGCATTTTCTGCCTAGAGGTTCTTGCTGCCTCCGGACTGGGTGGGCACTGTGGGAGTGCTAAGTGGGCACAACATCAGGCTTGACCAATGCAACTGCCAGAAACTGGGCCCAGAGGAAGCTGGCTACCTAAGCTGCCCTGCTGAAGTCAGTCAACAGCTGCTCTTCCAGAAGGTTCGGCATATTTCTGCCTTTCTGTAAAGCAGCTGGAGTTTTCTCTGGATGAAAAACAAATCAACTGCTGAAATCTCAGAGGTGCCCTGGTAAGCCAAGCTTAGAGTAGGAGGATGTACCAGCGCTTCCATGGGAATAGCTGGGAAATGTTTGTTGTGTTATTGGCTTGTTGGGAATAATTAACAAATTTAATTTCAGCTCAAGTGGCCATGTTCGAGGAGTGAATTGAAGATTCTTGAGGCTGCATTGTTGGAGACAAGGGGACATATTGCTAGAGACTGAGAGGGTACTTGGAGTGACATGACGTGCCTCAGCTCCTGCTTGCCTACTCCTGTAGTACGGAGCAGAGGAAAAACTATCAAAACACCTGCTTAAGGCAGATTGATTTGGGACCATGGGTCAACCGAGAGCCCATTACAGGTGGGGTTTGTGGCTGTGGAGCAGACAGGGCTTGAATCACTGAGAAGACATCGGGATCTGGAGGACCAGAGTCTACGTGGGACAGAGGAACATGAGGAGCACAAATGGTGAGGCTCTTTCTAAACAGACCGGTCAGGGAGCTTGCTGTCTTTGCATGCCACAAGGACATGTTTACCGGAAGCTGGAAACGGAACAGTGACAGGGTTGGGTCAGTACTGAGTGTTTGACGCCATTATGAAAACTCCAGACTTCCGTCCCTTTATTTTCACCAGTAACTTTATTCATCTACATTCCATCCCACAGCATGATATTTGAACACTTGTGCTGTGGGTATCAGAGGTCAGGGATTGGCACAGAACTGTGTAAATATTTAATATTTTCTATCTCTGTCCTTCTCCTTCCTCTCACCTCTCATCTTTCTCTGCCTGATTTGTGTCACCTGCACCTGAGAGTCTACTTAGCTGGGTGGGGCCAGTTCTCTGGGTCTGTCTAGGCAGATCATGCAAAGATGAATCTGGTCACCAGGAGACATCTGAGATCTGCTCTGTAGTCTGTGCTCTGTAACCTGCTGACGTGACCTGCCTTTGTGACCTGACTCCAAGGTGCTCTGACTAACCACATGGTTGGACCTGGAGTTGGAGTGTGGAGTGGCTTGAGAAGCTGGCTCTGTCATTCCCTAGTTGTGTAGATACCCCATCAGTATTATGAAAAATGGCGCACTCTAAACTCTAGGATGAACACCCAATCTCTTTTCCTTCCCTATCCACCCCCACTATATACAGCTTTTCTAGTGATGATTGTGTTTCTCTGTTCACACAGCAGGGGGCAGCACAGAGCCTCGGCGTGAGGCTGGACAGTCACACCATTATCGGAGATGGCTAGAAAGAGGGGACCCTCTTCAGTGTCCTTCAGTACCTTCTCTTTAGTCGTAATTCCCCTTGTGCTTGCTGAGCTCATACGTCCACACAGGACTTGGGAATCCAGCCTGGTGGTATGAGGAGTCTCAGAGTCATGAGCCTTGAGAAGCCTTTCCCAAATTGCAGTATAAGCCCATGTCCCCAAATTTGTGACCCATGAGAGAGCGCATGATTCCTTTCAACCTAATTCATGACAGGACATTCATCTGTTTCCACAGCCAGACAGGGATCCAACCACTTCCTCCCTCCCTCTGCCAAGAGCCACCTGGTGTCATTAGGTGCAGTGATGTTGGTGACCACAGAGGGAAGCAGAGGCTTATTTATGGCCTCCTGCTGGCTGGGTGAGCTGAGAAGGTGCAGTCCTCTATAGGACTCCAGTGGTCCTGTAGAGGATTTTCCCCCTGAACACATAAAGGAGATAGAGACTTTTCAGAGGAGGTCAATTGTTAAAACTCAATGTTTTGCTCATAAATAAGATTCCTGCTGCTATACAACTTATCTATGTGGCTGCAGATTTTGGTCATGTTTCTGAGTCAGGGCTTATCAGGGATTATGTGGTGATGTTAGTCTGTTCCTACTTTCCTCAATGAGCTTTCTGGAAGAAACCCAGAGGTTGCTTTTCTTTCTACAAAAGCAAGAGACGTGAAGGCACTAATGATAAACCTGGGGAAAGTACGTGGCATACTTCTTAGACATTCATACCAAGGGTGGCTACTGCTATCCCTGCTGAAAACAGATCAGTCTGCATATTTGTAGAAATTTCAGTGGTCAGGAAAGAAATATGGTAAGCGTTGGAGGGGAGTAACAGCTGGAATTAAGTAAGACAGGGTCAGAGATAAAGTGTTCACAAGAGATGGAATTTTTAAAAATTCTATAGTTCTGAAACATTACAGCTGTAACTGTCATGTTGAAACCCCTTACCACTGTAGACACCCTTCTGAGGATGTAGTGTTGCTGGTGGCCACAGTGGGAAGCAGAGGTTTATTTATGGGCTCCTGTTGGTTAGTAGGATAGAGGCTGGAGTTAGGAAAGTGCAATCTGACTCCAGTCATTCTGCAGTGGATTATTCCCCTGAATACGGGGAGGAGATAGAAAATTTTGAGAGGAGGTAATTCAATAAAACCCAATGGTTTCCTCAAATTGTATAAGATACCTGCTGCTGTAGAACCTATCTCGGTGACTGTAGGTTTTGTCCATGTATCTGAGCCAGGGCTTTTCAGGGACTCTGTGGTGATGTTACTCTGTTCTCACTTTACTTAATGAGCTTGTTATATATTCATTCATTCATTCATTCATTTATTTATTTATTTATTTATTGTGTATATGATATTCTGTCTGTGTGTATGCCTGCAGGCCAGAAGAGGTTACCAGACCTCCTTACAGATGGTTGGAAGAGCAGGCAATGCTCTTAACCTCTGAGCCATTTCTCCAGACCCCTAATTAGCATTTTGGAGGGAGCTGAGAGGCTGCTTTTCCTTCTACAAAAATAAGAGACACGAAAGCACTAATAATAAACCTAAGAAAGGTGTGTGACACACTTCTTAGATATTCATAGCAAGCGTGGGTGCTGCTATCCCCCACTGAGAGCTGATCAGCCTGTGAGCCTGAAGAAATCCCAATGGCCAAGAGTGGAATACACTATGGATTGGAGGTGACCAACTGATAGAACTCAGACAAGGTAAGGGATAAATCATGTTCACAAGATACTGGATTTATAAAATTTCTAGAGATCAGAGAGATGACAGACAGAACTCTCAGGTTGAAAGTTATTACTGTAGCAGGTCTCCTTCCGAGGAATCACCACGTCTGAGGAAATATTACACCGTGTGGGACAGCCTTGAAAACACTGGCTTGGAACCAAGAGCAGCAGCCAGAGTGTACAGCCTTGGAGAACATCCATCATGTGGAAATCTCAACACGCTCAAATAATATCGAAAAAGTTTAATCCATTTTAAATACCTTAACTATAAACTCAACTTAAAATAGTTTTGAAGAATAAAGTATCACAGTTAAATGGATGATTTTCACAAGATTTACCTTCCACTTCAAAAAATGTAAGAATTATGATGACAAATAAAAAGAAAATTTGAATTCCAGAAACAGAACCAGAGTAATATTGGGTTGCAAATACATTCAGATGACTGAAAATGTATTTTTGTATGTCAAAATGTTATTTGTATGTCAGGAAATATCAGAAAGGATTGAGCTTGTTCAGAGGGGACACTCTGGCTTCTTCTGCCTTTTCTCTCCCAGGTGAATTTGTAGATGCTGCATTTGACACCATTTTACCCCAACCTCAGCTAACATTGTCTGACTCACTCCTGCCACACCCAGTAACTGTTACCTAACTCCTCAAGTTGTCTGGGTAACCAGCAGGTCTGGGAGCCTGAAGAAGCCCTTTGTCCACTGTCAGTGTCTCCCATGCCAGGCAGTGGCCACAACTGAGGGTTTTAGCCTCGCTTCGTCCAGGATGTTATCTGTGAGCTGGGGCATGAGGCTGGTAGAAAGACCAGTGATCCCCAGGGCCCCACTCTTGCTGGTTGCACTCTGGGTGCTGCTCCTGGTTCCCGGCCAGTGTTTTCAAGGACCTCCCACCTGGCGCTACACCTCCTCGGAGGTGGTCATTCCTCGGAAGGAGATCTACCATGGTAAGGGATTTCAAGCACCAGGACGGATCTCCTACAGCTTGCGTTTTAGGGGCCAGAGACATATCATCCACCTGCGAAGAAAGACACTTATTTGGCCCAGACACTTGCTGCTGACAACTCAAGATGACCAAGGAGCTTTACAGATGGATTACCCTTATTTCCCTGTAGATTGTTACTATATTGGCTACCTGGAGGGGATCCCTCAATCGATGGTCACTTTGGATACTTGCTATGGGGGCCTGGACGGGGTCCTGATGTTTGATGACCTTGCCTATGAAATCAAACCCCTCAATGATTCACACAGGTTTGAGCACATTATTTCCCAGGTAGTAGCTGAATCTGGTGCCGTGGGGCCTGTGAATGAATGGAAGCACATGGACCATAGCACAGGCCCCTCTTTATCTAGACCAAATTCCAATGTGGCTCCCAGAATGTCTAGTAGAGACTACGCTTCACATCCAGCTGCTATAAAAGGCCATTTTCAAGCAACCTACTCGGTACATGTTATAGCCAGGACTATTGATAGGAGTGCCCGGTATTTGTTTTCACTAATCAGCTTAATGGACAGTTTTATGTCCAGCATTCACATGCGTTACTATGTTATTATGTTATCTGTATATAACAGAGGAGATCCATTTCCACATGACTTCAAAATGCCGGGAGGGCCTATTCATAATTACTATTTGTCAAACTTTTACTACAGATTTAGGCCTGATGCATCAAGCTTAATTAATAATTACGGGCCTCAGGATGATGACGCTGTTCCAATTGCACGTGGTGTATGTAGTCCCAATGGCCTAACCCTTATTGGTAAAAATGGCCGAGCTTATATATTTATGTCTATGTTCGTAACCAATCGTGTTGGGAGGAATATGGGTCTGAATCTTGATGATGAGACTTGCTGTTTTTGCCAGAGAAGAGCAACCTGCATTATGTTCAAGAATCCTAGGTTAACAGATTCTTTCAGCAATTGTTCCGTTGCAGAGTTAAACCAAATACTCAGTACCCCTGGTGTGATGGAATGTCTTTTCTCTGACTTTACTACTTATTATAATGAAACACATACCTATAAAGTTTGTGGAAATTCCATACTAGATGAAGGTGAGCAATGTGACTGTGGCTCAAACAAGGCATGTTATGCAAATCTGTGCTGTCAGAATAACTGCAGATTCTCAAAGGGTAGCATTTGTGATAAGGAACCATGTTGTGCAAACTGCACCTACAGTCCTTCTGGGACACTTTGCAGAAGTGTCCAGAACATTTGTGATCTTCCAGAGTACTGTAATGGGAGTATACTCACTTGCCCAACAGACTTTTATCTGCAAGATGGAACCCCATGCTCAGAAGAGGGCTATTGCTATAAAGGAAACTGCACCGATCGTGATATACATTGCAAGGAAATCTTCGGTGTAAGTGCCCGTGCAGGTAATAAAAGGTGTTATGACATCAATAAGGAAAGCTATCGGTTTGGACATTGTCAGAGAAGACAAGAAAGCCTCGTATTCAGAGCTTGTGCCGAAAACGATAAGATGTGCGGAAGGTTGCAGTGTACGAATGTCACCCACCTTCCACACTTGCAGGAACACGTTTCATTCCACCAGTCAGTTATTTCTGGATTTTCCTGTTTTGGGCTCGATGAGCATCGAGCAACAGAATCAACAGATGTTGGACGTGTGAGATATGGTACTCCCTGTTCCCAAACTAAATTCTGCGATCATGGGTCTTGCAATGGATCTTTAACTGAACTGGATTACGACTGCACCCCAGAAAAGTGCAATTTCAGAGGAGTATGCAATAACCGTCGGAACTGCCATTGTCATGTGGGTTGGGACCCTCCGAACTGCATAGGAGATGGACTTGGAGGGAGTTTAGACAGTGGACCCCTTCCGCTTAAAATGCGCACAATAAGACAGAGCCAAGAACCAGTGGTTTACTTAAGAGTAGTCTTTGGTCGTATTTATGTCTTCATAGGCTCACTCCTCTTTGGGGTGGCCTTTCGTGTAGCAATTACTAGGCTTATCAAGTATGAAGACTTGCAAGCTGCTTTATTTCGTGGGCATGGACATCCTCCTGGACCCAGTATGCCAAAGTAAAAATGAGTTAGCCTCCTGGATCCTGTAAAATAAAGAGAAATGAAAACAGAATACAAATGTCAACAAGAAGACAATAAAACTCAATCCCACAGTTCTGAAGAGCCTGGGTCTATTTTATGGGAACACAGGAGGTGCTGAATTCGGATACCACCTGTCTTTGATAATTTGCTGATACTCGCACTAAAATACATCTTTCAAAATTACAATTTGATGTCTTTTGTAATGTTGGTAAGTTGTTAGGAGCTGCACTAAGCTTGTTCCTTTGTTGGTCAGAGGAGACCTTGAGCCAGGAACGCTCTAGGTCCTGAACTTAGGTCTTTGGGCTAAGGAGTAGTGGGAGTTGTCTACATTTCTTTTAAGAACGTACCTAGGATATTTCTATAAAATGTGGTTCCTGAGCTCTGACACTTTCCCAGTCCTTATCACCATATTTGTCAGTGGTCCTCTCTCCTCCAGCTTGTGGATAGGATTTTCAGGGGTACGGCTTAGAGGAAAGGAGGAGGAAAGGCAGAATTGTGATCCAGGTGAGGAAGTTGTATAGGACCACAGAAGCATTACATCATATGAAGCCAGGGAACTGTTGTTTAGAACATCACCGTTAACACAGATCCATGACTCACTACGTGTACTACCCACACCTTATGGACACAAACTTTCCAGCGCCCCACTGCCAGAACATCACAAAAAACCCAGTCTGATGAAAGGGTAGAAAGCTACTTTTTAATTCCTATATTGCTTGTAAGATTTTGTTGTGCTTTACAGGTTGAAGAAAAGAAGTATATAGTAGAAGACTAGACAATAAAGATGGAAATCAAGAGAGGGTGTGACTGTCCTTTTCCCTAATGCCCTCAGATCAAAAATCATAGTATGTGCCAACTCCGTGAGTTCTCTTTGAGCCCTGTGCTACTGGAGGCTGGCCCTTCAGGCAGCAAAAGTCCTGTGGGTCTTCAGTGTACCCTATCTCTGCATATAGCCTTCTGTCTTGCTTTCATGTTCCCTGAGATATAATCTGTATATTAGATTAGATATAATATGTCTGTACATGCCAGACAATCATTTTCAGTGAAAGGTCTGCTCTGTTAGTATTTAGTATGTGCTAAATTTACTCTAATTCACATGTTTTTCTGAAGTCAAATAACCTTCCCGGAGTCACTGCCTTCTTTGTTGCATCCACACACAAAAGTACACTGAAAATGAAGCCAAGTTGTCTGCAGCATTAGACTGGAGACCACCTCATTCGCTTTGGCTCTGTTCATCCCCAGGTTCCCTCCTGGAATGACAAGAGATGTGTCACACCCCACTACTGTAGAAATGAGGAACATGCCATAGTGACTGCTCTGCCCGTGTCCTGCTCCTCCTAATGATTCTCAACCCCAGCAACATAACAGTTACCACTAGGTCACCAAAAAAGGAGAATGAAGCAGGATCATGGGATTGACTTTTGGTGTGAATAGGGAACACCATGAGTATTTAGAGAGTCTGAAGTTCATCCCTCTAGAGACCATGAAGCCCACTAATAGGTTTAAACCAGACCATAGAAAGTTCACCTTAGGACTTTTCCTTCCCAGCATATCAAGGTATACAGAATGAAGCTGCCTTAGTAGCTAAGTGAGTGAATTATGTTCGTCCAGTGTTCGAAAAAGGCAAAATCCATCCAGCATAGTGACCACTAACCAGAGCCACAGAATCTGTGACAGATGTGCAAGAACTGACCACAGGGGACTCTGCCTTTGTGAGAATTCTTCACTGAGGGAGGCACAAATAACATGCACCCCCTCCCCCTCCTCATAAGGTCTCCTTTGGTCTGGACCAGCAGCCCATTCTTCAGTGGCAGGGTCCTGAGGAGGAGGACTGGGATGAGAAAATAAAGAAGACAGGAAAGGTGTATGTGTATGATACTTAAAGGCTCAGACATGTTATTTTATTTAAAGGGAGGGTAATTGTCCAATGGGAAAACTATGATCTGGGAAGGAGCAATCATCTCTTTAGGTATTAAGACCCAGCTGAGGATCTTCTGAGGTAAACACACTGAGTGTGAAGGAGGAGGGCCAAACTCCCTGTGCAGGGTCAGCTTCTCTGCTCAGAGTGCACTGGACAATCTGGCGTTAGCAGATAGTTTGATGGGGAAGATAGCCATTAGCCCAATTAGCTTCTGAGAGAGAGAGAGAGAGAGAGAGAGAGAGAGAGAGAGAGAGAGAGAGAGAGAGAGAGAGAGAGGAGAGAGAGTTTGGGGATTTAGGGTTAGAAATTTTAGCAGGCCAAATCTTATATGCAGAAAAGAAGTGAAGGCAGGAGCGAAAATAGAAAAGAGACTTCTGTCTTATTTGGGCTCTTACTGCTGTGAAGAGACACCATGACCATAGCAACTCTGGTAAAGGAACCTCCAGTTCAGAGGTTTAGGCCATTATCATCATGGCAGGAATCGCAGCGCCAAGCAGGCAGACACTGTGCTGGAGAGGTAGCTGAGAGTTGTACATCTGTATCCACAGGCAGCAGAAAGTGGATGTCACATTACTTTGAATTCACTGGTTTGAATATTTTAGATCTCAAAGCCCACTCACCCACCACCGATGCACTTCCTCCAGCAAAGCCACACCTACTCCAACAAGGCCACGTCTCCTAATAGTGCTACTCCCTATGAGCCTCAGGGTGCAGGTTCTTTTCATTTCCTGCTTGATGTGGGAAATAGATCTTTTGTCATTTCACGTGTGTTAGTGAAACACTTTGAGTTAGTGTTCACCCACCCCACAGGCACTTTTCACTAACTCTGCTTGGCTCCCTCTAGATGCCAGCAGCAAAACTGGGGCTGTGTTGGTCAGAGTGTTGGGTGGGGCTTCTTCCCCTGGAGGAGCAGGTGTCTGCTTGTCATGGTAGACCACCTGCAAGCTCTCTGCTCTGGGATTGTGAGTCTCAATTTCCTTACATTCATATTTACATCTTTCATACCCAAGTCCCTGTCTAGGTGCCAACTGACCTGAGCCAGCAGGCTGGGTTTTTTTTTGTTTTTTCCTCCAGTGAAACGGTGCTGAGGGGGAGGACCAAGTATGATAAAATAAAGAAGACAGGTGAGTTGGGACCAGGACGTCTTGCATAAGCTGATGGCTTAGACCAGCGAAGTTTGTTAAGAAGCACAGCATCTTACAAACAGCTTGCATGGTAAAATGGGACAGAATCAGCAGAAAGCTTTTATGGAAGGAGAAAAAGTCATCAGGAAGTTAAGAAATGTGCGAAGCAAGCACAGGAAATCACAAGTGCCTCACAGACTATCCGTACTTTGTCCTTGGGACTGATAACCACAGTCCTTTAGTGGGGAACCGTCTGTCCTAGAGTGTGTAGAGGTTGTCTCTACAGCTCTGAGAGCACCCCAGATGTTGACATAGTCTCATTTGCAGTTTCTAGGAGAAGATGGACACTCAGTGGATTTGTGAGAATGAAGGGACCTGCCCTCCTTGCCTGCTTCACCCTACCGTCTGTTGCACAAATTGCAGAGATGTGGCATTTTGTGTCTGGGGATAAATAGCAGTCTTCTGTGAACTGCTAAGGTGCCTTCTGGAAACTTGGTGTCTGTGATCCCTAGAATGTCACCTCCTTCTTGAGAGGACTAGTGGGAAAGCCTTGCTGTGACATTCGGTCAGGGTTTATGAAGACAACTGGAAGTGGAAAGAGGGAGCTTTTGCTGGTCTATGTTCCACCCCAGAGAAGAAGAAGCAGTGTCAAGCTCACTTCCTTAAGTGATGATATTTCACTCCCTGAAAGATCAAATGCTTTTCAGAAATCCTGAGCCTTCTGGTAAGAGCTCTGATAGGTAGGCTATGGTAAGAGTCCAGGAAACGTGGTGAATTGACTTCAGTTCCTTCTGGGGTAGCTCAATCCTGCTGCGTTACAGAGCCAAGCCAGGTCTCACATGACATATTAATTTCATTTCTGCTGCTGTGATAGAATAACATGATTCAAAGCAACTCTGTTTCTGTGGATGGACCCAGAGGAAGAGTCCATAACTGTGGTGAGCAAAGGGCAGATGGTTCAGCTGAAAGTGTGGGATGGTCCCTTGCTGCTTTGACCACAACAGTACCTTTTAGTAACTTTTAGGTGCTGAAACAATAATTTTTGGGGATGGTAAACACCACTTTAATCATTCTCTACTTGTAGTGATATTTCATTTGTATTTTTAATAAAGTTTGCCTGAAGATCAGAGAGTGAAACAGGCCCACTGGTCAGTCTTACAGACCAGGCAGTGCTGACACACACATTTAATCCCAGTAGCCACACTAGTTTGCCATAGAAATCAGGCAATAGTGCTGCATGCCTTTAATCCCAGCACTCGAGGCAAGAGGAGACAGCTCTCACAAGGTCTCATTCTGAGATCCCTGGAGGCAGGATTGCCTTTTCAGACTGAGGTAGAGGTAAGAGCAGAGCCAGTGGCCGACTGTTTTGTTTTTTCTGACCTTCAGGTTGAACACCAATTTCTCTCTCTCTCTCTCTCTCTCTCTCTCTCTCTCTCTCTCTCTCTCTCTCTGGGTTTTTATGAATTGTGCATCACTTCTTCACTTCTACACCTCTTTCCAAATTGAAAGCTTAGCTGGGTGGGTTCTGGTCCTTCCTTTTGTTCCAGAGCAGAGCAAGCCTCCCCTTCATGATCCCTACCTCCTTAAAGCTACAGCCTCTCTTTCAGCACATGTCTTGGCTGTAACAATTAGCTTTCTCATGCACTGTTCTTCCCAAACTGTGTAACTTTGTGTTTCTTTCTATCCAGCTTGATCTTTGTCATTGAGGGTTCCATAAAGTTTAACAGCAACAACCAAGCCACAGACTCAATTTTCCTTTATTTTTTTGTTGAAAACGGACTCTTTCATTATTCAACATCACCTGTTTACAGTTTCCCCTCGCTGTACTCCTCCCACTTCTTCCTCCCCTATTGTCTCTTCTGAAACTGCTCCGTTTCTGCCTCTCATTAGAAAGGAACAGGTTTCTAAGACATAACAACCATACATGACAAAATAAAATATAGTAAGATAAAGCAAAAACCATGACATCGAGGCTGGACAAGCTAACCTGACAGAAGTAAGAGACCAATAGCTTTCACGGGAAGCAGAGACCCACTCATTCACAAACCCGGGAGTCCCATAATAATATTAAGCTGAAAGATATAACACATGTGCAAAGGACTTAGTGAAAGCCAATGTAATCCCTTCTGCTTGCTGCTTTGATCTCTTTGAGTTCATATGAGCCTTGCTCAGTTGACTCTGAGGACTTTGTTCTGCTGGTGTCCTCCAGTTCCTATGGCCTTTGCTCTCTTTCTGCCTCCTCTTCCATGGGTTCCCCTAAATTCTAAGAGGAGGGATTTTAGGGAGTGTAGCGGTGTGTGTTCCAAGGACTTTCTCTCCGTGCGTAATGTATGTCTGCAGGGCTCTGCATTGCTGCATCTGTTCTCATCTGCTTCAGGAGGAAGCTTCTCTGATGATGATGACTCAATAATGCACTGATCTTTGAGAATAGCAGCATTTCATTATTTTATTGGTACTTAAAAATAGATCAGGGTCTCTGGGCTATCTAGTCTCTATCGCTTGGTACCCGGGCAGTATTGTGTATGGTTCTTTGTCACGGAGTGGGCCTTAAGTTAAATCAGACATTGCTTGACTACTCCCACAGGCTCTGGACCACCATTGACTTAGCATATCTTGCAATGAGGGCAGAGTGTAGATCAATGGTTTTGTGTGAGTTTGGTGTTTATGTTTCTCTTTTGGAAGCCTGAAGAGTGCCCTCCCCAACCAAAGACACTAGGACACAGAGGTGAAGGCTTGATGTAAGTACCAGTGTTGGTTCTCCAAGTTCAATGACTTGTGTGGGCGCTATTCTCAGCATTGAGGCCCAATTGTCAGTTTACAGAGAGCAATCCACTGCCTTGGTAACAGCCTGAGTGGTTTGGGGGATTTCCATGGAACCCCTTTGACCAACAACTCAATTGAATACAACCCAGTTCCAGTAATTGATGCTTCAAGAGATGGCCAGCTGGTACTCCCTGCAACACCACCATCATTAGAAAATTTCGTTAGGATCACCTTCACATATTTAAAGAAGTTTCCACTGCACTAAATTTTGACACCATCTCTCAAATGCCCATCCATTCCTGCTGTCTCTCCCTGCAGTCCCTCCCTCAACACTATCTCCTCTTCCCTTCCCACCTTATCTCCCCTTTCCCATCCCTTCTCCTCATCCCCAGTCTACCCTTAAAATCAATTTCTCTCTTCCTGGGATATCAGTATGTCTCCCCTAGTTCCTTCCTCAAATCCTAACCTCTCTTGGTCTACAGATCGTATCTTAGTTATCATTTATTTAATGGATAATATCCATTTGTAAGTGAAAACACACTACATTTACCTTTCTGGGTCTGGGTTACCTCACTCAGAATCATTTTTTAAAATTTATTTATTTATTAAAAATTTCCACCTCCTCCCCGCCTCGCTTTTCTCTCCCCTTCTCCACCTCTCTCCCTTTCTAGTCCTAAGAGCAGTCAGGGTTTCCTGCCCCATTTGGAAGTCCAAGGTCTTCCCTTCTCCATTCAGGTCTATAAAGGTGAGCATCCTAACAAACCAGGCTCCCACAAAGTCAGTCCATGCAGTAGAATAAAAACCCAGTGCCATTGTCCTTGGCTTCTCAGTCAGCCTTCATTGCCAGCCACATTCAGAGTGTCCAGGTTGACCACATGCTCCATCACTCCCAGTCCAGCTGGCCATGGTGAGCTCCCATTAGATCGATCCCACCATCTCAGTGGGTGGATGCACCCCTCGCGGTCCTGACTTCCTTGCTCATGTTCTCCCTCCTTCTGCTCCTCATTTGGACCTTGGGAGCTAAGTTCAGTGCTCCAATGTGGGTCTCTGTCTCTATCTCCATCCATCACCAGATGAAGGTTCTATGGTGATATGCAAGATATTCATCAGTGTGGCTAAGGGACAAGGCCAGTTCAGGCACCCTCTCCTCTGCTGCCCACGGAACAATCTGGGGACCTCTCCTTGGACCTAGGAAGCCCTCTAGAGTCAAGTCTCTTGCAAACCCTAAAATGGTTCCCTTAATTAAGATATTTACTTCCCTGCTCCCATATCCACCCTTCCTCCATCCCACCCATCCCAATCCGCCAAGCTCTCCCGAAACTTCCCCTTTTCCCTTCTCTCTACCCATCTCCCCTTACATCCACCTCCCACACACCCCCATGCACCCAAGTTTTGCCTGGCAATCTTGTCTACTTCCAATATTCAGGAGGATTACTATATAATTTTCTTCAGGTTCACCTTCTTATTTAGCTCCTCTAGGATCATGAATTATAGGGTCAACGTCCTTTAATTATGGCTAGAATCTACTTATGAGTGAGACCATGCCATATTCCTCTTTTTGGGTCTGGGTTACCTCACTCAGTAAAGCCTTTTCTATTTCCATCCATTTGCATGCAAAATTCAAGATGTCATTGTTTTTTACCGCTGAGTAAAACTCCAATGTGTATATTGTTCCACACCCTCTTTAACCATTCTTCTACTGAGGGGCACCTGGGTTGTTTCCAGGTTCTGGCTATTACAAATAGTGCTGCTATGAACATAGTTGAACAAATGCTTTTGTAGTATGATTGGGCATCTCCTGGGTATATTCCCAAGAGTGGAATTGCTGGGTCCTGAGGGAGGTTGACTCCCAGTTTCCTGAGAAACCGCCACACTGATTTCCACAGTGACTGCACAAGTTTGCATTCCCACCAACAATGGATGAGTGTTCTCCTCACTCCACACCCTCTCCAGCATAGGCTATCATTGGTGTTTTTGAGTTTAGCTATTCTGACAGGTGTAAGATGGTATCTCAAAGTGGTTTTGATTTGCATTTCCCTGATCGCTAAGGAGGTTGAGCATGACCTTAAGTGTCTTTTGGCCATTCGAACTTCTTCTGTTGAGAATTCTCTGTTCAGTTCAGTACCCCATTTTTCAATTGGGTTAATTAGAGTTTTAGTGTCTAGTTTTTTGAGTTTTTTGTATATTTTGGAGATCAGACCTTTGTCTGTTGCAGGGTTGGTGAAGATCTTCTCCCAATCAGTAGGCTGCCGATTTGTCTTAAGGCCAGTGTCCTTTGGTTTACAGAAGCTTCTCAGTTTCAGGAGGTCCCATTTATTCATTGTTGCTCTTACTGTCAGTGCTACATGGGTTCTATGTATGAAGTGGTCTCCTGTGCCCATGTGTTGTAGATTACTTCCCACTTTCTCTTCTAACAGGTTCAGTGTGGTCAAATTAATATTGAGGTCTTTAATCCATTTGGACTTGAGTTTTGTGCATGGAGATAGATATGGCTCTATTTTTATTCTTCTACAGGTTGACATCCAGTTATGCCAGCACCATTTGTTAAAGATATTTTCTTTCTCCCATTGTATAGTTTTAGCTCCTTCGTCGAAAATCAGGTGTTCATAGGCTTGTGGATTAATTAATGGGTCTTTGATTCGATTCCATTGGTCAACATCTCTGCTTTTGTGCCAATACCAAGCAGTTTTCATTACTGTAGCTCTGTAAAAGAGTGCTCCGCAAGTACTCCGGAAGTACTTTTATTGTATAGGATTGTTTTGGCTATCCTGGGTTTTTTGTTTTTCCATATAAAGTTGACTATTGTTCTCTCATGGTCTGTGAAGATTTTGTTGGGATTTTGATGGGGATTGCACTGAAACTATAGATTGCTTTTGGTAGAATGGCCATTTTAACTATGTTGATCTTCCCAATCCAAGAACATGGGAGATCCTTCTACTTTCTGGTATCCTCTTCAATTTCTTTCTTCAAAGACTTAAAGTTCTTGTCAAATAGTTCTTTCACTTCCTTGGTTAGAGTTACCCCAAGATACTTTGTGCTATTTGTGGCTGTCATGAAATGTGATGCTTCTCTGATTTCCCCTCTGTATCTTTCTTCTTTGTTCAAGGGAGGGCAACTGATATTTTTGGAGTTTCTTGTATCCTGCCACATTACTAAAGGTGCTAATCTGCTGTAGGAGTTCCTTGGTAGAGTTTTTGGGGTCACTTATGTACACTATCATAACATCTGCAAATAACGAAAGTTTGACTTCTTCCTTTCCAATTCGAATCCCTTTGATCTCCTTATGCTGTCTTATTGCTATTGTTAGAACTTCAAGTACTATATTGAAGAGATATGCTGAGAGTGGACAGCCTTGTTGTGTTCCTGATTTTAGTGGAATGGCTTTGAGTTTCTCTCCATTTAATTTAATGTTAGCTGTAGGCTTGCTGTATATTGCTTTCATTATATTTTGGCCTGAACCTTGTATCCCTAATCTCTTCAAGACCTTTGTCATAAGGGGGTGTTGAATTTTGTCAAATAGTTTTTCAGCATCTAATGAAATGATTGTATGTTTTTTTCCTTCAGTTTATTTATATGATGGATTACATTGATAGATTTTTGTATGTTGAACCAGCCCTGCACCTCAGGGATGAAGCCTCCTTGATCATAATGTATAATTTTTTTAGATGTGTTCTTAGATTCTGTTTGCCAGTATTTTCTTGAGAATTTTTGTATCGATGTTCATGAGTAAGATTGGTCTGTAATTCTCTTTCTTGATTGGGTCTTTGTGTGATTTTGGAACCAGGGTGACTGTAGCTTCATAAAAAGAGTTTGGCAATGACTTTTCTGATTCTATTATGTGAAACACATTAAAGAGTATAGGTATCAACTCTTTTTGGAAGTTCTGATAAAATTCTGCATTAAAACCATCAGGTCCTGGGCTTTTTTTTGGTTGGGATGTTTTTTTTATGACAGCTTCTATTTCCTCACTGAAAAAGGAACAGTGGGCTGCGTTCCCGCGTGGATCCCGGCTAGCTTACCCCTGAAATAATTACATGGAAACTGTATTCTTTTAAAACACTGCTTGGCCCATTCGTTTCATCCTCTTATTGGCTAACTCTCACATTTTGATTAACCCATTTCTAATAATCTGTGTAACACCATGAGGTGGTGGCTTACCGGGAAGGATCTCAACGTGCGTCCATCTTGGAGAGGAGAGCTATAGTGTCTGTCTCGAAGAGGAGAGTCATGGCGACTGACTCATTGCCTTCTTTCTCCCAGTAGTCTGTTCCATCTTCCCCGTCTACCTATATTCTGACCTATCAGGCCAAGCAGTTTCCTTTATTAACCAATGAGAGTAACACATAGACCGATGACCCTTCTCCATCACCTCATGACTTATAGGTCTATTTAAATTGTTCACCTGGTCTTGATTTAATTTTGTTAAATGGTACTTATCTAAAAACAAGTCCATTTCTTTCACATTTTCCAACTTTTCGGCATATAACCTTTTGTAGTAAGACGTAATGATTTTCTGAATTTCCACAGTATCTGTTGTTATGTCCCCCTTTTCATTTCTGATCTTGTTACTTTGCATGTTCTCTCTCTGCCTTTTGATTAGTTTGGATAAAGGTTTGTCAATCTTGTTGACTTTCTCAAAGAAATAGCTCTTTGTTTCATTGAATCTTTGGATTGTTTTCTCTGTTTCTATTTCATTGACTTCAAGCCTCAGTTTGATTATTTCCAGTCTTCTACTCCTCCTGGATGAGTCTGCTTCTTTTTTTTTTCTAGAGTTTTTAGCTGTGCTGTTAAGTCTCTAATGTGAGCTTTCTCTGTTTTTTAATGTGGGCTCTTAGAGCTATGAACTTTCCTCTTAGCACTGCTTTCATAGTGTCCCATAGGTTTGGGTATGTTGTGTCTTTATTTTCATTGAATTCAAGGAAGACTTTAATTTCTTTCCTATTTCTTCCCTGGCTCAGGGGTGGTTCAGTAGTTGACTGTTCAGCTTCCATGAGTTTGTAGGCTTTCTGGGGGTAGAATTGTTGCTAAATTCTAACTTTATTCCATGGTGATCTGATAAGACACAGGTGGTTATTAATATTTTTTTGTATCTGTGGAAGTTTGCTTTGTTACCAAGTATGTGGTCAATTTTCGAGAAGGTTCCATGAGATGCTGAGAAGAAGGTATATTCTTTCCTATTTGGGTGGAATGTTCTATAGATGTCTGTTAAGTCCATTTGTTTTATTACATCCATTAATTCTCTATTTTCTCTGTGGTATCTTCAGCATGTGAGATTCTTTCTTCAGTCTCTTGTATCCTGTTGGTTATGCTTGTCTCTGTCATCTCTGTTCATTTACCTAGATTTTCCATATTCAGCCGGCCCTTGGTTTGTGTTTTCTTCATTGCCTCCATTTCAGTTTTCAAGTCTTGAACTATTTACATTATCTGTTTGATTGTTTTTTCTTGGTTTCCTAGGGTATCTTTTATGGATTTATTCACTTCTTCAAACTTTTTGTTATTCTTCTCATTCATTTATTTAAGGGAGTTTTTCATCTCCTGTTTAAGGGACTCTATCACTTTCATAATGTCATTTTTTTCTACTTCTTCTGGATTAAGGTGTTCAAGTCTTCCTGTTGCATGTTCACTGGATTCTGGTGTTATCATGTTATTTTTTCAGATTGTTGGAGGAATACTTGCATTAGTGCCTTCCCATCTCTTCCTTCAAATGCTCTCTAATGGACCTTCTTGTACAGGATCAGGGCCACTTGCTAGACAGGAACCTTGCAGACAAAAGGGTGCACTCACAGAGTGCAGGCTCAGTGAAACAACGGAACTCCTGCTCCCTTGCACTCCCCACTTTTTCCCCAGATCTTCAGATCCAAAGCAGGCTGAGTGTGTCTTTTTTTAAGTTACTTTATTGAGGTATACATTTTCTCTGTTCCCCTCCCTTCTTCTCCCCTAACTTTCAACTCTTCCCATAGTCCCCATGCTCCCTATTTACTCAGGAGATCTTGTCCATATCTACTTCCCATGTAGTTTAGATCCATGTATGTTTCTCTTAGGGTCCTCATTGTTGTCTAGGTTCTCAGGGATTGTGGTTTGTAGGCTGGTTTATTTGATTCTTGTTTAAAAGCCACTTATGAGTGAGTACATATGATATTTGTCTTTCTGGGTCTGGGTTTCCTCATTGAGCCCACCCAATACGATGTTTTCTAAATCCATCCATTTGTCTGCAAATTTCAAAATGCCATCATTTTTCATGCTGTATAGTACTCCATTGTGTAAATGTACCACATTTTCCTTATTTATTCTTTAGTCGAGGGCCATTTAGATTGTTTCCAGGTTCTGGCTACGACAAACAATGCTGCTATGAACATAATTGATCACATGTCCTTGTGGTACAATTCCTTTCTGTATATATCCAAAAGTGGTATTGCTGGGTATAGAGAAAGGTTGTTTCCTAATTTTCTGAGAAATCTCCATACAGTCCAAAGTGACTATACCAATCTGCACCCCCACCGGAAATGCAAGGGTGCTCCCTTGACCCCACATCCTATCCAGCACAAGTTGTCAGCATTGTTTTTGATACTGGTCATTCTTTTTTTTTAAGTAATTTTATTAAATTATAAAAGTTTCCATTTACGCCCCTCTTCCCAACACCCTCCCACTCCCCCCCTCTCCTCCTCCCTCTTTGTCCCTAAGAGCAGTCAGGGTTTCAAGCCCTGTGGGAAGTTCAGGTTCGTCCCCTCTCCCTCCAGGTCCAGGAAGGTGAGTATCCAAACAGACTGGATCCCAAAAATCCAGTATATGCAGAGGAAACTAGTCCCAGTGTCATTGTCAATGGCTTCTCAGAAAGACTCCAGACCAGCCACATTCAGAGAATCCGGCCACATTCAGAGAATCTGGTTGGATCACGTGCTCGTTCAGTCGCAGTCCAACTGCCCTTGGTAAACTCTCATTAGATCCGACCCCTTGTATCAGTGGGTGATAGCATCCCTCGCAGTCCTTCGTCATTTTCTTCCTCCTTCTGCTCCTCATTTGGACCTTGGGGGGCTCAGTCCGGTGCTCCAATGTGGGTCTCCGTCTGTATCACCATCCCTCGCCAGATGAAGGATCTATGGTGATAAGCAAAATATTCATCAGTATGGTTATGGGCCAAGGCCGGTTCAGGCACCCTCTTCTCTGTCCAGAGAACAATCTGGGGATCTCTCCTTGGACCTGGGATCCCATATATAATCAAGTTTCCTATAAACCCTAAAATGACTCCCTTAGTTGCAATATATTCTTCCCTGATCCCATATTCATCCTTCCTCCCTTCCCCCCATCCCGGTCAACCGAGCTTTCTCCATTCCTCCCCTACTCCCTTCTCTCTAACCCTCTCCCCTTCCAACAACCCTCCCACCCACCCCCCATGCACCCAAGTTTACCTGGGACTCTTGACTATTTCCTACCTCCTGTCGGATAGCTAAATAATCTTCATCAGGTTCGTCTTCTTATTTAGCTTCTCTAGGATCACGAATAATAGGCTCAAAGACCTTTAAATTATGGTTAGAATCTACTTATGAGTGAATACATACCGTGTTCCTCTTTTTGGGTCTGGCTTACCTCACTCAGTAAAGCGTTTTCTATGTCCATCCATTTGCATGTAAAATTCAAGATGTCATTATTTTTTACCGCTGAGTAAAACTCTAATGTGTATATGTTCCACACCTTTTTTAACCATTCTTCTACTGAGGGGTACCTAGGCTGTTTCCAGGTTCTGGCTATTACAAATAGTGCTGCTATGAACATAGTTGAACAAATGCTTTTGTAGCATGCTAGGGAATCTCTAGGGTATATTCCCAAGAGTGGAATTGCTGGGTCCTGAGGGAGATTGACTCCCAGTTTCCTGAGAAACCGCCACACTGATTTCCACAGTGGCTGCACAAGTTTGCATTCCCACCAACAATGGATGAGTGTTCCCCTCACCCCACATCCTCTCCAGCATAGGCTATCATTGGTGTTTTTGAGTTTAGCTATTCTGACAGGTGTAAGATGGTATCTCAAAGTGGTTTTGATTTGCATTTCCCTGATCGCTAAGGAGGTTGAGCATGACCTTAAGTGTCTTCTGGCCATTCGAAGTTCATCTGTTGTGAATTCTCTGTTCAGTTCAGTACCCCATTTTTTAATTGAGTTAATTAGAGTTTTAGTGCCTAGTTTCTTGAGTTCTTTGTATATTTTAGAGATCAGACCTTTGTCTGATGAGGGGTTGGTGAAGATCTTCTCCCAGTCAGAAGGCAGCCTTTTTGTCTTACTGACAGTGTCCTTTGCTTTACAGAAGCTTCTCAGTTTCAGTAGATCCCATTTATTCATTGTTTCTCTTATTGTCTGTGCAGCTGGGGTCCTGCTTAGGAAGAGGCCTCCTGTGCCTATATCTTGTAGACTACTTCCCACTTTCTCTTCTATCAGGTTCAAAGTGGACGGATTAATGTTGATGTCTTTAATCCATTTGGACCTGAGTTTTGTGCATGGTGATAGGTATGGATCTACTTTCATCCTTCTACAGGTTGACATCCAGTTATGCCAGCACCATTTGTTAAAGATGCTTTCCTTCTTCCATTGTATACCTTTAGCTCCCTTGTCAAAAATTAGGTGCTCATAGGTTTGTGGGTTAATATTCGGGTCTTCTATTCGATTCCAAAGGTCGATTTCTCTGTTCTTATGCCAATACCAAGCTGTTTTCAAAACTGTAGCTCTGTAATAGAGTTTGAAGTCAGGGATGGTAATGCCTCCTGAAGTTCCTTTATTGTATAAGATTGTTTTGGCTATCCTGGGTTTTTTGTTTTTCCATATAAACTTGATTATTGTTCTCTCAAGGTCTGTGAAGAAGTTTGATGGGATTTTGATGGGGATTGCATTGAATCTATAGATTGCTTTTGGTAGAATTGCCATTTTTACTATGTTGATCCTCCCAATCCAAGAACAGGGGAAGTCTTTCCATTTTCTGGTATCCTCCTCAATTTCTTTCTTCAAAGACTTAAAGTTCTTGTCAAATAGGTCTTTCACTGCCTTGGTTAGAGTAACCCCAAGATATTTTATGCTATTTGTGGCTATCGTGAAAGGTGATGTTTCTCTGATTTCCCTCTCAGCTTCTTTATCCCTTGTGTATAGGAGGGTCACTGATTTTTTGGAGTTGATCTTGTATCCTGCCACGTTACTAAAGGTGTTTATCAGCTGTAGGAGTTCTTTGGTAGAGTTTTTGGGGTCACTTATGTACACTATCATATCGTCAGCAAATAACAAAAGTTTAACTTCATCCTTTCCAATTCGAATCCCCTTGATCTCCTTATGTTGTCTTATTGCTATTGCTAGAACTTCAAGCACTATATTGAAGAGGTATGGAGAGAGTGGACAGCCTTGTCGTGTTCCTGATTTTAGAGGAAAGGCTTTGAGTTTCTCTCCATTCAATTTGATGTTAGCTGTCGGCTTGCTGTATATTGCTTTTATTATATTTAGGTATGATCCTTGTATCTCCAGTCTCTCCAACACCTTTATCATAAATGGGTGTTGAATTTTGTCAAACGCTTTTTCAGCATCCAATGAAATGATCATATGGTTTTTTTCTTTCAGTTTATTTATATGATGGATTACATTGATAGATTTGCGTATGTTGAACCATCCCTGCATCTCTGGGATGAAGCCTACTTGATCATAATGAATAATTTTTTTAATGTGCTCCTGGATTCGGTTTGCCAGGATTTTATTGAGAATTTTCGCGTCAATGTTCATGAGTGAGATTGACCTGTAATTCTCTTTCTTGGTTGTGTCTTTATGTGGTTTTGGTATTAAGGTAACTGTAGCTTTATAAAAGGAGTTTGGCAATAACTCTTCTGTTTCTATATTATGGAATACATTAAGGAGTATAGGTATTAGCTCTTCCTGGAAGTTCTGGTAGAATTCTGCATTGAAACCATCTGGTCCTGGGCTTTTTTTGGCAGGGAGATTTCTGATAACAGCTTCTAATTCTTCACGACTAACAGGTCTATTTAGATTGTTCACCTGTTCTTGGTTCAACTTTGGTATATGGTACTTATCTAAAAAAATGTCTATTTCTTTTACATTTTCCAACTTTGTGGCATATAAACTTTCGTAGTAAGATCTAATGATTCTCTGAATTTCCTCTGTATCTGTGGTTATATCCCCCTTTTCATTTCTGATCCTCTTAATTTGCATGTGCTCTCTCTGCTGTTTGATTAGTTTAGATAGGGGTTTGTCAATCTTGTTGATTTTCTCCAAGAACCAGCTTTTTGCTTCATTGATTCTTTGGATTTTGTTCTCTGTTTCTATTTTGTTGATTTCAGCCCTCAGTTTGATTATTTCCAGTCTTCTACTCCTCCTGGGTGAATCAGCTTCTTTTTTTTCTAGAGCTTTCAAGTGTGCTGTTAGGTCTCCAATGTGTGCTTTCTCCGTTTTCTTTAGTTGGGCACCTATTGCTATGAACTTTCCTCTTAGCACTGCTTTCATAGTGTCCCATAGGTTTGAGTATGTTGTGTCTTTGTTTTCATTAAATTCAAGGAAGACTTTAATTTCTTTCTTAATTTCGTCCCTGACCCAGGGGTAATTTAGTAGTTGACTGTTCAACTTCCATGAGTTTGTTGACTTCCTGGGGGTAGCATTGTTGTTGAATTCTAATTTTAATCCATGGTGATCTGACAAGACACAGGTGGTTACTAATATTTTTTTGTATCTGTGGGAGTTTGCTTTGTTACCGAGTATGTGGTCAATCTTCGAGAAGGTTCCATGAACTGCAGAGAAGAAGGTATATTCTTTCCTATTTGGGTGGAGTGTTCTATAGATGTCTGTTAAGTCCATTTGATTCAATACCTCCAATAAATCTCTTATTTCTCTGTTTGGTTTCTGTCTGATTGACCTGTCTATTGGTGAGAGAGGAGTGTTGAAGTCTCCTACTATTAGCGTGTGTGGTTTGATGACTGCCTTGAGTTCTAGAAGAGTTTCTTTTACATATGTGGGTGCCTTTACATTAGGGGCATAGATATTTAGGATTGAGACTTCTTCCTGATGAGTTGTTCCTGTTATGAGTATGAAATGTCCATCTCCATCTCTTCTGATTGATTTTAGTTTGAAGTCGATTTTGTTAGATATTAGAATGGCCACACCTGCTTGTTTCTTAGGTCCATTTGCTTGGAAAACCTTTTCCCAACCCTTTACTCTGAGTAGGTGTCTGTCTTTGTGGTTGAGGTGTGTTTCTTGTAAACAGCAGAATGTTGGATCCTGTTTTCGTAACCAATCTCTAAGTCTGTGCCTCTTTATAGGTGAATTGAGTCCATTGATATTAAGAGAGATTAATGACCATTGGTTGTTGACTCCAGTCATTTTTTTGGGGGGGTAATAGAGTGTATGTGTTTTCCTTCTTTGAATTGTGCTAGTGAAGGTTCGCTAGATGTCTGAATTATTGTAGTCAGTGTTGGCTATGTTGGATTCCTTGGGATGTAGTTTTCCTTCTAGTATTCTCTGTAAGGCTGGATTAGTAGTTACGTATTGTTTAAATTTGGTTTTATCCTGGAATATTTTGTTTTCTTCGTTGATAGTGAACGAAAGCTTGGCTGGGTAAAGTAATCTGGGCTTGCATCCATTGTCTCTTAATTTCTGCAGTACCTCTATCCAGGACCTTCTGGCTTTCATGGTTTCTATAGAGAAGTCTGGTGTAAGTCTGATAGGTTTACCTTTATAGGTTACTTGACCTTTTTCCTTTGCAGCTCTTAATATCCTTTCTTTAATCTGACTGCTTTGTGTTTTGATTATTATATGGCGAGGGGATTTTTTTTTTCTGATCCAATCTATTTGGTGTTCTGTATGCTTCTTGCACCTTCATAGGAATATCCCTCTTTAGGATGGGAAAGTTTTCTTCTATAATTTTGTTGAATATATCTTCTGGACCTTTGATCTGCAATTCTTCTCCTTCTTCTACTCCTATTATTCTTAGATTTGGTTTTTTTTATTATGTCCCATATTTCCTGAATGTTTTGTGATGAGAATTTGTTGGATTTGCTGTTTTCTTTGGTCAGGGCGTTTATTTTCTCTATGATGTCTTTATAACCTGAGATTCATTCTTCTATCTCTTGTATTCTATTGGTTAAGCTTGAATCTGTAGTCTCCGTTCGTTTACCTAGATTTTCCATATCCAGCCGGCCCTCGGATTGTGTTTTCCTCACTGCCCCCATTTCAGTTTTCAATTCTTGAACTGATTCCATTACCTGTTTGATTGCTTTTTCTTGGTTTCCCAGGGTATCATTTACGAATTTACTCATTTCTTCAACCTTTTTGTTATATTTGTCTTCCATTTCTTTACTCATTCTTCCATCTTTTTGTTATATTTGTCTTCTATTTCTTTAAGTGAGTTATTCATACCCTGTTTAAGAGACTCTATTGCTTTCATAATGACACTGTTTTCCACTTTTTCCGGAATAGGGCGTCCAAGTCCTTCTGTCGTAAGATCGCTGGGATCTGGTGTTTTCATGTTGTTTTTCAGATTGTTGGAGGAATTCTTGCCTTGGCGCCTGCCCATCTCTTCCTTCAGATGCTCTCCAATGGCTCTTCCCTCCGCTGGGTCTTCTTCTACTGGATTAGTGTCCCTTGCTATCCAGGAATCACTTTGCCTGCAGTCTTAGCTTGCTGCAGGCAGGCTACTAGAACAAAGGGACTTCCTTCCCTTTGCACTCACCACCTGTCCCGACCCGCGGTGCCCACCCCGGCTGAGATGGAGGAATTTAAGCCCCGAAAAAGGGAGAGAGGACAGGAGGGGTTCGAGGCCGAAAGCTGGGATGGCGTAGCAGGAGAGAGGGATTAGCTGGGGGAAGCTGCCCCTTTGGAGCAGCCAGGGAGATAAGGATGGCGGGAATACCGTGTGTACCTAACCGGACTAGTATGGCGGTCAACACACTCACCCCTCCACAGGATCAGAGCCCCTCACTGGTCAGAAGACTCCCTGCCTGCGGTCTTAGCTTGCTGCAGGCCGGCTATCAGAACAAAGGGACTCCCGTCCCTTTGCACTCACTGCCTGCCTCGGGCCGCGGTGCCCACCCCAGCTGAGAAGGAGGAATTTAAGCCCCGAAAAAGGGAGAGAAGACAGGAGGGGTTCGAGGCCGAAAGCTGGGATGGCGTAGCGGGAGAGAGGGATTAGCTAGGGGAAGTTGCCCCTTTGGAGCAGCCAGGGAGATAAGGATGGCGGGAATACCGTGTGTACCTAACCGGACTTGTATGGCGGTCAACACACTCACCCCTCCACAGGATCAGAGCCCCTCGCTGGTCAGAAGACTCCCTGCCTGCGGTCTTAGCTTGCTGCAGGCCAGCCCTCCACAGGATCAGAGCCCCTCGCTGGTCAGAAGCTACTGGTCATTCTTACACATGTAAGATGGAATCTCAGAACTGTTTTGATTGGCATTTCTCAGATGGCAAAGTATGCTGAGCATTTTCTTAAGTGTCTTTCAGCCCTTTTAGATTCCTCTGTTGAGACTTCTCTGTTTAGGTCTGTACCCCATTTTTTATTGGATTATTTGTTCTTTTGATGACCAATTTTTTTAGTTCTTTGTATATTTTGGAGATCAGACCTCTGTCCGATGTGGGATTGGTTAAGATCTTTTCCCCTTCTGTAGCCTGTCATTTTGTCTTGCTGACCATGTCCTTTGCTTTACAGAAGCTTTTCAGTTTCAGGAGGTCCCATTTATTAATTGTTTCTCTCAGTGTCTGTGCTACTGAGGTTTTATTTAGGAAGTAGTCCCCTGTGCCAATGTCTTCAAGTGTACTTCCCACTTTCTATTCTATGAGGTTCAGTGTGACTGGCTTTATGTTGAGGTCTTTAATCCCTTTGGACTTGAGTTTTGTGCATGGCGATACGTATGGATCTGTTTTCATTCTTCTACATGTTGATATCCAGTTATGATATCACCATTTGTTAAATATGCTTTCTTTTTTCCATTTGATATTTTTTGGTTTTTTGTCATAAATCCTGTGTTCATAGATGTGTAGATTAATATCTGTGTGTTCGATTCTGTTCCATTGGTCCTCCTGTCTGTTTTTGAAACAATACCAGGCTGTTTTCAGTACTGTAGCTCTGTAGTAGAGTTTGAAGTCAGAGATTGTGATGCCTCCAGAAGTTTCTTTATTGAACAAGATTGTTTTACCTATCCTCGTTTTTTTGGTTTTCCATATGAAGTTGAGTACTGTTCTTTTAAGGTCTGTGAAGAATTTTGTTAGGTTTTTGATGCCCATTGCATTGAATCTGTAGATTTCTTTAGGTAAGATTACCATTTTTGCTATGTTAATTATACCCACCCAACAGCATGGGAGATCTTTCCATTTTCTGGTGTCTTCTTCAATTTCTTTCTTCAAAGATTTAAAGAAAGGTCTTGTCATACAGGTCTTCCACTTGTTTGGTTAGAGTTACTCAGAGATATTTTATGCTATTTGTGGTTATTGTGAAAGATGATGTTTCTCTGATTTCTTTCTCAGCCTTTTCATCATCTGCATAACTGAGGGTTACTGATTTTTTTTTTCTTTGAGTTAATCTTGTATCCTGCTACATTACTGAAAGTGTTTATGAGTTGTAGAATTTTCTTGGTAGAATTTTTGGGGTTGCTTATGTAAACTTTCATGTCATCAGCAAATAGTAGGAGTTTGACTTCTCTTTTCTGATATGTAACCCCTTCATCTCCTTTTGTTGTCTTATTGCTCTAGCTAGGACCTCAAGAACTATATTGAATAGATATGGAGAGAATGGGCAACTCTGTCTTGCTCCTGATATAGTGGGGTTACTGTGAGTTTCTCTCTATTTATTTTGATGTTGACTCTTGGCTTGTTGTATATTGCCTTAATTATGTTTAGGTGTGTTCCTTGTAGCCCTGCTCTCTCTAAGACCTGTCATGAAGAAATGTTGTATTTTGTCGAATGCTTTTCTTGCATCTAATGAGATGATCATGTGGTTTTTATTTTTCAGTTTGTTTATATGGTGGATTACATTGACAGATTTTTGTATGTTGAACCATCTCTTCATCTCTGGGTTGAAGCCAACTTGATCATGGTGGATGATTTTTCTGATATGTTCTGGATTTGATTTGCCAGTATTTTGTTGAGTATTTTTGCATCAGTGTTCATGAGTGAGACTGGTTTGTAATTCTCTTTCTTAGTAATGTCTCTTTGTAGTTTGGGTATCAGGGTAATTGTAGCCTCATGAAAAGCATTTAGCAATGTTCCTTCTGCTTCTATTGTGTGAAACAATTTGAGGAGTATTTGTATTAATTCTTCTTTGAAAATTTTGTGAAATTCTGGGCTGAAACCATCTGCCTGGACTCTTTTTCTCTTTCTTCCTCCCTTCCTTCCTTCCTTCCTTCCTTCCTTCCTTCCTTCCTTCCTTCCTTCCTTCCTTCCTTTCTTTCTTTCTTTATGACGGAGAGACTTTTGATGGCTGTTTCTATATCTTTAGCCATTGTAGGTCTATTTAATTTGCTTATCTGGTCTTGATTTAATTTTGATAAATGATATTTATCCAGAAAGTTGTCCATTTCCTTTAAGTTTTCCAATTTTGTGAAGTACAGGTTTTCAGAATATGATCTAATGATTCTCTGGATTTTCACTGTGTCTGTCGTTATGTCCCCCTTTTCATTTCTGATTTTGATATTTGGATAATTTCTTTCTGCCTTTTGGTTATTTTGGATAAAGGTTTGTCTATTTTGTTGATTTTCTTGCAGTACCAACTCTTTGTCTCATCGATTCTTTGTATTGTTTTCTTTGTTTCTATTTTGTTGATTTCAGCTCTAAATTTGATTACTTCCTGCTGTCTAATTCTCCTGGGTGAGTTTGCTTCTTTTTGTTCTAAAATTTTCAAATGTTCTGTTAATTCACTAGTATGGGATTTTTTAAGCTTCTATATGTAGGCATATAGTCCTATGAACTTTCTTTTTAACACTGCTTTCATTGTGTCCCATAAATTTGGCTATATTGTGTGATCATTTCCATGAAATTTTAGGACATCTTTAATTTCTTCCTTGACCCATTGATTATTCAGGTGAGTATTGTTTAATTTCCATGAATATGTGGGCTTTCTGGAATTAGTGTTACTGTTGAATTCTAATTTTATGCCATGTTGATCCAATAAAATACATGGTGTTTTGCCAATCTTTTGTAAAATTGTTGAAGATTGTTACCTAGTATGTGGTCAATTTTTGAGAAGGTTCTATTAGGCACTGAGAAGTAGGTATATATTTTTTTATATTTGGATGGAATGCTCTACAGATGTCTGTTAAGTCCTTTTGAGTCATAACATCTGTTAGTTTTATTATTTCTCTGTTAATTTTTTGTCTGCCAGACCTGTCCAGTGGTGAGAGCAGTGTGTTAAAGTCTCCCACTATTAGTGTGTGTGGTTTAGTGTATGATTTAAGCTTTGGAAGTGTTTCTTTTACATATGATGACACCCTTATATTTGGAGCATGGATGTTCAGTATTTAAATTTCCTCTTGATGGATTTTTTTCTGTGATTATTATGAAATGTCCTTCTTGATCTCATCTTTTTTATTTATATATATTTTTATTATTCATTTAAAGAATTTCCACTTCCTTCCCTCCTCCCAATACCCTCCCGCTCCCGCTCCCCCCACTCCTTCGCCTCCTCCCTCCCCATTCCAAAGAGCAGTCAGGGCTTCCTGCCCTGTTGGAAATCCAAGTTCCTCCCCCTTCCCTCCAGGTCCAGGAAGGTGAGCATCCAAACAGACCAGGATCCCGAAAAGCCAGTCCATGCAAACGAATCAAGACCCAGTGCCATTGTCAGCTCCCATTTCATCCACATTCAGAGAATCCGGATTGATCACAGCCTATAAACACCTGATTTTCGACAAAGGAGCTAAAACTATACAATGGGAGAAAGAAAATATCTTTAACAAATGGTGCTGGCATAACTGGATGTCAACCTGTAGAAGAATGAAAATAGATCCATATCTATCTCCATGCACAAAACTCAAGTCCAAATGGATTAAAGACCTCAATATTAATTTGGCCACACTGAACCTGTTAGAAGAGAAAGTGGGAAGTAATCTACAACACATGGGCACAGGAGACCACTTCATACATAGAACCCATGTAGCATAGCACTGACAGTAAGAGCAACAATGAATAAATGGGACCTCCTGAAACTGAGAAGCTTCTGTAAACCAAAGGACACTGGCCTTAAGACAAATCGGCAGCCTACTGATTGGGAGAAGATCTTCACCAACCCTGCAACAGACAAAGGTCTGATCTCCAAAATATACAAAAAACTCAAAAAACTAGACACTAAAACTCTAATTAACCCAATTGAAAAATGGGGTACTGAACTGAACAGAGAATTCTCAACAGAAGAAGTTCGAATGGCCAAAAGACACTTAAGGTCATGCTCAACCTCCTTAGCGATCAGGGAAATGCAAATCAAAACCACTTTGAGATACCATCTTACACCTGTCAGAATAGCTAAACTCAAAAACACCAATGATAGCCTATGCTGGAGAGGGTGTGGAGTGAGGAGAACACTCATCCATTGTTGGTGGGAATGCAAACTTGTGCAGTCACTGTGGAAATCAGTGTGGCGGTTTCTCAGGAAACTGGGAGTCAACCTCCCTCAGGACCCAGCAATTCCACTCTTGGGAATATACCCAGGAGATGCCCAATCATACTACAAAAGCATTTGTTCAACTATGTTCATAGCAGCACTATTTGTAATAGCCAGAACCTGGAAACAACCCAGGTGCCCCTCAGTAGAAGAATGGTTAAAGAGGGTGTGGAACAATATACACATTGGAGTTTTACTCAGCGGTAAAAAACAATGACATCTTGAATTTTGCATGCAAATGGATGGAAATAGAAAAGGCTTTACTGAGTGAGGTAACCCAGACCCAAAAAGAGGAATATGGCATGGTCTCACTCATAAGTAGATTCTAGCCATAATTAAAGGACGTTGACCCTATAATTCATGATCCTAGAGGAGCTAAATAAGAAGGTGAACCTGAAGAAAATTATATAGTAATCCTCCTGAATATTGGAAGTAGACAAGATTGCCAGGCAAAACTTGGGTGCATGGGGGTGTGTGGGAGGTGGATGTAAGGGGAGATGGGTAGAGAGAAGGGAAAAGGGGAAGTTTCGGGAGAGCTTGGCGGATTGGGATGGGTGGGATGGAGGAAGGGTGGATATGGGAGCAGGGAAGTAAATATCTTAATTAAGGGAACCATTTTAGGGTTTGCAAGAGACTTGACTCTAGAGGGCTTCCTAGGTCCAAGGAGAGGTCCCCAGATTGTTCCGTGGGCAGCAGAGGAGAGGGTGCCTGAACTGGCCTTGTCCCTTAGCCACACTGATGA
This sequence comes from Myodes glareolus, assembly GCF_982192425.1. Lineage (NCBI taxonomy): Eukaryota > Metazoa > Chordata > Mammalia > Rodentia > Cricetidae > Myodes > Myodes glareolus. The sequence goes on along the minus strand of NC_142036.1, from coordinate 13,575,383 downwards.
ATATCTTGCATATCACCATAGAACCTTCATCTGGTGATGGATGGAGATAGAGACAGAGACCCACATTGGAGCACTGAACTTAGCTCCCAAGGTCCAAATGAGGAGCAGAAGGAGGGAGAACATGAGCAAGGAAGTCAGGACCGCGAGGGGTGCATCCACCCACTGAGATGGTGGGATCGATCTAATGGGAGCTCACCATGGCCAGCTGGACTGGGAGTGATGGAGCATGTGGTCAACCTGGACACTCTGAATGTGGCTGGCAATGAAGGCTGACTGAGAAGCCAAGGACAATGGCACTGGGTTTTTATTCTACTGCATGGACTGACTTTGTGGGAGCCTGGTTTGTTAGGATGCTCACCTTTATAGACCTGAATGGAGAAGGGAAGACCTTGGACTTCCAAATGGGGCAGGAAACCCTGACTGCTCTTAGGACTAGAAAGGGAGAGAGGTGGAGAAGGGGAGAGAAAAGCGAGGCGGGGAGGAGGTGGAAATTTTTAATAAATAAATAAATTTTAAAAAATGATTCTGAGTGAGGTAACCCAGACCCAGAAAGGTAAATGTAGTGTGTTTTCACTTACAAATGGATATTATCCATTAAATAAATGATAACTAAGATACGATCTGTAGACCAAGAGAGGTTAGGATTTGAGGAAGGAACTAGGGGAGACATACTGATATCCCAGGAAGAGAGAAATTGATTTTAAGGGTAGACTGGGGATGAGGAGAAGGGATGGGAAAGGGGAGATAAGGTGGGAAGGGAAGAGGAGATAGTGTTGAGGGAGGGACTGCAGGGAGAGACAGCAGGAATGGATGGGCATTTGAGAGATGGTGTCAAAATTTAGTGCAGTGGAAACTTCTTTAAATATGTGAAGGTGATCCTAACGAAATTTTCTAATGATGGTGGTGTTGCAGGGAGTACCAGCTGGCCATCTCTTGAAGCATCAATTACTGGAACTGGGTTGTATTCAATTGAGTTGTTGGTCAAAGGGGTTCCATGGAAATCCCCCAAACCACTCAGGCTGTTACCAAGGCAGTGGATTGCTCTCTGTAAACTGACAATTGGGCCTCAATGCTGAGAATAGCGCCCACACAAGTCATTGAACTTGGAGAACCAACACTGGTACTTACATCAAGCCTTCACCTCTGTGTCCTAGTGTCTTTGGTTGGGGAGGACACTCTTCAGGCTTCCAAAAGAGAAACATAAACACCAAACTCACACAAAACCATTGATCTACACTCTGCCCTCATTGCAAGATATGCTAAGTCAATGGTGGTCCAGAGCCTGTGGGAGTAGTCAAGCAATGTCTGATTTAACTTAAGGCCCACTCCGTGACAAAGAACCATACACAATACTGCCCGGGTACCAAGCGATAGAGACTAGATAGCCCAGAGACCCTGATCTATTTTTAAGTACCAATAAAATAATGAAATGCTGCTATTCTCAAAGATCAGTGCATTATTGAGTCATCATCATCAGAGAAGCTTCCTCCTGAAGCAGATGAGAACAGATGCAGCAATGCAGAGCCCTGCAGACATACATTACGCACGGAGAGAAAGTCCTTGGAACACACACCGCTACACTCCCTAAAATCCCTCCTCTTAGAATTTAGGGGAACCCATGGAAGAGGAGGCAGAAAGAGAGCAAAGGCCATAGGAACTGGAGGACACCAGCAGAACAAAGTCCTCAGAGTCAACTGAGCAAGGCTCATATGAACTCAAAGAGATCAAAGCAGCAAGCAGAAGGGATTACATTGGCTTTCACTAAGTCCTTTGCACATGTGTTGTATCTTTCAGCTTAATATTATTATGGGACTCCCGGGTTTGTGAATGAGTGGGTCTCTGCTTCCCGTGAAAGCTATTGGTCTCTTACTTCTGTCAGGTTAGCTTGTCCAGCCTCGATGTCATGGTTTTTGCTTTATCTTACTATATTTTATTTTGTCATGTATGGTTGTTATGTCTTAGAAACCTGTTCCTTTCTAATGAGAGGCAGAAACGGAGCAGTTTCAGAAGAGACAATAGGGGAGGAAGAAGTGGGAGGAGTACAGCGAGGGGAAACTGTAAACAGGTGATGTTGAATAATGAAAGAGTCCGTTTTCAACAAAAAAATAAAGGAAAATTGAGTCTGTGGCTTGGTTGTTGCTGTTAAACTTTATGGAACCCTCAATGACAAAGATCAAGCTGGATAGAAAGAAACACAAAGTTACACAGTTTGGGAAGAACAGTGCATGAGAAAGCTAATTGTTACAGCCAAGACATGTGCTGAAAGAGAGGCTGTAGCTTTAAGGAGGTAGGGATCATGAAGGGGAGGCTTGCTCTGCTCTGGAACAAAAGGAAGGACCAGAACCCACCCAGCTAAGCTTTCAATTTGGGAAGAGGTGTAGAAGTGAAGAAGTGATGCACAATTCATAAAAACCCAGAGAGAGAGAGAGAGAGAGAGAGAGAGAGAGAGAGAGAGAGAGAGAGAGAGAGAGAAATTGGTGTTCAACCTGAAGGTCAGAAAAACAAAACAGTCGGCCACTGGCTCTGCTCTTACCTCTACCTCAGTCTGAAAAGGCAATCCTGCCTCCAGGGATCTCAGAATGAGACCTTGTGAGAGCTGTCTCCTCTTGCCTCGAGTGCTGGGATTAAAGGCATGCAGCACTATTGCCTGATTTCTATGGCAAACTAGTGTGGCTACTGGGATTAAATGTGTGTGTCAGCACTGCCTGGTCTGTAAGACTGACCAGTGGGCCTGTTTCACTCTCTGATCTTCAGGCAAACTTTATTAAAAATACAAATGAAATATCACTACAAGTAGAGAATGATTAAAGTGGTGTTTACCATCCCCAAAAATTATTGTTTCAGCACCTAAAAGTTACTAAAAGGTACTGTTGTGGTCAAAGCAGCAAGGGACCATCCCACACTTTCAGCTGAACCATCTGCCCTTTGCTCATCACAGTTATGGACTCTTCCTCTGGGTCCATCCACAGAAACAGAGTTGCTTTGAATCATGTTATTCTATCACAGCAGCAGAAATGAAATTAATATGTCATGTGAGACCTGGCTTGGCTCTGTAACGCAGCAGGATTGAGCTACCCCAGAAGGAACTGAAGTCAATTCACCACGTTTCCTGGACTCTTACCATAGCCTACCTATCAGAGCTCTTACCAGAAGGCTCAGGATTTCTGAAAAGCATTTGATCTTTCAGGGAGTGAAATATCATCACTTAAGGAAGTGAGCTTGACACTGCTTCTTCTTCTCTGGGGTGGAACATAGACCAGCAAAAGCTCCCTCTTTCCACTTCCAGTTGTCTTCATAAACCTTGACCGAATGTCACAGCAAGGCTTTCCCACTAGTCCTCTCAAGAAGGAGGTGACATTCTAGGGATCACAGACACCAAGTTTCCAGAAGGCACCTTAGCAGTTCACAGAAGACTGCTATTTATCCCCAGACACAAAATGCCACATCTCTGCAATTTGTGCAACAGACGGTAGGGTGAAGCAGGCAAGGAGGGCAGGTCCCTTCATTCTCACAAATCCACTGAGTGTCCATCTTCTCCTAGAAACTGCAAATGAGACTATGTCAACATCTGGGGTGCTCTCAGAGCTGTAGAGACAACCTCTACACACTCTAGGACAGACGGTTCCCCACTAAAGGACTGTGGTTATCAGTCCCAAGGACAAAGTACGGATAGTCTGTGAGGCACTTGTGATTTCCTGTGCTTGCTTCGCACATTTCTTAACTTCCTGATGACTTTTTCTCCTTCCATAAAAGCTTTCTGCTGATTCTGTCCCATTTTACCATGCAAGCTGTTTGTAAGATGCTGTGCTTCTTAACAAACTTCGCTGGTCTAAGCCATCAGCTTATGCAAGACGTCCTGGTCCCAACTCACCTGTCTTCTTTATTTTATCATACTTGGTCCTCCCCCTCAGCACCGTTTCACTGGAGGAAAAAACAAAAAAAAACCCAGCCTGCTGGCTCAGGTCAGTTGGCACCTAGACAGGGACTTGGGTATGAAAGATGTAAATATGAATGTAAGGAAATTGAGACTCACAATCCCAGAGCAGAGAGCTTGCAGGTGGTCTACCATGACAAGCAGACACCTGCTCCTCCAGGGGAAGAAGCCCCACCCAACACTCTGACCAACACAGCCCCAGTTTTGCTGCTGGCATCTAGAGGGAGCCAAGCAGAGTTAGTGAAAAGTGCCTGTGGGGTGGGTGAACACTAACTCAAAGTGTTTCACTAACACACGTGAAATGACAAAAGATCTATTTCCCACATCAAGCAGGAAATGAAAAGAACCTGCACCCTGAGGCTCATAGGGAGTAGCACTATTAGGAGATGTGGCCTTGTTGGAGTAGGTGTGGCTTTGCTGGAGGAAGTGCATCGGTGGTGGGTGAGTGGGCTTTGAGATCTAAAATATTCAAACCAGTGAATTCAAAGTAATGTGACATCCACTTTCTGCTGCCTGTGGATACAGATGTACAACTCTCAGCTACCTCTCCAGCACAGTGTCTGCCTGCTTGGCGCTGCGATTCCTGCCATGATGATAATGGCCTAAACCTCTGAACTGGAGGTTCCTTTACCAGAGTTGCTATGGTCATGGTGTCTCTTCACAGCAGTAAGAGCCCAAATAAGACAGAAGTCTCTTTTCTATTTTCGCTCCTGCCTTCACTTCTTTTCTGCATATAAGATTTGGCCTGCTAAAATTTCTAACCCTAAATCCCCAAACTCTCTCTCTCCTCTCTCTCTCTCTCTCTCTCTCTCTCTCTCTCTCTCTCTCTCTCTCTCTCTCTCTCAGAAGCTAATTGGGCTAATGGCTATCTTCCCCATCAAACTATCTGCTAACGCCAGATTGTCCAGTGCACTCTGAGCAGAGAAGCTGACCCTGCACAGGGAGTTTGGCCCTCCTCCTTCACACTCAGTGTGTTTACCTCAGAAGATCCTCAGCTGGGTCTTAATACCTAAAGAGATGATTGCTCCTTCCCAGATCATAGTTTTCCCATTGGACAATTACCCTCCCTTTAAATAAAATAACATGTCTGAGCCTTTAAGTATCATACACATACACCTTTCCTGTCTTCTTTATTTTCTCATCCCAGTCCTCCTCCTCAGGACCCTGCCACTGAAGAATGGGCTGCTGGTCCAGACCAAAGGAGACCTTATGAGGAGGGGGAGGGGGTGCATGTTATTTGTGCCTCCCTCAGTGAAGAATTCTCACAAAGGCAGAGTCCCCTGTGGTCAGTTCTTGCACATCTGTCACAGATTCTGTGGCTCTGGTTAGTGGTCACTATGCTGGATGGATTTTGCCTTTTTCGAACACTGGACGAACATAATTCACTCACTTAGCTACTAAGGCAGCTTCATTCTGTATACCTTGATATGCTGGGAAGGAAAAGTCCTAAGGTGAACTTTCTATGGTCTGGTTTAAACCTATTAGTGGGCTTCATGGTCTCTAGAGGGATGAACTTCAGACTCTCTAAATACTCATGGTGTTCCCTATTCACACCAAAAGTCAATCCCATGATCCTGCTTCATTCTCCTTTTTTGGTGACCTAGTGGTAACTGTTATGTTGCTGGGGTTGAGAATCATTAGGAGGAGCAGGACACGGGCAGAGCAGTCACTATGGCATGTTCCTCATTTCTACAGTAGTGGGGTGTGACACATCTCTTGTCATTCCAGGAGGGAACCTGGGGATGAACAGAGCCAAAGCGAATGAGGTGGTCTCCAGTCTAATGCTGCAGACAACTTGGCTTCATTTTCAGTGTACTTTTGTGTGTGGATGCAACAAAGAAGGCAGTGACTCCGGGAAGGTTATTTGACTTCAGAAAAACATGTGAATTAGAGTAAATTTAGCACATACTAAATACTAACAGAGCAGACCTTTCACTGAAAATGATTGTCTGGCATGTACAGACATATTATATCTAATCTAATATACAGATTATATCTCAGGGAACATGAAAGCAAGACAGAAGGCTATATGCAGAGATAGGGTACACTGAAGACCCACAGGACTTTTGCTGCCTGAAGGGCCAGCCTCCAGTAGCACAGGGCTCAAAGAGAACTCACGGAGTTGGCACATACTATGATTTTTGATCTGAGGGCATTAGGGAAAAGGACAGTCACACCCTCTCTTGATTTCCATCTTTATTGTCTAGTCTTCTACTATATACTTCTTTTCTTCAACCTGTAAAGCACAACAAAATCTTACAAGCAATATAGGAATTAAAAAGTAGCTTTCTACCCTTTCATCAGACTGGGTTTTTTGTGATGTTCTGGCAGTGGGGCGCTGGAAAGTTTGTGTCCATAAGGTGTGGGTAGTACACGTAGTGAGTCATGGATCTGTGTTAACGGTGATGTTCTAAACAACAGTTCCCTGGCTTCATATGATGTAATGCTTCTGTGGTCCTATACAACTTCCTCACCTGGATCACAATTCTGCCTTTCCTCCTCCTTTCCTCTAAGCCGTACCCCTGAAAATCCTATCCACAAGCTGGAGGAGAGAGGACCACTGACAAATATGGTGATAAGGACTGGGAAAGTGTCAGAGCTCAGGAACCACATTTTATAGAAATATCCTAGGTACGTTCTTAAAAGAAATGTAGACAACTCCCACTACTCCTTAGCCCAAAGACCTAAGTTCAGGACCTAGAGCGTTCCTGGCTCAAGGTCTCCTCTGACCAACAAAGGAACAAGCTTAGTGCAGCTCCTAACAACTTACCAACATTACAAAAGACATCAAATTGTAATTTTGAAAGATGTATTTTAGTGCGAGTATCAGCAAATTATCAAAGACAGGTGGTATCCGAATTCAGCACCTCCTGTGTTCCCATAAAATAGACCCAGGCTCTTCAGAACTGTGGGATTGAGTTTTATTGTCTTCTTGTTGACATTTGTATTCTGTTTTCATTTCTCTTTATTTTACAGGATCCAGGAGGCTAACTCATTTTTACTTTGGCATACTGGGTCCAGGAGGATGTCCATGCCCACGAGGTAAAGTCGCTTGCAAGTCTTCATGCTTGATAAGCCTAGTAATTGCTACACGAAAGGCCACCCCAAAGAGGAGTGAGCCTATGAAGACATAAATACGACCAAAGACTATTCTTAAGTATACCACTGGTTGTCGTCTCTGTCTTATAGTGCGGATTTTAAGCGGAAGGGGTCCACTGTCTAAACTCCCTCCAGGTCCATCTCCTATGCAGTTCGGAGGGTCCCAACCCACATGACAATGGCAGTTCCGACGGTTATTGCATACTCCTCTGAAATTGCACTTTTCTGGGGTGCAGTCGTAATCCAGTTCAGTTAAAGATCCATTGCAAGACCCTTGATCACAGAATTTAGTTTGGGAACAGGGAGTACCATATCTCACACGTCCAACATCTGTTGATTCTGTTGCTCGATGCTCATCGAGCCCAAAACAGGAAAACCCAGAAATAACTGACTGGTGGAATGAAACATGTTCCTGCAAGTGTGGAAGGTGGGTGACATTCGTACACTGCAACCTTCCGCACATCTTATCGTTTTCGGCACAAGCTCTGAATACGAGGCTTTCTTGTCTTCTCTGACAATGTCCAAACCGATAGCTTTCCTTATTGATGTCATAACACCTTTTATTACCTGCGCGGGCACTTACACCGAAGATTTCCTTGCAATGTATATCACGATCGGTGCAGTTTCCTTTATAGCAATAGCCCTCTTCTGAGCATGGGGTTCCATCTTGCAGATAAAAGTCTGTTGGGCAAGTGAGTATACTCCCATTACAGTACTCTGGAAGATCACATATGTTCTGGATACTTCTGCAAAGTGTCCCAGAAGGACTGTAGGTGCAGTTTGCACAACATGATTCCTTATCACAAATGCTACCCTTTGAGAAAGTGCAGTTATTCTGACAGCACAGATTTGCATAACATGCCTTGTTTGAGCCACAGTCACATTGCTCCCCTTCATCTAGTATGGAATTTCCACAAACTTTATAGGTATATGTTCCATTATAATAAGTAGTAAAGTCAGAGAAAAGACATTCCATCACACCAGGGGTACTGAGTATTTGGTTTAACTCTGCAACGGAACAATTGCTGAAAGCATCCGTTAACTGAGGATCCTTGAACATGATGCAGGTTGCTCTTCTCTGGCAAAAACAGTAAGTCTCATCATCAACTTTCAGACCTATATTCCTCCCAACACGATGGGTTACGAACATAGACACAAATACATAAGCTCGTCTATGTTTACCCATAATGGTTAGGCCATTGGTACTACATATACCACGTTCAACTGGAATAGCTTCATTATCCTTGGGCCCATTATCGATAATTACGGTTGATGCATCAGGCTTAAATCTGTAGTAAAAGTTTGACAAATAGTATTTATGAATAGCCCCTCCCGGCAATCTGAAGTCAAGTCTAAATGGATCTCTTTTGTCATATACAGATAACATCATAACATAGTAACGCATGTGAATGTTGGACATAAAACTGTCCATTAAGCTGATTATTGAAAACAAATAACGGGCAGTCTGAGGAACAGTCACGGCTTTATCATATATGTCCTTGGCTGCTAGAAAATGGCCTTTTATAGCAGCTGGATGTGAAGCGTAGTCTCTACTAGACATTCTGGGAGCCACATTGGAATTTGGTCTAGATAAAGAGGGGCCTGTGCTATGGTCCATGTGCTTCCATTCATTCACAGGCCCCACGGCACCAGATTCAGCTACTACCTGGGAAATAATGTGCTCAAACCTGTGTGAATCATTGAGGGGTTTGATTTCATAGGCAAGGTCATCAAACATCAGGACCCCGTCCAGGCCCCCATAGCAAGTATCCAAAGTGACCATCGATTGAGGGATCCCCTTCAGGTAGCCAATATAGTAACAATCTACAGGGAAATAAGGGTAATCCATCTGTAAAGCTCCTTGGTCATCTTGAGTTGTCAGCAGCAAGTGTCTGGGCCAAATAAGTGTCTTTCTTCGCAGGTGGATGATATGTCTCTGGCCCCTAAAACGCAAGCTGTAGGAGATCTGTCCTGGTGCTTGAAATCCCTTACCATGGTAGATCTCCTTCCGAGGAATGACCACCTCCGAGGAGGTGTAACGCCAGGTGGGAGGGCCTTGAAAACACTGGCCGGGAACCAGGAGCAGCACCCAGAGTGCAACCAGCAAGAGTGGGGCCCTGGGGATCACTGGTCTTTCTACCAGCCTCATGCCCCAGCTCACAGATAACATCCTGGACGAAGCGAGGCTAAAACCCTCAGTTGTGGCCACTGCCTGGCATGGGAGACACTGACAGTGGACAAAGGGCTTCTTCAGGCTCCCAGCCCTGCTGGTTACCCAGACAACTTGAGGAGTTAGGTAACAGTTACTGGGTGTGGCAGGAGTGAGTCAGACAATGTTAGCTGAGGTTGGGGTAAAATGGTGTCAAATGCAGCATCTACAAATTCACCTGGGAGAGAAAAGGCAGAAGAAGCCAGAGTGTCCCCTCTGAACAAGCTCAATCCTTTCTGATATTTCCTGACATACAAATAACATTTTGACATACAAAAATACATTTTCAGTCATCTGAATGTATTTGCAACCCAATATTACTCTGGTTCTGTTTCTGGAATTCAAATTTTCTTTTTATTTGGCATCACAATTCTTACATTTTTTGAAGTGGGAGGTAAATCCTGTGGAAATCATCCTTTTAACTGTGATACTTTATTCTTCAAAACTATTTTAAGTTGAGTTTATAGTTAAGGTATTTAAAATGGATTAAACTTTCTCGATATTATTTGAGAGTGTTGAGATTTCCACATGATGGATGTTCTCCAAGGCTGTACACTCTGGCTGCTGCTCTTGGTTCCAAGCCAGTGTTTTCAAGGTTGTACCACACGGTGTAATATTTCCTCAGACGTGGTGATTCCTCGGAAGGAGACCTGCTACAGTAACAACTTTCAACCTGAGAGTTCTATCTGTCATCTCTCTGATCTCTAGAAATTTTATAAATCCAGTATCTTGTGAACGTGATTTATCCCTTACCTTGTCTGAGTTCTACCAGTTGGTCACCTCCAATCCATAGTGTATTCCACTCTTGGCCATTGGGATTTCTTCAGGCTCACAGGCTGATCAGTTCTCAGTGGGGGATAGCAGCACCCACGCTTGCTATGAATATCTAAGAAGTGTGTCACACACCTTTCTTAGGTTTATTATTAGTGCTTTCATGTCTCTTATTTTTGTAGAAGGAAAAGCAGCCTCTCAACTCCCTCCAAAAAGCTCATTAGGGGTCTGGAGAGATGGCTCAGAGGTTAAGAGCATTGCCTGCTCTTCCAACCATCTGTAAGGAGGTCTGGTGACCTCTTCTGGCCTGCAGGCATACACACAGACAGAATATCATATACACAATAAATGAATGAATGAATGAATGAATAAATATATAACAAGCTCATTAAGTAAAGTGAGAACAGAGTAACATCACCACAGAGTCCCTGAAAAGCCCTGGCTCAGATACATGGACAAAGCCTACAGTCACCGAGATAGGTTCTACAGCAGCAGGTATCTTATACAATTTGAGGAAACCATTGGGTTTTATTGAATTACCTCCTCTCAAAATTTTCTATCTCCTCCCCGTATACAGGGGAATAATCCACTGCAGAATGACTGGGGTCAGATTGCACTTTCCTAACTCCAGCCTCTATCCTACTAACCAACAGGAGCCCATAAATAAACCTCTGCTTCCCACTGTGGCCACCAGCAACACTACATCCTCAGAAGGGTGTCTACAGTGGTAAGGGGTTTCAACATGACAGTTACAGCTGTAATGTTTCAGAACTATAGAATTTTTAAAAATTCCATCTCTTGTGAACACTTTATCTCTGACCCTGTCTTACTTAATTCCAGCTGTTACTCCCCTCCAACGCTTACCATATTTCTTTCCTGACCACTGAAATTTCTACAAATATGCAGACTGATCTGTTTTCAGCAGGGATAGCAGTAGCCACCCTTGGTATGAATGCCTAAGAAGTATGCCACGTACTTTCCCCAGGTTTATCATTAGTGCCTTCACGTCTCTTGCTTTTGTAGAAAGGAAAGCAACTTCAGGGTTTCTTCCAGAAAGCTCATTGAGGAAAGTAGGAACAGACTAACATCACCACATAATCCCTGATAAGCCCTGACTCAGAAACATGACCAAAATCTGCAGCCACATAGATAAGTTGTACAGCAGCAGGAATCTTATTTATGAGCAAAACATTGAGTTTTAACGATTGACCTCCCCTGAAAAGTCTCTATCTCCTTTATGTGTTCAGGGGGAAAATCCTCTACAGGACCACTGGAGTCCTATAGAGGACTGCACCTTCTCAGCTCACCCAGCCAGCAGGAGGCCATAAATAAGCCCCTGCTTCCCTCTGTGGTCACCAACATCACTGCACCTAATGACACCAGGTGGCTCTTGGCAGAGGGAGGGAGGAAGTGGTTGAATCCCTGTCTGGCTGTGGAAATAGATGAATGTCCTGTCATGAATTAGGTTGAAAGGAATCATGCGCTCTCTCATGGGTCACAAATTTGGGGACATGGGCTTATACTGCAATTTGGGAAAGGCTTCTCAAGGCTCATGACTCTGAGACTCCTCATACCACCAGGCTGGATTCCCAAGTCCTGTGTGGACGTATGAGCTCAGCAAGCACAAGGGGAATTACGACTAAAGAGAAGGTACTGAAGGACACTGAAGAGGGTCCCCTCTTTCTAGCCATCTCCGATAATGGTGTGACTGTCCAGCCTCACGCCGAGGCTCTGTGCTGCCCCCTGCTGTGTGAACAGAGAAACACAATCATCACTAGAAAAGCTGTATATAGTGGGGGTGGATAGGGAAGGAAAAGAGATTGGGTGTTCATCCTAGAGTTTAGAGTGCGCCATTTTTCATAATACTGATGGGGTATCTACACAACTAGGGAATGACAGAGCCAGCTTCTCAAGCCACTCCACACTCCAACTCCAGGTCCAACCATGTGGTTAGTCAGAGCACCTTGGAGTCAGGTCACAAAGGCAGGTCACGTCAGCAGGTTACAGAGCACAGACTACAGAGCAGATCTCAGATGTCTCCTGGTGACCAGATTCATCTTTGCATGATCTGCCTAGACAGACCCAGAGAACTGGCCCCACCCAGCTAAGTAGACTCTCAGGTGCAGGTGACACAAATCAGGCAGAGAAAGATGAGAGGTGAGAGGAAGGAGAAGGACAGAGATAGAAAATATTAAATATTTACACAGTTCTGTGCCAATCCCCGACCTCTGATACCCACAGCACAAGTGTTCAAATATCATGCTGTGGGGTGGATTGTAGATGAATAAAGTTACTGGTGAAAATAAAGGGACGGAAGTCTGGAGATTTCATAATGGCGTCAAACACTCAGTACTGACCCAACCCTATCACTGTTTCGTTTCCAGCTTCCGGTAAACATGTCCTTGTGGCATTCAAAGACAGCAAGCTCCCTGACCGGTCTGTTTAGAAAGAGCCTCACCATTTGTGCTCCTCATCTTCATCTGTCCCACGTAGTCTCTGGTCCTCCAGATCCCGATGTCTTCTCAGTGATTCAAGTCCTGTCTGCTCCACAGCCACAAACCCCACCTGTAATGGGCTCTCGGTTGACCCATGGTCCCAAATCAATCTGCCTTAAGCAGGTGTTTTGATAGTTTTTCCTCTGCTCCATACTACAGGAGTAGGCAAGCAGGAGCTGAGGCACGTCATGTCACTCCAAGTACCCTCTCAGTCTCTAGCAATATGTCCCCTTGTCTCCAACAGTGCAGCCTCAAGAATCTTCAATTCACTCCTCGAACATGGCCACTTGAGCTGAAATTAAATTTGTTAATTATTCCCAACTAGCCACTGATACAACTAACATTTCCCAGCTATTCCCATGGAAGCGCTGGTACTTCTTCCTACTCTAAGCTTGGCTTACCAGGGCACCTCTGAGATTTCAGCAACTGTCTCCAGTTGCTCCACAGAAAGGCAGAAATATGCAGAACCTTTTAGAAGAGCATCTCTTGACTGAGTTCAACTCGGCAGTTTAGGTACACAGCTTTCAACAATGTGAAGCTTGTCCTATGCTATTTCCCAAGACATCTCAGTTGCTGAAACCAACCTGTGGGGTCAGAGAACTGACCACCCAGATGATACCTAATTCCTACTCTTGATGAACCTGTTGAAGAGACTTTAAACTGTGAATTCTCACCTGTGATATCTATGTCTCCTATGTCTCAAGAGAATCTTTGTGGGCCCCATACTCCCCTTCACAAGGCCACATCAGGACGGGAGATCTGCGTCCCTTGCTCTCCATAAGAATACAGAATTCTGGTGTCAGTCATTACAATCCCCCAGAACGACTTTTAAACAGTAGTCATGTGGGAAAATGCAGGCACAGGATTCCAAGACAGCCAGACACCTGTGTAGGCCTCAAGCCTTCAAAGAAACCAAAGCAACCCTCAGAAGAAATAGATTCTGAAACAAGGCTTCTGTGTCACTGAGTGCCTAGACAGTCACTCACCAGTCCAGGACTGAAAAGGAGATGTGTGGTCACCTGGCCCACAATTGGAGAAGAGAATTGAAATCTGACATCTCTATATTCACTTAGCCTGTGTTACTAACAAGTCAAAGCCGAAGGAAATACCGAGGATGACTGCCAATATTAAATACTAGATTGGGGAGGAAGGAACTAAACCTTTTTGGACAATTTGGGAACGTGGACACTGAACGACAACACGGGGGACCAAATTAAGTTGGAGGGGGGCACAAAGTCTGCACCCCCGGCATTAGTAAGAAACCCCATTCAAGAGCCCTGTCAGACACCAAAGTGGTATGAGAGAGATACGTGTGTCTATCCCAACAGGAGTTTCCTCTTCTAGAACAAGATTCAGTCCCAGGAGCAGTCAGGAACTGACCAGGATTACCTCCCCCAGAGGCCTGAGTCCTTCAGCTCTGAGTCAAAGCACAATAGAAGCAACAGCATCTCTACTACAGATCTGTTCCTAAGCCAAGCCATGTACCCAAAGACAACCCCAACATGTGAGACTTTTGCGGGGGCGGGGGAGCTTTGTTACAGTACAATTATTGCAAAAATCAGGTTCTCTGCTTTCACAGTGGCTCAGACCTTGACACCCCTAAACCATAGCAGGACTGGGTCCTTAAGTACTATCTGCCAAGCAAACTGTGAAAATACCTTCTGTCCTGAGATTTCTCATACAGAACTATACAGAAGGATAGGCCAAAAACATGTGTTGCATCAGAAACGGGGAAGCCGTGGATCACGCCATGTTACAAGTAAGGAGAGGAGAAACAAGCCAGACTGAGCTTTGACATAGTGTAGGAATAGCAAGGGACTCTGTAGGTTATCCGGCAGGCAGTGTCCAGGGGTACTTGTGTGTGGAGTACCTATTCTGTGTCCACAAACTATCTATATCACTATACCACCTGCCGCTGAAACCTACTTTAGCACTGTGTGACTGACTGGGTTGCTGTTTATTGGACCAAAGGCCATGTGCATGACAGGTAAATGTTCGACTACTAAGCTCCATTCTCAGTCCTGCCTCAATACTATATAATAGTTCTTTTAAAAGTTAGTGCCGACATCACTAAAGAGAATCAGTGGGGTAAGCTGAAAGGCAGACATGCACCAATTGTCCAGGATGTGGAGCTCAGAAGCAACAAACAGACTCTGTCTGACTGGAGAGTAGGGACAGCTCACCAAGAACCACCAGGCATTGCTACTGGACTCTACCAGGGGAGACACTACAGAAAGACAGGATCAGCCCGCTGCTACCACCATGATTGCGGGCAGGCGACTCCAGGTGGGAGCCTGTGACATGCAGTAAAGCCTGCAAGAACAACAGACACCCCACAGTCCCTGGAACACCATGACACCAAGGACCCAAACTGGCAGGAGGGGCTTTTGTTACTGGAAATGTGGAGCAGATGCTTACTCTGAGTTACCAAGGAATGCAGACACTCAGGGGAGGCTGAGTGGTTGGGCTTAGCACAAAGCCAGGCAGAGTCTGGGTCTGAGGGCTGAGTTTTGTCCGCTGCTTTTCTTAGAGTGGTAGTTCCAGTCAGACCTGCTGTGATACTAACTTGTTCAAAGTCCTCTCAGGGCCTCAGAGCCTTCTCAATGAGCAGTGGACATGGTGGGTGTCACCTGTGGGCAGAGCTTGCGTCACAACCTGAGCACTGGGTGCCTTGGGGCAAGCTTTATGTGTGATGTATGACATTGTGTGTTCCCGCTATAGTAACCACAGTGCCTCAGGCTGGCACAAATTCCCTCCACTGTTGACTGCTTCCAGGCCTCTTCATAGCAGGATCCCCCGGGGGTGACATTGATAGGAGATGTCCTCAGTCCTCCACTCTGGGAGGGATGGCATGAGTGGGCCAGGCTAGAGGGTTCCCTTTCCACGTTCAACTGGATAGATAGCCTTGTTCATCTAGGAATGTCCTAGACATGTTTCTGGCTCACTGTGTGTCACTGTGGGACCAAGTGCCTCAACCTCACCATGGACAGACGCTAGCAGAAATGTTCTTGGCATGAGGATTCAGTGTCCTCTGGTGTCTCTTTGACCTTGTAGTGAAAATCCTTCACCCTGAGTCCTCTGCTAGGATCAAAACGTTTCCCATCCTAGTGCACAATGGCTCTGTCTCTGTGTGGAGTTGTACCATGTTGGGTGGGGGCACTGTAGAGGCCAGCTGTCTGAACCTGCCATGGGTACTGTTATAGAGGCCCTAACAGTATGACTATAACAGAGCCTGGGGCTATCAACCCTAACTCACTGGTGCTGTCTAGGCTCAGATGTGAGACCCCAGGCCAAGTCTAGTATACCACATATCCTACCTGGATAGCTACTGTAACTGAGGGATCCAGGGCTTTGGGGAATACTCTCAATCACATGGAAGGTATTCATAGATTGAAATGCTCATACAGAATCCTCCTCCTATCACAGTGTGAAACCTGTTTAGTGGCTCTCTGCTCTTCCTGTAACGGCCTGCTGTGCAGAGCTTTCCTGTAGCTTCTAGGACAGATGGGATGAGGCAGGTGGACGTCCTGTGGTCAGCACTGGGCCAGATTTGGAGGAATGATGGGATGGTTTCTTGACCCTGAGGGTCATTTCAGCAAAAACACAGGACCTGCTGGTACTAGTGTCCTAGTGATAAACACACTATAACATCACAATGACACAACCTCACACCTCATGGTCCAGATGTGCATGCTCAACCTACCTTCTCTGCGCTTCTATGGCTGGAGAGACAAAGGGAAAGGAGAGGGGACAATGAGTGAGTGCTGGAGTTCCACAAGGGGCCTCACATTAGGGATCCCTGGAGAGAAGAAGTAGGCTCTCAAGGAACCAAAATGACCAATCCTGTCCCCATCAGCCAGAGGACTCGATTTTGATATGATCTCCTAGGTCTTTCCTGGCCTTAGACAGGAAAAGTTTAAAAAGGAGAAGTTTAAAGTGGGAGCTCCTCAGCCAGTGTACAATAAGACAGGGCCTCTAGGCGGGAAGGTTCAGGGTGGTTACCGCTGGCATTCTGTCCTTTGACAGATCCATGATGGTCCAAGAATGGGGCACAGAACCTTTTTTGGGAGAGCAATAGCCTGACTGATCCTTTTGCCATTTGTAGAGCTATCAGATCCTATGTAGATGACGTCAGTCCCAGCTTCAGGAACCTGCTCTTATTAGTTTTGCATTGATCAGGTTTAAATAAGCACAGGCTGCATGTAGTTCCTGAGTGCCTGGTGACGCCCTGCTGAGTGTGTGATGGGAGCACCTTTTACTTGTGGGTGCCAGGTTAGGACGGCCCAATCAAGGGTTTCTGGCTGGTTGTTTAAGGCTGTCTGAGTATAGCTTGGAGTCTTTCCAGCTCTGATAAGACAGTCTCCAGGGCTCTTCCTATTGGAAGGGGATACTGGTCCAGGTGGAGATTTGAGTGGCTTCTGGTAGTATCTCTGGCCTCTGAGAGAGAGGATGTTTGGAGCAGATCTTAAGGTACTATGAGGACTCTGTGGTCTTTGGGAAAGTCTGCATCAACCACTGTCTTCAGAGGTCAATATTCTGATACAAATCCTTAAGTGCCTGCTCCTCTAGACCCACTGTTGTTCTGAGCTGAGGACTCTGCTGGGGCCTAAGGGCTCTCAGTGGGATTTTGCTGCTGGGTATTCTACTGTGGTAGCTACCACAGTCAACACAGTAGAAGCTCCCTTCACAGAAAGGCCTGCCCGTGGAAGAGCCTTGGACTCTGCAAGGCAATGGGTTCGGTAGCAGCGCAGGCAGCAGTGCAGACTCACGAGGCCATCCTGAGCAAAGGTATATTTTGTTATCCTGTGATTGTAACTATCCAGTAAGGTCCAGGAAGCTGGGCCTGGGTATCTTCCTAGATCAATTAGTCTCTCAATGTGATACTTCCTGGATGGAGCTGGGGATCATTGTGAGGAAGAACGACAGGGATTTCTGGAAAGGCCTGTCTCTGGGTGGCTTCGTGACTGACATGCTGCCTTTGTCCTCTGGAGGGGATGGTGGTGATGGCTTGAGACCCAGTATATGGGCAACGAAAGGGCAGAAGCTGCAAGCAATGCCAAGAAAATCCAGATGTTGTGCTTTGAGGCACACCTGCCCTTTCCTCTTTGAACACTGTGAGGAGTATGTAGACCCATCCTATACAGACCCATTGTCTCTCTGTCTGTCTGTGTGGGACATCTGCTGCCCTCGGCCCCTGCCTGCTCTTACAAGTTCTTATGCTTCCCTTCACTGAACTTTGGCAAGTAGCAATCAGAGGCATTTTTGTTCATGGATCCCTTAGGCATACTGACCAAAACTTCAAATGTGACTTTGGTCTCACACTCTCCTTATTCCTTCACTGTCCTGTTCATTATGAACTCTTCCTAAGGCCTCTGGCTGTACTCTCCTCATATCTACAGTAAAATTTAATCCTTGATCATATTTTGGAGCAGTCACTTCCTCATTACATTCACTGACTGTAGCATGAGGGCCGGCTTGTTGGGGTATCTGTCCCGCCCGGTACCCCCCAGCCGGCAAACCCCAAGGAAATCAATCACACAGAGAACTCTATAAGTTATAAAGCTGATTGGCCCATTAGGTCAGGCTTCTTGTTAACTCTTATAACTTATATTAACCCATTATTCTCATCTATGTTAGCCATAATGGCTCCGTACCTTTTTCAGCTGTGACAGCTTACATGTTGCCTCTTCAGTGGTCTGCGCAGGAGTGACGGAGGGAGCTTCTGCTTCCAGAATACTCCCAGTCTCTTTGCTCCACCCCTACTTCCTGTCTGGCTTTCCTGCCTATACTGCCTGCCTGGCCAATCAGCGTTTTATTAAAATATGATTGACAGAATACAGACAATTCTCCCACACCATTTCCCTCTTTTTTTTTAAAACAAAGGAAAATATCCATAGCCCATTTGTTGCGAATGTGGGCGTAGTATTTCAGGCTACTTCCTGCTGGTTGGGGGTGCTGATAATCTTATGGGGACCCAAAGAAAATTTAGAGTTATAAACAAGTCCTGACTGGAGTATCCTGTGAGTCTTGATCATCTCAGGCAGCAGTCTTGAATATGTTCTGGATGTAGAATTCAGACATCCAGGCCATCTGTTCCTGTTGGAGATTTTTCAGGTGGCCTCCCTTGGTCAAAGGTGATTTTTCTTAACTCTGAATAAATCCAGAGCCTCTCGTTTTCTGTGGAAACAAAAGCAGAATCTCTTCTCCAAAGTAACATACCTTTTGATTTCAATTTTGAAGCCAAGGTATTTTCAAAATACCTATCTTGGGTTAGTTCAGCGGCATTTATAAACAAATATCTTCTAGCAGCTGTTGCTCCTTCTTCAGCATTCAGACAATTCTAAGAGAGCATAAGAGCATACAGTAACAAGATTCTCTGTGTATTTTCCATCTTTGTGCGGCTTTATTTTAACCTCTATTTCTTTTATTTTTACTTTTACTTTTTGAAACAGGTTCTCTGTATATCTTTGTCCTGGAATAACTCTGTAGACCAGGCTGTCCTTGAATTCACAGAGATCCCTCTGTCTCTACCTCCCCAGTGCTGGGATTAAAGGTGTGTGCTACAACAAACACCTTGAACTCACAGAGATCTGTCTGTCTCTGCCTCCCAGGCATTGGGATTAAAGGTGTGCACTACCACACCTTGAGGTCACAGAGGTCAATCTACCTCTGCCTCCCTTGTGTTGGGATTAAAGGTGTATACCACCACACCCAACTACTCTCTTTCTTCCTTTTTTACCCTAAGAACTTTAACCTTTAGCCTACATATATTTTTAACTCGTAGTAAACCATTTAGAGGTTTTCTTCCTCTTTGACTCTCTTTTTACTGTATATCTCTCTTTTTCTGACTACATGAGCCTTTAATTTACTAAGCAATATGGAGAGCTGTGGCTTTGACGGCTAGATCCAGCTCATTTTTTAACTTTTCAGCCTCATGGCTGAGATACCAGCCAGAGCTGTGTTCACTGTCACAACTCTATGGCGTTTCAAGGTCCTTGCTAGCAAGCAAGCTGTAGTATTATGCTCACAGACCACACTCAGTTGGACTGCCTGCCTAAAAGAATCAGAGTTTGCCCTGGCAGGACAGCCCAGAAAACCAGCATTTTAAAACGGCGCAGCTTTTCTCCTGCTACGGCTGAAAACCGAAAAGCATGCATTGAGCTTTACATCAACACCGTTTAAGTTTTTCGTGGCAGGACCTCTTAAAAGAGCTGCAAGGTTTTGCAGCTAAAGCTGAGTCAGGAAGCCTCTCTTAGATGAGAGTGCTTGCTTGCCTCTAGCAAGCAGAGCAGACCTGAGAAATTGTTGCCACCAAGAAGCCATGCTTTACTCTATTCTTTTTTAAGCTTTCTCAGGCTTTTTGTGGATTTAGTTATCCACGTCTGGGCGCCATATGTAGCACAAGGGCCGGCTTGTTGGGGTTTCTGTCCCACCCGGTACCCCACAACTGACAAAGCTTACAAAATGCTGAATGAAATGTTGTTAGTCAACTAAGAACCACTGGCATTCCAGAA
The DNA here is from genome assembly GCF_982192425.1 of Myodes glareolus. NCBI lineage: Eukaryota > Metazoa > Chordata > Mammalia > Rodentia > Cricetidae > Myodes > Myodes glareolus. The sequence continues at coordinate 13,555,361 of NC_142036.1, read as the reverse complement.
GAAGGTTGTCCCCTGTCTTCAATGACTCGGTGCCAATGGGCCAATCATTACTGCAGGGCAGTGTGACACATTTCCTCCATCACTACCATCCCCATATTCTCCCTATGCACATGCTCCGTACCATCTATAAAGCACACCATCAGGACCTGGATAGCCTCACTATCTTACTGAAAATGGCTTGGCCTCAGTAGAGCTCAAAGGCCAGCAACAGCACACTGGGGTTCTTAGTTCTTGCAGATTGGACCAACGACTGCCACTGCACACACAAATGATCCCGAAGACTCTTATCTCTAATAGTTTACAATATTCCACTCTTAAATCTCTAGTCTCTATGATTTCTCTGTACTGTACTCTTAAGAAATGATTAAAGATTTGTGTAAGCAGTCTTTATCTAGGGATTGTACATTCATTGGGTGTGGGTAAAGAAGCAATATTTTTTTTGTGGAAAAAATATTTATTTGACTTACAGATTACAATCTATCATGAAGGGAAATGAGGAAGTAGCTTAAGGTAGAAACAGGTAGGAACTGTATTAGAAGCCACAGAGGAATGAAAAAAAAAATTGTGCTTATTAGATTACTGTCATTGGCTTGCTCGATTTGCTTTTTTTATACAATCAAGGACCACCCACAGTGATCTTTCCAGAGCACTTTCCTTCCCAATATTTCATCATTCTCTTCAAAAATACTTCCTCATGTGTAAGATTTTCCAGGCGTTCCACTCTGTTTAAACCAGGTCTTCTTTTTGCCTTCTGCTATGAAATGAACAGCATCTCTTCCAAACCTACATGTTGGCATTTTGACCCTCAATTTGGTGATGGTATTTGGAAATAGAACCATTGGAAAGTAATTAAAGTTAAGTTAGATAGTGATCAAAAGCATTCCTGATGGTACTAGTACCCTTTAAAAAGATATCATCCCTGTCTCTTCTTTCCCCCTTTCCCAGGCATTAAGAGAGAATGCACTACAGCCAAGCCAACAGTTGTTACCTCTGTTGCCCACTGTGTTGTTTAAACCACTCTGTACTGATCCTCATGTATATCTCAGTCAGGAAGTACATCTTCTTCACTTACTATATTACAAATACATTCAAAACAACAGTAGGAACAGAGATACCCAAAGAGACAATAAATTAACTAAGACAAAAGCTCATTTTATAACAAAGTACAAGCTATTAGCACAACACTTTATGGCAGGTTGGACCATCTTTATCCACAGTTTCCATGTTACATGCAAGGTCATCTGTTCCTTTCTCATAATCTTCTAGAAAGTAGACATGAATAAAACCTCAGGGGAATGCGTGTGCTTCTTTTCTTTTTTTTTTAAAGTAATTTTATTAAATTATAAAAGTTTCCATTTACGCCCCTCTTCCCAACACCCTCCCACTCCCCCCCTCCCTCTCCTCCTCCCTCTTTGTCCCTAAGGGCAGTCAGGGTTTCCTGCCCTGTGGGAAGTTCAAGTTCCTCCCCCCTCCCTCCAGGTCCAGGAAGGTGAGTATCCAAACAGACTGGATCCCAAAAATCCAGTATATGCAGAGGAAACTAGTCCCAGTGTCATTGTCAATGGCTTCTCAGAAAGACTCCAGGCCAGCCACATTCAGAGAATCTGGTTGGATCACGTGCTCGTTCAGTCGCAGTCCAACTGGCCTTGGTAAACTCTCATTAGATCCGACCCCTTGTATCGGTGGGTGATAGCATCCCTCGCAGTCCTTTGTCATTTTCTTCGTCCTTATGCTCCTCATTTGGATCTTGGGGGGCTCAGTCCGGTGCTCCAATGTGGGTCTCCGTCTGTATCGCCATCCAACGCCAGATGAAGGATCTATGGTGATAAGCAAAATATTCATCAGTATGGTTATGGGCCAAGGCCGGTTCAGGCACCCTCTCCTCTGTCCAGAGAACAATCTGGGGATCTCTCCTTGGACCTGGGATCCCATATATAATCAAGTTTCCTGTAAACCCTAAAATGACTCCCTTAGTTGAAATATATTCTTCCCTGATCCCATATTCATCCTTCCTCCCTTCCCCCCATCCCGGTCAACTGAGCTTTCTCCATTCCTCCCCTACTCCCTTCTCTCTAACCCTCTCCCCTTCCAACAACCCTCCCACCGCCCCCCACCATGCACCCAAGGTTACCTGGGACTCTTGACTATTTCCTACCTCCTGGTGGATAGCTAAATAATCTTCATCAGGTTCGTCTTCTTATTTAGCTTCTCTAGGATCACGAATAATAGGCTCAAAGACCTTTAATTATGGTTAGAATCCACTTATGAGTGAATACATACCGTGTTCCTCTTTTTGGGTCTGGCTTACCTCACTCAGTAAAGCGTTTTCTATGTCCATCCATTTGCATGCAAAATTCAAGATGTCATTATTTTTTACCGCTGAGTAAAACTCTAATGTATATATGTTCCACACCTTTTTTAACCATTCTTCTACTGAGGGGCACCGAGGCTGTTTCCAGGTTCTGGCTATTACAAATAGTGCTGCTATGAACATAGTTGGACAAATGCTTTTGTAGTATGTTCGGGAATCTCTAGGGTATATTCCCAGGAGAGGAATTGCTGGGTCCTGAGGGAGGTTGACTCCCAGTTTCCTGAGAAACCGCCACACTGATTTCCACAGTGGCTGCACAAGTTTGCATTCCCACCAACAATGGATGAGTGTTCCCCTCACCCCACATCCTCTCCAGCATAGGCTATCATTGGTGTTTTTGACTTTAGCTATTCTGACAGGTGTAAGAGGGTATCTCAAAGAGGTTTTGATTTGCATTTTCCCTGATCGCTAAGGAGGTTGAGCATGTCCTTAAGTGTCTTCTGGCCATTCGAAGTTCTTCTGTTGTGAATTCTCTGTTCAGTTCAGTACCCCATTTTTTAATTGGGTTAATTAGAGTTTTAGTGTCTAGTTTCTTGAGTTCTTTGTATATTCTGGAGATCAGACCTCTGTCTGATGAGGGGTTGGTGAAGATCTTCTCCCAGTCAGAAGGCAGCCTTTTTGTCTTACTGACAGTGTCCTTTGCTTTACAGCAGCTTCTCAGTTTCAGGAGGTCCCATTTATTCATTGTTTCTCTTATTGTCTGTGCTACTGGGGTCCTACTTAGGAAGTGGCCTCCTGTGCCTATATCTTGTAGACTACTTCCCACTTTCTCTTCTATCAGGTTCAAAGTGGACAGATTGATGTTGATGACTTTAATCCATTTGGACTTGAATTTTGTGCATGGTGATAGATATGGATCTATTTTCATTCTTCTACAGGTTGACATCCAGTTATGCCAGCACCATTTGTTAAAGACGCTTTCCTTCTTCCATTGTATACCTTTAGCTCCCTTGTCAAAAATTAGGTGTTCATATGTTTGAGGGTTAGTATCTGGGTCTTCTATTCGATTCCATAGGTCGACTTCTCTGTTCTTATGCCAATACCAGGCTGTTTTCAATACTGTAGCTCTGTAATAGAGTTTGAAGTCAGGGATAGTAATGCCTCCAGAAGTTCCTTTATTGTATAAGATTGTTTTGGCTATCCTGGGTTTTTTGTTTTTCCATATAAACTTGATTATTGTTCTCTCAAGGTCTGTGAAGAAGTTTGATGGGATTTTGATGGGGTTTGCATTGAATCTATAGATTGCTTTTGGTAGAATTGCCATTTTTACTATGTTGATTCTCCCAATCCAAGAGCAGGGGAGGTCTTTTCATTTTCTGGTATCCTCCTCAATTTCTCTTGTCAAAGGCTTAAAGTTCTTGTCAAATAGGTCTTTCACATCCTTGGTTAGAGTAACCCCAAGATATTTTATGCTATTTGTGGCTATCGTGAAAGGTGATGTTTCTCTGATTTCCCTCTCCGTTTCTTTATCCTTTGTGTATAGGAGTGCCACTGATTTTTTGGAGTTGATCTTGTATCCTGCCACGTTACTAAAGGTGTTTATCAGCTGTAGAAGTTCTTTGGTAGAGTTTTTGGGGTCGCTTATGTACACTATCATATCGTCAGCAAATAACGAAAGTTTAACTTCATCCTTTCCAATTCGAATCCCCTTGATCCCCTTATGTTGTCTTATTGCTATTGCTAGAACTTCAAGCACTATATTGAAGAGGTATGGAGAGAGTGGACAGCCTTGTCGTGTTCCTGATTTTAGTGGAAAGGCTTTGAGTTTCTCTCCATTCAATTTGATGTTAGCTGTCGGCTTGCTGTATATTGCTTTTATTATATTTAGGTATGATCCTTGTATCCCCAGTCTCTCCAACACCTTTATCATAAATGGGTGTTGAATTTTGTCAAACGCTTTTTCAGCATCCAATGAAATGATCATATGGTTTTTTTCTTTCAGTTTATTTATATGATGGATTACATTGATAGATTTGCGTATGTTGAACCATCCCTGCATCTCTGGGATGAAGCCTACTTGATCATAATGGATAATTTTTCTAATGTGTTCTTGGATTCGGTTTGCCAGTATTTTATTGAGAATTTTCGCATCGATGTTCATGAGTGAGATTGGCCTGTAATTCTCTTTCTTGGTTATGTCTTTGTGTGGTTTTGGTATTAGGGTGACTGTGGCTTCATAAAAGGAGTTTGGCAGTGACTTTTCTTTTTCTATATTGTGGGATACATTAAGGAGTATAGGTATTAGCTCTTCCTGGAAGTTCTGGTAGAATTCTGCATTGAAACCATCTGGTCCTGGGCTTTTTTTGGTAGGGAGATATTTGATGACAGATTCTGGTTCTTCACGACTAACAGGTCTATTTAGATTGTTCACCTGGTCTTGGTTCAACTTTGGTATATGGTACTTATCTAAAAAAATGTCCATTTCTTTTACATTTTTCAACTTTGTGGCATATAATCTTTCGTAGTAAGATCTAATGATTCTCTGAATTTCCTCTGTGTCTCTGGTTATGTCCCCCTTTTCATTTCTGATCCTATTAATTTGCAAGTTCTCTCTCTGCCGTTTAATTAGTTTGGATAGGGGTTTGTCAATCTTGTTAATTTTCTCCAAGAACCAGCTTTTTGCTTCATTGATTCTTTGAATTGTTTTCTGTGTTTCTATTTTGTTGATTTCAGCCCTCCGTTTGATTATTTCCAGTCTTCTACTCCTCCTGGGTAAATCAGCTTCTTTTTTTTCTAGAGCTTTCAAGTGTGTTTTTAAGTCTCCAATGTGAGCTTTCTCCGTTTTCTTTAGGTGGGCACTTAGTGCTACGAACTTTCCTCTTAGCACTGCTTTCATTGTGTCCATAGGGTTGAATACGTTGTGTCTTTGTTTTCATTATATTCAAGGAAGACTTTAATTTCTTTCTTTATTTCTTCCTTGACCCAGGGGTGACATAACCACAGACACAGGAAATTCAGAGAATCTTTAGATCTCACTACGAAAGTTTATATGCCACAAAGTTGGAAAATGTTAAAGAAATGGAAATTTTTTTTAGATAAGTACCATATACAAAAGGTGAACAATCTAAATAGACCTGTTAGTCACGATGAAGTAGAAGCTGTTATCAAAAACCTGCCGACCAAACAAAGCCCAGGTCCAGATGGTTTCAATGCAGAATTCTACCAGAACTTCCAGGAAGAGCTAATACCTATACTCCTTAATGTATCCCACAATATAGAAACAGAAGAGTCATTGCCAAACTCTTTTTATGAAGCTACAGTTACCCTCATACCAAAACCACACAAAGACACAACGAAGAAAGAGAATTACAGGCCAATCTCACTCATGAACATCGACGCGAAAATTCTCAATAAAATACTGGCAAACCGAATCCAGGAACACATTAGAAAAATTATCCATTATGATCAAGTGGGCTTCATCCAAGAGATGCAGGGCTGGTTCAACATATGCAAATCTATCAATGTAATCCATCATATAAATAAACTGAAAGAAAAAAACCATATGATCATTTCATTAGATGCTGAAAAAAGCATTTGACAAAATTCAACACCCATTTATGGTAAAGGTGTTGGAGAGACTGGGGATACAAAGATCATACCTAAATATAATAAAAGCAATATACAGCAAGCCGACAGCTAACATCAAATTGAATGGAGAGAAACTCAAAGCCTTTCCTCTAAAATCAGGAACACGACAAGGCTGTCCACTCTCTCCATACCTCTTCAATATAGTGCTTGAAGTTCTAGCAATAGCAATAAGACAACATAAGGAGATCAAGGGGATTCGAATTGGAAAGGATGAAGTTAAACTTTCGTTATTTGCAGATGTTATAATAGTGTACATAAGTGACCCCAAAAACTCTACCTAGGAACTCCTACAGCAGATCAGCACCTTTAGTAATGTGGCAGGATACAAGAAACTCCAAAAATATCAGTTGCCCTCCCTTACACAAAGAAGAAAGATACAGAGAGGGAAATCAGAGAAGCATCACATTTCACGATAGCCACAAATAGCATAAAATATCTTGGGGTTACTCTAACTAAGGAAGTGAAAGACCTATTTGACAAGAACTTTAAGTCCTTGAAGAAAGAAATTGAGGAGGATACCAGAAAATGGAAAGACTTCCCCTTTTCTTGGATTGGGAGGATCAACATAGTAAAAATGGCAATTCTACCAAAAGCAATCTATAGATTCAATGCAATCCCCATCAAAATCCCATCAAACTTCTTCACAGACCTTGAGAGAACAATAATCAAGTTTATATGGAAAAACAAAAAACCCAGGATAGCCAAAACAATCTTATACAATAAAGGAACTTCTGGAGGCATTACCATCCCTGACTTCAAACTCTACTACAGAACTACAGTATTGAAAACAGCTTGATATTCGCATAAGAACAGAGAAGTCGACCTATGGAATCGAATAGAAGACTCGGATAGTAACCCACAAACCTTTGAACACCTAATTTTCGACAAGGGAGCTAAAGGTATACAATGGAAGAAGGAAAGCGTCTTTAACAAATGGTGCTGGCATAACTGGATGTCAACCTGTAGAATAATGAAAGTAGATCCATATCTATCACCATGCACAAAAATCAAGTCAAATGTATTAAAGACATCAACATTAATCTGTCCACTTTGAACCTGATAGAAGAGAAAGTGGGAAGTAGTCTACAAGATATAGGCACAGGAGGCCACTTCCTAAGTAGAATCCCAGTAGCACAGACAATAAGAGAAACAATGAATAAATGGGACCTCCTGAAACTGAGAAGCTGCTGTAAAGCAAAGGACACTGTCAGTAAGACAAAAAGGCTACCTTCGGACTGGGAAAAGATCTTCACCAACCCCTCATCAGACAGAGGTCTGATCTCCAGAATATACAAAGAACTCAAGAAACTAGACACTAAAACTCTAATTAACCCAATTAAAAAATGGGATACTGAACTGAACAGAGAATTCACAACAGATGAACTTCGAATGGCCAGAAGACACTTAAGGACATGCTCAACCTCCTTAGCGATCAGGGAAAATGCAAATCAAAACCTCTTTGAGATACCATCTTACACCTGTCAGAATAGCTAAAGTCAAAAACACCAATGATAGCCTATGCTGGAGAGGATGTGGAATGAGGGGAACACTCATCCATTGTTGGTGGGAATGCAAACTTGTACAGCTGCTGTGGAAATCAGTGTGGCAGTTTCTCAGGACTGGGATTCAACCTCCCTCAGGACCCAGCAATTCCACTCTTGGGAATATACCCAAGAGATGCCCTATCATACTACAAAAGTATTTGTCCAACTTTGTTCATAGCTGCACTATTTGTAATAGCCAGAACATGGAAACAGCCTCGGTGCCCCTCAATAGAAGAATGGTTAAAAAAGGTGTGGAACATATATACATTAGAGTTTTACTCAGCGGTAAAAAACAATGACATCTTGAATTTTGCATGCAAATGGATGGACATAGAAAACGCTTTACTGAGTGAGGTAAGCCAGACCCAAAAAGAGGAACACGGTATGTATTCACTCATAAGTGGATTCTAACCATAATTAAAGGTCTTTGAGCCTATTATTCGTGATCCTAGAGAAGCTAAATAAGAAGACGAACCTGATGAAGATTATTTAGCTATCCACCAGGAGGTAGGAAATAGTCAAGAGTCCCAGGTAACCTTGGGTGCATGGTGGGGGGCGGTGGGAGGGTTGTTGGAAGGGGAGAGGGTTAGAGAGAAGGGAGTAGGGGAGGAATGGAGAAAGCTCAGTTGACCGGGATGGGGGGAAGGGAGGAAGGATGAATATGGGATCAGGGAAGAATATATTTCAACTAAGGGAGTCATTTTAGGGTTTACAGGAAACTTGATTATATATGGGATCCCAGGTCCAAGGAGAGATCCCCAGATTGTTCTCTGGACAGAGGAGAGGGTGCCTGAACCGGCCTTGGCCCATAACCATACTGATGAATATTTTGCTTATCACCATAGATCCTTCATCTGGCGTTGGATGGCGATACAGACGGAGACCCACATTGGAGCACCGGACTGAGCCCCCCAAGATCCAAATGAGGAGCATAAGGACGAAGAAAATGACAAAGGACTGCGAGGGATGCTATCACCCACCGATACAAGGGGTCGGATCTAATGAGAGTTTACCAAGGCCAGTTGGACTGCGACTGAACGAGCACGTGATCCAACCAGATTCTCTGAATGTGGCTGGTCTGGAGTCTTTCTGAGAAGCCATTGACAATGACACTGGGACTAGTTTCCTCTGCATATACTGGATTTTTGGGATCCAGTCTGTTTGGATACTCACCTTCCTGGACCTGGAGGGAGGGGGGAGGAACTTGAACTTCCCACAGGGCAGGAAACCCTGACTGCCCTTAGGGACAAAGAGGGAGGAGGAGAGGGAGGGGGGGAGTGGGAGGGTGTTGGGAAGAGGGGCGTAAATGGAAACTTTTATAATTTAATAAAATTACTTTAAAAAAAAAAGAAAAGAAGCACACGCATTCCCCTGAGGTTTTATTCATGTCTACTTTCTAGAAGATTATGAGAAAGGAACAGATGACCTTGCATGTAACATGGAAACTGTGGATAAAGATGGTCCAACCTGCCATAAAGTGTTGTGCTAATAGCTTGTACTTTGTTATAAAATGAGCTTTTGTCTTAGTTAATTTATTGTCTCTTTGGGTATCTCTGTTCCTACTGTTGTTTTGAATGTATTTGTAATATAGTAAGTGAAGAAGATGTACTTCCTGACTGAGATATACATGAGGATCAGTACAGAGTGGTTTAAACAACACAGTGGGCAACAGAGGTAACAACTGTTGGCTTGGCTGTAGTGCATTCTCTCTTAATGCCTGGGAAAGGGGGAAAGAAGAGACAGGGATGATATCTTTTTAAAGGGTACTAGTACCATCAGGAATGCTTTTGATCACTATCTAACTTAACTTTAATTACTTTCCAATGGTTCTATTTCCAAATACCATCACCAAATTGAGGGTCAAAATGCCAACATGTAGGTTTGGAAGAGATGCTGTTCATTTCATAGCAGAAGGCAAAAAGAAGACCTGGTTTAAACAGAGTGGAACGCCTGGAAAATCTTACACATGAGGAAGTATTTTTGAAGAGAATGATGAAATATTGGGAAGGAAAGTGCTCTGGAAAGATCACTGTGGGTGGTCCTTGATTGTATAAAAAAAGCAAATCGAGCAAGCCAATGACAGTAATCTAATAAGCACAATTTTTTTTTTCATTCCTCTGTGGCTTCTAATACAGTTCCTACCTGTTTCTACCTTAAGCTACTTCCTCATTTCCCTTCATGATAGATTGTAATCTGTAAGTCAAATAAATATTTTTTCCACAAAAAAAATATTGCTTCTTTACCCACACCCAATGAATGTACAATCCCTAGATAAAGACTGCTTACACAAATCTTTAATCATTTCTTAAGAGTACAGTACAGAGAAATCATAGAGACTAGAGATTTAAGAGTGGAATATTGTAAACTATTAGAGATAAGAGTCTTCGGGATCATTTGTGTGTGCAGTGGCAGTCGTTGGTCCAATCTGCAAGAACTAAGAACCCCAGTGTGCTGTTGCTGGCCTTTGAGCTCTACTGAGGCCAAGCCATTTTCAGTAAGATAGTGAGGCTATCCAGGTCCTGATGGTGTGCTTTATAGATGGTACGGAGCATGTGCATAGGGAGAATATGGGGATGGTAGTGATGGAGGAAATGTGTCACACTGCCCTGCAGTAATGATTGGCCCATTGGCACCGAGTCATTGAAGACAGGGGACAACCTTCTTCTGGAATGCCAGTGGTTCTTAGTTGACTAACAACATTTCATTCAGCATTTTGTAAGCTTTGTCAGTTGTGGAGTACCGGGTGGGACAGAAACCCCAACAAGCCGGCCCTTGTGCTACATATGGCGCCCAGACGTGGATAACTAAATCCACAAAAAGCCTGAGAAAGCTTAAAAAAGAATAGAGTAAAGCATGGCTTCTTGGTGGCAACAATTTCTCAGGTCTGCTCTGCTTGCTAGAGGCAAGCAAGCACTCTCATCTAAGAGAGGCTTCCTGACTCAGCTTTAGCTGCAAAACCTTGCAGCTCTTTTAAGAGGTCCTGCCACGAAAAACTTAAACGGTGTTGATGTAAAGCTCAATGCATGCTTTTCGGTTTTCAGCCGTAGCAGGAGAAAAGCTGCGCCGTTTTAAAATGCTGGTTTTCTGGGCTGTCCTGCCAGGGCAAACTCTGATTCTTTTAGGCAGGCAGTCCAACTGAGTGTGGTCTGTGAGCATAATACTACAGCTTGCTTGCTAGCAAGGACCTTGAAACGCCATAGAGTTGTGACAGTGAACACAGCTCTGGCTGGTATCTCAGCCATGAGGCTGAAAAGTTAAAAAATGAGCTGGATCTAGCCGTCAAAGCCACAGCTCTCCATATTGCTTAGTAAATTAAAGGCTCATGTAGTCAGAAAAAGAGAGATATATAGTAAAAAGAGAGTCAAAGAGGAAGAAAACCTCTAAATGGTTTACTACGAGTTAAAAATATATGTAGGCTAAAGGTTAAAGTTCTTAGGGTAAAAAAGGAAGAGTGAGAGTAGTTGGGTGTGGTGGTATACACCTTTAATCCCAACACAAGGGAGGCAGAGGTAGATTGACCTCTGTGACCTCAAGGTGTGGTAGTGCACACCTTTAATCCCAATGCCTGGGAGGCAGAGACAGACAGATCTCTGTGAGTTCAAGGTGTTTGTTGTAGCACACACCTTTAATCCCAGCACTGGGGAGGTAGAGACAGAGGGATCTCTGTGAATTCAAGGACAGCCTGGTCTACAGAGTTATTCCAGGACAAAGATATACAGAGAACCTGTTTCAAAAAGTAAAAGTAAAAATAAAAGAAATAGAGGTTAAAATAAAGCCGCACAAAGATGGAAAATACACAGAGAATCTTGTTACTGTATGCTCTTATGCTCTCTTAGAATTGTCTGAATGCTGAAGAAGGAGCAACAGCTGCTAGAAGATATTTGTTTATAAATGCCGCTGAACTAACCCAAGATAGGTATTTTGAAAATACCTTGGCTTCAAAATTGAAATCAAAAGGTATGTTACTTTGGAGAAGAGATTCTGCTTTTGTTTCCACAGAAAACGAGAGGCTCTGGATTTATTCAGAGTTAAGAAAAATCACCTTTGACCAAGGGAGGCCACCTGAAAAATCTCCAACAGGAACAGATGGCCTGGATGTCTGAATTCTACATCCAGAACATATTCAAGACTGCTGCCTGAGATGATCAAGACTCACAGGATACTCCAGTCAGGACTTGTTTATAACTCTAAATTTTCTTTGGGTCCCCATAAGATTATCAGCACCCCCAACCAGCAGGAAGTAGCCTGAAATACTACGCCCACATTCGCAACAAATGGGCTATGGATATTTTCCTTTGTTTTTTAAAAAAAAGAGGGAAATGGTGTGGGAGAATTGTCTGTATTCTGTCAATCATATTTTAATAAAACGCTGATTGGCCAGGCAGGCAGTATAGGCAGGAAAGCCAGACAGGAAGTAGGGGTGGAGCAAAGAGACTGGGAGTATTCTGGAAGCAGAAGCTCCCTCCGTCACTCCTGCGCAGACCACTGAAGAGGCAACATGTAAGCTGTCACAGCTGAAAAAGGTACGGAGCCATTATGGCTAACATAGATGAGAATAATGGGTTAATATAAGTTATAAGAGTTAACAAGAAGCCTGACCTAATGGGCCAATCAGCTTTATAACTTATAGAGTTCTCTGTGTGATTGATTTCCTTGGGGTTTGCCGGCTGGGGGGTACCGGGCGGGACAGATACCCCAACAAGCCGGCCCTCATGCTACAGTCAGTGAATGTAATGAGGAAGTGACTGCTCCAAAATATGATCAAGGATTAAATTTTACTGTAGATATGAGGAGAGTACAGCCAGAGGCCTTAGGAAGAGTTCATAATGAACAGGACAGTGAAGGAATAAGGAGAGTGTGAGACCAAAGTCACATTTGAAGTTTTGGTCAGTATGCCTAAGGGATCCATGAACAAAAATGCCTCTGATTGCTACTTGCCAAAGTTCAGTGAAGGGAAGCATAAGAACTTGTAAGAGCAGGCAGGGGCCGAGGGCAGCAGATGTCCCACACAGACAGACAGAGAGACAATGGGTCTGTATAGGATGGGTCTACATACTCCTCACAGTGTTCAAAGAGGAAAGGGCAGGTGTGCCTCAAAGCACAACATCTGGATTTTCTTGGCATTGCTTGCAGCTTCTGCCCTTTCGTTGCCCATATACTGGGTCTCAAGCCATCACCACCATCCCCTCCAGAGGACAAAGGCAGCATGTCAGTCACGAAGCCACCCAGAGACAGGCCTTTCCAGAAATCCCTGTCGTTCTTCCTCACAATGATCCCCAGCTCCATCCAGGAAGTATCACATTGAGAGACTAATTGATCTAGGAAGATACCCAGGCCCAGCTTCCTGGACCTTACTGGATAGTTACAATCACAGGATAACAAAATATACCTTTGCTCAGGATGGCCTCGTGAGTCTGCACTGCTGCCTGCGCTGCTACCGAACCCATTGCCTTGCAGAGTCCAAGGCTCTTCCACGGGCAGGCCTTTCTGTGAAGGGAGCTTCTACTGTGTTGACTGTGGTAGCTACCACAGTAGAATACCCAGCAGCAAAATCCCACTGAGAGCCCTTAGGCCCCAGCAGAGTCCTCAGCTCAGAACAACAGTGGGTCTAGAGGAGCAGGCACTTAAGGATTTGTATCAGAATATTGACCTCTGAAGACAGTGGTTGATGCAGACTTTCCCAAAGACCACAGAGTCCTCATAGTACCTTAAGATCTGCTCCAAACATCCTCTCTCTCAGAGGCCAGAGATACTACCAGAAGCCACTCAAATCTCCACCTGGACCAGTATCCCCTTCCAATAGGAAGAGCCCTGGAGACTGTCTTATCAGAGCTGGAAAGACTCCAAGCTATACTCAGACAGCCTTAAACAACCAGCCAGAAACCCTTGATTGGGCCGTCCTAACCTGGCACCCACAAGTAAAAGGTGCTCCCATCACACACTCAGCAGGGCGTCACCAGGCACTCAGGAACTACATGCAGCCTGTGCTTATTTAAACCTGATCAATGCAAAACTAATAAGAGCAGGTTCCTGAAGCTGGGACTGACGTCATCTACATAGGATCTGATAGCTCTACAAATGGCAAAAGGATCAGTCAGGCTATTGCTCTCCCAAAAAAGGTTCTGTGCCCCATTCTTGGACCATCATGGATCTGTCAAAGGACAGAATGCCAGCGGTAACCACCCTGAACCTTCCCGCCTAGAGGCCCTGTCTTATTGTACACTGGCTGAGGAGCTCCCACTTTAAACTTCTCCTTTTTAAACTTTTCCTGTCTAAGGCCAGGAAAGACCTAGGAGATCATATCAAAATCGAGTCCTCTGGCTGATGGGGACAGGATTGGTCATTTTGGTTCCTTGAGAGCCTACTTCTTCTCTCCAGGGATCCCTAATGTGAGGCCCCTTGTGGAACTCCAGCACTCACTCATTGTCCCCTCTCCTTTCCCTTTGTCTCTCCAGCCATAGAAGCGCAGAGAAGGTAGGTTGAGCATGCACATCTGGACCATGAGGTGTGAGGTTGTGTCATTGTGATGTTATAGTGTGTTTATCACTAGGACACTAGTACCAGCAGGTCCTGTGTTTTTGCTGAAATGACCCTCAGGGTCAAGAAACCATCCCATCATTCCTCCAAATCTGGCCCAGTGCTGACCACAGGACGTCCACCTGCCTCATCCCATCTGTCCTAGAAGCTACAGGAAAGCTCTGCACAGCAGGCCGTTACAGGAAGAGCAGAGAGCCACTAAACAGGTTTCACACTGTGATAGGAGGAGGATTCTGTATGAGCATTTCAATCTATGAATACCTTCCATGTGATTGAGAGTATTCCCCAAAGCCCTGGATCCCTCAGTTACAGTAGCTATCCAGGTAGGATATGTGGTATACTAGACTTGGCCTGGGGTCTCACATCTGAGCCTAGACAGCACCAGTGAGTTAGGGTTGATAGCCCCAGGCTCTGTTATAGTCATACTGTTAGGGCCTCTATAACAGTACCCATGGCAGGTTCAGACAGCTGGCCTCTACAGTGCCCCCACCCAACATGGTACAACTCCACACAGAGACAGAGCCATTGTGCACTAGGATGGGAAACGTTTTGATCCTAGCAGAGGACTCAGGGTGAAGGATTTTCACTACAAGGTCAAAGAGACACCAGAGGACACTGAATCCTCATGCCAAGAACATTTCTGCTAGCGTCTGTCCATGGTGAGGTTGAGGCACTTGGTCCCACAGTGACACACAGTGAGCCAGAAACATGTCTAGGACATTCCTAGATGAACAAGGCTATCTATCCAGTTGAACGTGGAAAGGGAACCCTCTAGCCTGGCCCACTCATGCCATCCCTCCCAGAGTGGAGGACTGAGGACATCTCCTATCAATGTCACCCCCGGGGGATCCTGCTATGAAGAGGCCTGGAAGCAGTCAACAGTGGAGGGAATTTGTGCCAGCCTGAGGCACTGTGGTTACTATAGCGGGAACACACAATGTCATACATCACACATAAAGCTTGCCCCAAGGCACCCAGTGCTCAGGTTGTGACGCAAGCTCTGCCCACAGGTGACACCCACCATGTCCACTGCTCATTGAGAAGGCTCTGAGGCCCTGAGAGGACTTTGAACAAGTTAGTATCACAGCAGGTCTGACTGGAACTACCACTCTAAGAAAAGCAGCGGACAAAACTCAGCCCTCAGACCCAGACTCTGCCTGGCTTTGTGCTAAGCCCAACCACTCAGCCTCCCCTGAGTGTCTGCATTCCTTGGTAACTCAGAGTAAGCATCTGCTCCACATTTCCAGTAACAAAAGCCCCTCCTGCCAGTTTGGGTCCTTGGTGTCATGGTGTTCCAGGGACTGTGGGGTGTCTGTTGTTCTTGCAGGCTTTACTGCATGTCACAGGCTCCCACCTGGAGTCGCCTGCCCGCAATCATGGTGGTAGCAGCGGGCTGATCCTGTCTTTCTGTAGTGTCTCCCCTGGTAGAGTCCAGTAGCAATGCCTGGTGGTTCTTGGTGAGCTGTCCCTACTCTCCAGTCAGACAGAGTCTGTTTGTTGCTTCTGAGCTCCACATCCTGGACAATTGGTGCATGTCTGCCTTTCAGCTTACCCCACTGATTCTCTTTAGTGATGTCGGCACTAACTTTTAAAAGAACTATTATATAGTATTGAGGCAGGACTGAGAATGGAGCTTAGTAGTCGAACATTTACCTGTCATGCACATGGCCTTTGGTCCAATAAACAGCAACCCAGTCAGTCACACAGTGCTAAAGTAGGTTTCAGCGGCAGGTGGTATAGTGATATAGATAGTTTGTGGACACAGAATAGGTACTCCACACACAAGTACCCCTGGACACTGCCTGCCGGATAACCTACAGAGTCCCTTGCTATTCCTACACTATGTCAAAGCTCAGTCTGGCTTGTTTCTCCTCTCCTTACTTGTAACATGGCGTGATCCACGGCTTCCCCGTTTCTGATGCAACACATGTTTTTGGCCTATCCTTCTGTATAGTTCTGTATGAGAA